>NC_086324.1:50845067-51445067 GCF_036172605.1 Pelobates fuscus
GAGTAAAACCGTGATGGCAAACCATAACACCTCAGATATGTGCAGATTACATTTTCCTAAAAGCCTGTCTAATCATCATCACTTAATACACTGTCAATACAAGTACAAGTAATTAACAGAAACTTTTGCAATTATACTGTTAGATGCTAATAAGTCATAATACAACCAAATGGTTTCGGGAATAAATTACATTCCACAGGTCCTTTGATAATTGAAATAGATGATAGGTCCATGAAGATTGTCGTTTAAAGATGTCACAAAGGTACGATTTGTTTTACTTTTCAGAGACGAGTCTGCATTGCTGCTTTTGACCAAATTAACTTGTGGTTTATTTATTTATTTATTGGGCTAGTTAAGTGGTTAAATTTATTCACTGCTTAAGGCTTTATAAGAATTTTACAAGCATAAATGGTGTCAAGTGTAACATAGGTCAGTAAATTTCTCAGAAGGAACAGATTTATTGGATTTCCAAAAGACTTGTAATGCACTTGTAAATTAGGAAAGGAGGACACCCTTGCCCATAGTTTTTCGATCTTCCGTACTGTGCTAGGCTAAAATTTATCAGCATAGCAACTAACACCATAGATCATTACAAGTGAATATATGGATCATTTGCTCATACACCCTGCCAAGTTATTTGTAGGTCATCGTCCAATTACCCTAAACCACAGTGACTGGCAGAGTAAAATCTTGGCTCGTGTTAAAAATTCAGGTAGTACCATCTGTGTTTACGGTTAGTGAAAAAGCAGCCATACAGAAATAAGGCAGAGTACAAAACATCATTAATAAGAATGTTCAGGAAAATAATACATTACTTTGTCATTATTTGCCTCATAGCAAGCTCGTCTGTCCTATAGAGTTCATAGTGAATTAACCCAGCTTGCTCTCTCTGAAGCCTTTCATGTGAAATCGTCACGTTCCACTGCTTCTCATTATTTTACTTCTAGATGTGTTTTCTTGCAATATGTTATTGTTCTAGACATATTATTAAGGACTTAATGTCAAAGCTCTATAGTGTCAATAACTTATTCAAGCTGTAAAAGCTTCCATTCCTACATTAAACTACAAAATAAAAACACAAGACCGCCATCATGGAGTATTATGAGTAACTGGCCAAGGGGCCCAGGAGTGATTGCCAGAGTTCTGTGTACAGAGTGACTAAAACATAGTCACTCTGGTCATCTTATCCATGTAAAATGCTTAATAAGAATATATTCAGGCTTGTGGACATGCAGGGTAACATACATGATAGATACAAACACTGGCTTAGTACACAATGGTAATGATGTGATTAAAGGACACTCTAAGCACCAAAACAACTTTAGCTTGATGACACAGTTTTGGTGTATAGATCGTGCCACTGCAGTCTCACCACTTAGTTCTCTGCCAGGTAGGAGTTAAATCACTTATGTTTCTGTTTATGCAGTCCTATCCACACCTCCCCTGAATGTACCCCACACAGCCATCATTAAACATTGTTTAATTTCGAATCAGATATGACAGCACAGTGTTTACTTTAGAAGTTCTTATCTCATGCTGTTAATGGAACATTAATCACACAAATTGCAGGTACTAGCAGGCTGTTAAAATGGGAAATTCTGAATTAAACAGACTGTAAAATAAAGTTTAAACTTTAGATCTCAGTTCACAGGGAATGTGTAGTGAGACTGTGCAGGTCACATGTAGAAAAGGTGGGATTAGCACTGCATAAACAAAGTGATTTAAGTCCTAAATGACAGAGAATTGGATTGACTGAGTTCATCAAGATTGTTGACCTCAGCCACTGAAGCGGGGCAAGTGGCGGCAAGATTGACACTGTGGTGTAGAAAAGGTAAGTTAAATCACTTTTTCAAAGCAAGGGGGGCCGGGGAGTTAAATAGTTACATTAACACTATAGTGTTAGAATACATGTTTGGATTCCTGACACTATAGTGCCCCTTTACACTAATGTTGTTTTGGTGCTTGTAGTGTGCCTTTAATAAAATAGAAAATAATATTAGATCAGGTTATTTCATTTAATGAGGAAGTTTTGCCTCTCGGGGAGAGTTCCTCTTTTACTCTTTCCAGTAATTGCTGTGTAAGCGTTTACTGGGGAAGGGTGTTATAAAATATACTTACCTTTGCTGAACGTCCGGTTCATCAGCAACTCCATTTATTTAAGTTGTTCTCTGTATCCCAGGCATCATTTTGAGAAGATTCATGGTGCATTTGTGGGCCAAATCCAAAGATTTTAGTACATACATAGGATTAATTTTAGGATCTCAATAGTCCTATTTGGTATTTACCTTCATAATTATTCATAAACCCTAAGTAGAAATGGAACAGCTAACACATTTGCTTTTCAATGCATAACATTTTAAATAAAAATGGCCAAGAAGGAGGCGAAAAATGTGGTTATTCTAGGTCGTATAATGTTTCCCTATCAGTCTCCCGAGTAAGCCAACATTCTTAAGAATATTTATGACTACAATATCACTACCAATATAGTTGGAAAATTATTTGCAATCACTCACCATAGAGGGGACTGCAGAGAGTTCTACGGAACATGCATTAATCTTCAGCGGGTCAGAGTAAGGAACAAGAGCCCAG
Organism: Pelobates fuscus; assembly: GCF_036172605.1. Taxonomy (NCBI): domain Eukaryota; kingdom Metazoa; phylum Chordata; class Amphibia; order Anura; family Pelobatidae; genus Pelobates; species Pelobates fuscus. The sequence goes on from NC_086324.1 coordinate 50,847,657, forward strand.
ACCTGATTATAGGCAAACTCTGAAGTATTATATTTACTGAGTGAGCAGTGCATGCTATATTAACTCAAATGGTTCAGAAGAAAACACTGCAGTTTAGAATGGGTTAGTAGGCACAGTGATAAATATCCTGCCATTCTTCACAAAGAAATAGCTGTAAGTTACAGAAAACAAAACATCAAAACCCAAGTTTAATAATTAGGTTAAATTAAATCAACAACAAAACTCGAAAATATATATTATAGTTTATATTTGGAATACAGCATTTAATATGTAAATGCAAATACTCAATTCTCACCTGCATGTTGTAATATTCTGTGACTTGCACCAAGGAATACATATTGGTAGGCCCAGACTAACAGTAGGGCAAATGAGCTGTATAAAGCAATGGCAATGGCCTGAGGCTGACAGTGGAGAACATGGGATCTCGCCCACTGGCACTGCAGAGAAAGGGGTTCCATGGCCAGTGGTGACATCAAAGATCTCCGTCACCAGCAAGGTCACTATGATGCCCAGAAGAATGAAAGGGAGAACATAGTCTCCTTTATTTCACTGTATCAGAATGTTGTCATGGGTTACAACAACAATGTTCTGATACTTTCCCAACAAATAGCATCTCCTACTGAACCAAAAGAAAGGCTCATGAAAGGAAAATAAACTTTATTCATTTTTTAAAAAATGTTTGTTTGTTTTTTTCTTTATTTTTGTGTGTAGAAGGATACAAATGGGCTTGCAAAACCTCAACAGCAGTGGTAAGCATTTGGCAACATACAGGTCATTACAGTGTTGTGGCAATGAATGTACTGCCACAATTGTATGATATAGAGAAGAAAAACAAATTAGAAGACGCTCTAAAATCAACTGGTATATTAGAGAAAACAAAAGGAATATTAATAAAAAATGTAATTGGGATACATCTTGGGAACATGTAATCTTGCTGTTTGGTGAACAGATATTTGTACACCTCGAATGGTTGAGCTCGAGGCAACAGGTTGTAGCCTGTGCTGAGTTACACCTCAAAGCTCCATGATAAGTGGACTCAGGGGTCTGTGGTACCAGAGGTGGGGGGTGGGATGGAAGAACCTGGCTTATGGCCAGGTTGAGCATAGGTGTATCTGACCTGTTTTGTGGGCTGGTTGACCAACATGAAATTAAATAGAAGGGTGCCGAAATAAAAATTTAACCAACTTCGAACCGCAATTAGCATGAGTTCCGTACAGTTGTTGAGTAAGGCTCAAGCAGCATTCCCTCAGCTTCAGGTAGTAAGTGCTGCATGTGCTTCTGGCAACGCATTCTTTGGGATGAATGGCGTGATCGTATTCGGGTACCAGCAGTGCACCGCCGATGTCATTGCTTGGAGGCTAGGCTGATGCAGTAAGTCTTCTTGCAGGTCTAGCTTGATGAGGAGCATGGTTGCGTTGGAGATATCCGATATAGAGTGCACAGCGTCACCGTGTAGCACTTGCAAGGCTCGTGATGATCTCCAGCGGTATCTTATATTGTGGCTCCATTAAGAGCCACCTGTACTTTCGCCTTGTCTGTTCCGCTTTGGAACCGCACAATTAAATCTCTGAGAGCCAATTCAGACGCCTTCCGGGGTTTTGGGACCCTGAAGATTCCGTTGAGGTTTACATTACTGGCCTGTTTTGGCTCTAGTAGTTGTGCCATTAGTCTCTCCGCAGGAAGCTCTGCTGTGGGGACGTCCTCCGTAATTCCCCGGACTTTCAGGTTGTTGCAGCGTTGCGAGTCTTCCAGCATGGCAAAGCGTTGTTCAGAGGCCGCTTGTCTTTTATTAAGCTTTTGGATTTCAAGCTCGTCCGAGTTGTCTGAGAAATCTTCCAAGTCGGCGGCCATCTTGGCCTGTATGCGCCATGTGCTTAGCGGAGAAGGTCTTCTATATTCATCCCCGGCTTAGATCTCTTGGGTTTTAGCTTTTTAGTTTTTCTGCCATTACTTGATAGGGGCGGTGGGGCTGTGGTTTTGAGGCTCGAAAACCAGTTAATATCACCGGGATAGTATGTGTGTGCCGTGAGCTCATCTATCGTGCGTCCGTTCAGGTCAGTTGCTTGGCTGTGCCTCTTGTTTTTATTTTTTAATGTATTGCCTTTATACCCTATCACCTTGACTACCGCTCTTATCCCCCATCACAGCCATTAAGTATGCCAAAGCTCCTTAGCAGGGCTCTGCGTATGAGCTGACATGGAGGGGCATCAAATAGACATATCTGCTTTTGGAAGTGTGCGTGTCATTGGTGCTGACAAAACACACCCCTGTCTTGACCCTCTCCATGCTTATAAAATAAATACATAAATAAATGCAACCAAAAAAAATTAGCTGGATTAACTTATAGCTCAAAAATTAATATTCATATATTTATGTGACCATAAAATGCTGCCTAGAGCAGTAAGTCACGTAGAAAATATTTTCCTCCATTAACAGATTTGTAAGTTATATTTTAAGAAAAACATAAAAAAAAATATGTTTCGAATAAAACTTTCTCCTTACAGACATAATTCCTGCCCGGTGTGCTATGAATGTAATATTACCTAGAATGCACCTCAGCTCTTCTTCCTGATAGGCTATTCATTTTATCTTACTGTGCATCTGATCATTTTAATATTCTTTTTAACTTCTGTAGTAGTTTTTTTTTTTAATTCATTTTGAAAGCGAAGATATAGTATTTCTCCCTATGGTGTAATCTTTTTCGTGAGCTCCCTGTGAAAAGTATAAATTCGAGGAGAGTCTCAGGAAGCAGTTTAAGCAGTAAGTATTGCAATTAGTGCTTCTATCTCCCATGTTACAATTAGTGTAGGACCCACCAATATGGGGTACTGTGACATAGTGGTGGGCTCAACACAATATGACCATATGGTAGAACTGAATCCCCATATTTGGTTGCTAAGATAGATGATTTTACGTAGCCTTGTTAAAAAAAGTTTTTAACCAGTCCTGGGGAACAAATGCTCTATGGTCCATTACAGTGGCTTGGGGGATATAACACAAAGTATGCATTAAGTACTTCCTTCTGCTTGAGTACCAAGCCTTTTGTCCATACCCCAAATACTGATCAGCAACAGGCTTCATTAACAGTTAATTAAGACACTGAAAGTCACTGTAGCATTCTACAGTACAGACCTTCTCGTCAACCCTGGCATTAATACAGCAGGTGATATAGGCAGAAGTGTTTGATCTGAAATTGCAATTAATGTAAGAAAAATGCCAGAGTTTGTCTTCAGCAAGACAGTTTAATTGGAAGAAAATAGACCGTGCACTGCCACCTTTTAGCGTGAGAGCAAGGGACATGCCCTTTTGAACATGCATATAAATTAGAACGCTTGTGTATTGCTCCAGCGGTGAGGTAGCTCAGAGCTGACAGCATGATTCTACAGTGTTAACACTATATATTTCATTAAAATTCAAAGTAGCTGTGTTATTATATAGGTGGCATTCTGCCCCGCAGCAATATTTTTCTATTTTGCCTGAAGCTTGTGAGGAGTTTAAACTAATATGAAAGTTTCAGCTTATTTTCTTATTTTTATATTAGGGTCCAGTCTAGTTGGGCAAGAGTTTTGGAAAAGCTCAAATCCTGTTTGATTACTAGGGTTATATTAAAGGGACACTATAGTCACCCAGACCACTTCCGCTCAATGAAGTGGTCTGGGTGCCAGGTCCCTTTAGGTTTTAACCCTTCAGATGTAAACATAGTTTCAGAGAAACTGCTATGTTTATATTGCAGGGTTAATCCAGCCTCTAGTTGCGACGCTTCTGCGACGCTGGATGCGAAAATCGCATTGAGTGTGCAGAACGTCCATAGGAAAGCATTGACAAATGCTTTCCTATGGACTGTTTGAATGCACGCATGGCTGTTGGGAGGAGAGGTCACCAGCGCCAAGGGAGCCCGGCGCTGGATTAAGGTAATTAGCTGAAGGGGTTTTAACTCCTTCACCGCCAAGGGAGGGGGGGGGGACCTAAGGGTGATATAGTGTCAGGAAAACTAGTTTGTTTTCCTGACACTATTGTGATCCTTTAAAGATCACTGCTGATTCAGGCCTGTCTAACTGCCTGAGACTATTCACCACCCACCCAAACACAGACATAACTATTACCAATTTAATTTCTACATACCTTCATTGTTAAGGATGGGTGGGGTCTCATGTTTTCTTCCCCGTGTTAGATTTTCCCCCTTTTGAAAATATTCACAATATTCACATATATTACTTCAGATTCAACATTTTTCCAGAGTCCCAAAGGTAACAAGGGAAATATTTTTTTTCACTGTTACGTCATGTTGAAGCCCAGACAGGGACCGCAGCAAGGAGCAAGTTAGGTAGGCGTTTACCCCCTGCTGCCCACTATACAGTTATATCATGGGAATTGCTATTAAGTAGGCACGATTAAGAAGGGCCTCACAGATTTTAATTTGGCTTTTTTGGGAGGTCTGAAGAAAAGAAGGTTCAGAAAAATGAAAACTTGTGATGGTATTTTTTTATTTTTTATTTTACAGGCATTAGTTCATCCCCTTCCCACCTCATTATTAAGGGGTGAAGGGGCTAGGTAGAGTTATTTTAATTTAAGGAGAGTAAATAGGGGCTTTGGGACTCCTATCTACCAGTAGGGAGAGGATAATGCTACTACGGGGGGGAGGGGCAATGGCATGTCCATCCCCCTTGTATAATTAGAGTCCCCACCTGCCGCCCATAGGTGGGGGGCACTAGGTACCCCCTCTTGTTAAATTATTTAGAACCCTCAACCACCACCAATCAGTGGGGGCTCAGGACAATAGGTCCCCCCTCCACTTATATTAGAATAGCCCCCACCTGCTGCACATGGGAGATGGCTGGGTGGATACTATTCCCACCCGGTATGAAATTAGTAGCTCACACACACAGACTATCGTACTATTGTTAACCCTGTATCTTTCATAAAATAGCCCTCACCCACTGGCCACAGGTGGGGCAGGGGGGACTCTGTCAATCAGTTATTTTACAGGCCTTATCCCTGTGGGATGGGGCCTTACTTGCTAGTCAGGAATGGCTGCCTAGTTGCTAGTTTTAAAGATTTAGTAGATACGGAAGGTGGGGGCATAGGGGGGTTTAAAATCTTCCTTATTGCAATATGGAGGTCTTAGCTTTTTTATTTATGTATTTATTTCTTTATTTTGTATGATTAACCCTTATAGAGCTGCTGATTTTTTGTAATTTTTTTTTAACTATTTGCCTACCAGATGTTAGCAAATAGTTTGGATTGTTAAAAAGCGTGAACAATTTCTGGATTTTGCAGTCTTTATATCCCCATACACAGCCAGATTGTTTTGTCCCGTTTCACACAGGGCCATTCAGACGTTAGTGAATACTCTAAAAGTCAATTTCATAATCTCCAAGTCAATTCTGTTTTTAGTTTGGCTATTTTGGAGTTCAATTTTAAATTAACTTTGAATTCCAGGCAATTTTCACGTTTGTGAAAATCTTCATACATTGAAGCCACTGGATTCATGGGAATCTGGCACGGCATTTTCTTTTATGCCTTACATCGCAATGGAATTTGCTCCAGTTAAAAAAAAAAAATTGTGAAAAAAATCTAGATAATAATGTTACCATAACACATAACTAAGTAACTAATAATATACACATGTCAGCGAATCACTTCCATTATTACCACAGTACTAAATCCATAAGAAAAAAAATCTCAAATGTATATTTTATACTGCATTTGATGGACAGACATAAAAACATACATTAAGTATGAAGTGCCTAACCTTTTTCGGACCACACAAGATTTCTGAAATGAAGCCTTCAAATACTAGTCCCACTTGGTTTTACATGCAGAGACTTCTTTTATATAATGCTAGCCAAGCTCCTTTGCGTGGAATGTACAGATAATATGCAATATATGCTTAGAGAAAGCTAAACAAAAGTATTGAATTATTACAACACACCCTGAGCTCGCCACTTAAGTATTCTGGACATTGCACATATCGTCACATGAGACATATAGAAAAACAAATGAGGGAGAGTGATTTTGTGGTTTTAGATATGAATGTATGTGTGTTTCTGTATATAAAAGGTATACTGTGAAATCAGTGAATATCAGTGAACCAGGTAATGTGAAATACAGTAAGGTTTAGTAAACCAGGAATTGTGGAGTACTGATTAAGGCAATGCAAATGTTAGGCGGAAAAAAAACAAGTACACAAAAAATTGGTTGAATATCTAATCTACACTTTGCATTTTTCGATTTAGGCTTCGGTTTAATATTTTTGCATAGCCTTTTCAAATGATTTCATATTTTTGGATAAACTTTTAAAATGCTTTAATATTTTGAAAAATGCTTTAATATTTTGTTATATATTGATATAATTTTACATGTATTATAGTTTCATTTATATTTTAATAATTATTTTATAAAAAAATATATATATATTTTAAATGTATCCAAAGATATTGAATCATTTGAAAAGTTGAACCAAAAATATCCAATTGAGGCCTTAATGTATAAGATCCCAATGGAGACTGCATTGGTTGATTTTATAGACAAGATGGCAATGGGTGTGTCTGGAGTAGCCAAATCCACCAATTAAAAAGGCAGTTCACATACATGGAATTTATCAAATTACCCCTTAAATCTCTGCTGATAATGTCTTCTCCTAACAATGATATCTTCTGTGGTTCCCGTCTACTTAGACGTTTCCATCACAGGGTTAATGTGTAACCGAGGCTCTGATTGGACTTCTGTTTTGATTGTTAGGAATATTTGTAAGAGCTCTATCTATATATTCCCTTGTTAACTCAGATTCACGATGCAAGAAAAGATTGGACCATATTGTCCCCTAGAATCAGTTTGAAAGCCCCTGGGATATAAAAGACATCACAAAACCCACGAGGGCCGAAAGTGATTTTTCAAGTTGACTATATATTGTGTAGGATGCAAAAGCAAGACATCTCGAAGTCTGGTGTCATACCAACAGAGCCTTTAAACATTCTGTTTACAACTGTCAATTGTTATCTTATGATATGTATCATGTGGCTACATGAACATGTCTCCCCTAGCTTAACAGATCCTAGCATCAAGTCAGAAACATCCCGATTACATATACAATGGGTCCAAGACATCGATCACCCGGGCTCGGCCGACCCACAGGTAATTCCAGTATTGCAGTCTGTGTGTGGTCCATGGCTGACAAATTACTGAAATGTAGACTGTACGTAGCTTTTTTTTTAAGGAATGTCATTTAAAGTTACATGTCTGATGATGCTCTTTTCTTGGTTTTGTAGCCAGAACGACCGTAAACTCTTGCTAAGCCTTCGATTTATTTGGCGGTTCTGCCACAAAAATAACCCATTTCTATACAAGCGAGTAGAACCTGACGGATGTGGCATATTTCTATCATCATTAGGCATAACGTGGCTTCTGCAGAGTTCTCTCATTAAAAACACTAACATAGTGAGGAAAGTACCTAAAATGTGCTTCATCTCATTATAGTAATGTACCTTTAAAACGGTTTGTTTTGAGTTTATGATTTCTTCACTTAAATGATGTGCTTTTTTACATTCATATTGCTTGTTTTAGTACAGCAGACAGAACATTTGATTTAACAGTACACCCTTATCATGCTGGATATAATTAAAATTGCTGTGTGTGTTTGGTTTTGTGTGGGAGGATAGATGGACAAAATGTCACTCCGAACACAGGAGCAGCATCCAATGCACAATTAAGCAGTAATATGTTGGACAGAAGGGCAATGTTTACATCGCAGGGTTTAAATGCCTCTAATGGCTGTCATTTAGACAGCCACTAGAGGCACTTTTGATGACATAGCAGAGTAAAACCGCTATTTTATCAGATCACCATAGAGGGACCATCTGATTGGCGCAGTGTGACACTTTGCTTCGAATGCGCAATAGCCTTCCAATGCTTACCTATGGGGAAGCCTTGGATTGGATGAGATAATCTACTTTGATGATCTTAGCCAATGAGACAGAGCTTCCTCACAGAGAGCAGTGTTGCAAGGGAGAAAATGTGTTAGGGGGCGGTCACCTAAATTACCAACAGGGCACTATAGCGCTATGAAAACACATTTGTATTCCTAATGCTATAGCGTTCCTATAAACATGTATTATAGAATAATAAATATACACATACGGTGTCCTTGTACTTAACAATGGAAACAACATCATGGTGGTTATAGCACTGGGATGTATATGTCAAAGCCTGCCTGAGACTGGTGGAAGTTGCAATCCAAGTCATCAGGTGCTACACTTAATTCAATTCCCCTCTCCTATTACTGATATGCCGCAAGCTGGGCTGGGAGGCACATACAATGTGATTCACTCTTCTCTGCTCCTCTCCTAGCAAATAATTCAAGTTTACTCCACTGTAGTAGTGATGATGCTTTGAGTCCCAAGGTAGACTCCCTGGAAATTGAGAAAACGGTATACTAGCAGTTTGCCATCTTACCTAATCCTCCGCCAGGCTCTAAAGTTCCTATACTGTCGGGGGATGCACTTTCGGCTTCTGCATTCGCTATTCATTGGCTAAGAGTGTCATGCGATCACTCTCAGACAATAAATGACACACTGTGCATGAAAATTTGCACAGAATTGTGATTAGCCAGCCCGGAACTCTTGTCCAAGGTTGGCTAATGACACCTCAACGATGCTGCTGGAGCTATAACTTAGGCAGCGAAGGGGTTAAACTCCATATGTGCTGCATTTCAATTTTGTGCTAACACTCTGCAGCTACAGATTGAGGGCACCAACACCACTTCAAATCACTGAAGTTGTCATGGTGCTTGGAGTAATCCGTCAACGGCAGAAGGACTAAATTAATGGCAAAAGTTGCAAACCCTTGCTGATGCAGTGAGTGTGACTCTAATCAATCTCATACATGCCAGAACATGTACATTCCAATGCTACCCTCAGATTAGGGGCCCCCACACTGCGTGGCATCAATCTGTGGTTTTTAATGGATGGTGTGACATCGGTCACCATGAAGAATGGGACCTGGATACACGATCTGCTCACGAAATATAAATATACATTCGAAGTATGAAGACAGACAGAGATTAGATATAAACATTAAGTATGAGTCATGATAACATGATAACCGTCCACATGGTTATTGAAAACCTGCCTGCATGCTATACTGCTAATAAAACTGCATCTAAATTTCAATGACATATTACTTCCCAAAGGATGAAGCCAGCAGAGATTAGCATCCAAAAGGAGCACAGTCCACTGCTGTGTTTACTCTAAATGCTCTCCAGACAGACTTACCAGTAGTTATTTTATGCCCTGCGGCTATGAGAATGCTAAACGGCACTGTGCTATTAAGCACTGGTAAATCCGATCTCCTCTAACCAGTGTTAAACAGGCTTCATTCTCAAGCTGTCAATCCCTTCAAGGCCTGATTCATGAAATCAAGGGATGTGCCAATAACAGAGGAATCTGCTGGTCATGTCAACTCCTCATTGTTCCTCAAATGGTGTTTTTGTGCTCAAGAATCCTACAGACACACAAAAGGGGCTTTGGTGTCAACCCCAGTCTGGGCTCCAGAGAAATATTTTCGAAGCTGCTCCTTAAACCGAAAGTTTAATTTAGACAAGATCAGCAGCGACCCTTATGAGATCTTATCCTCCAGTGTTATTAAACATACCCAGTGGGAGTCAGTGATAAAGCTATTCTGGATCAGACAGACAAGCAGTGAATACATATGTAAGGCCGTGACATACATCAGTAACTGGGGCAATCACAAGCAGTTTATATCACAAATCAACAGCTGCCGACTCGACTATAAAACTATGTACATGTAAAGATTAAATTTGTAATGCAGCTCATACAGTGGCTTATACAGAAATACTACTACTGTATTTATTTATTACTGGTATTTATAAAGCACCAACAGATTCCGCAGCGCTGTACAATTAGGGTAGAACATACAATATGCACAGACCAATACAAAAGGTAAAGAAGGCCCTGCCTGTGAGCGAAGATCTAGCCATTGAAGCTCTTTTACACAAAGTGCTTAGATAGACAGCATGTGAGCTTACAATCTAAACAATAGAATGGGGATTTGAGACAAGAGGTAGCAGGGGGAATTTGGAAGTGATGGACTGAGGACATGAACAGAGAGTTGAGGCTACTGGTTAGATGTAAAGGGAATAAAGATGTCATTGTAGGCATTAAATAAATTAATCTAAATATATGTTGAGAAATCTGTCACCCTGCCTGAAAACAAATAATATACCTCAGTAGAGCAGGGTGCTTCCCAGCGCTCAATATATAACAATCCCAGAAATTAGGAGAGCACTCACTGGATTTGGTGAAAAAAAAAAAACTTAAACAAGAGTATATTAAAATTTGCATAAATAGATCAACGTTTCGACCACACATTGGTCTTTATCAAGATCTTATCAACGGAAGATGTCAAAAAATATAAAACAGGGGGAGCAGGGGGGGGCGGAGCTTGACCGCCAAGCGAAGCAGACGCGGGCGCCATGAGCTCCCGCTCGACGGGCATTAAACGGGGGCAAACAAACAGCGACGACACTGGCAGACACAATTGGATGCACTACCCATGCTGGGGAGGCACCACTGAAGCGGCAGTCACAACCCCGAGGCCCGTCGGCCAAGGAGGTGCTGGACACCATATGCGGCCTACTGGTGCTGAAGCTAGGGCGGAAAAGCCGCTCGCCTTTACCCAGACGGAACCAGGCACGCACACCAGCACCCCCCCCCCCCCCTTTTGACCGGCGGGGGTTATCCCGGTCCACACGGGAAAGCCACACCACAGCGGACGGCAATCTCACAGGCCTCACTGCCCGCGAGGAAAACGCACCGCCAGGACCCTACCAAGATGGCGGCTCGGCGGCAACCCGACCCAACACCCTCACACAAGCCCAGACCAACGACAAGGCCCCTGGAGGTCTTTGACGAACATTGCAGGAGCTTCTGGACTCTGCTCTGTCGCGGGGGGCTCACCCTCAGGCAAGCGGTGAAAACGGTGGCCCCCTGGATCCGCCCTGCGACCCGGCGCCGACACTATGGGGCCCTGCCACGTGCTCCAAGAACACAAGCCCGGCGATGTAACCGCCAGCATCTGCTTGGGCGGACGGGTAAGCAGACTCAAAGCACCCGACCTGCTTGCACCCCGACGGCCCCTGAGAACCTCGGCAAACAAGAAGCCGCCCCACGTATGGGGCCATACAAAGCCTACCATGACGCCGACCTAGACACGGAGACACTGCACACCGGCGGGCAGGACCGACGGAGAACCCAGCCACGACCCGCCAGGGAGGGAATCCCGAGAAGGCACCTAACATATCACACAGGCAAATCCAGCAAGCACCAGCAACTGCCTGAACTGCCCGCACATAAAGGCTTACTGCCCAGCAGGGGGATAGGCTGACGGATTGCTTAACTGGACTGGCATACTGGATAACCTGCCACTACAGATAGCTCTTCACTACCAGTGATGTACCGCTTGTCTCTGCCACCTGTTAAAATGTACATGTTTTTGCTAACTTAAGCTCTGTTATATTACTTTAGACCTACTGATAGTGTTCACAACGCAGCCCTCTCACCTATGCAAAATTAAGGCTAACAGGGCTGTCGTTTCTAACGTAGTACAGCGTGTTTAAAACAATTCTGTTTTTGCATTTTAGCGACAGCTACTTTTTTATTTTTATTTTTCTTAATTTTCCTTACTTTAGTGCAATCTTACTGATATGCTACTTAGCAATTAGGTCCCACGAGCTAGGCTCAATCTCTTAGTTACTCTCATGTTAAATCTGAACTAACTATGTCCAGACTAGCTTAGATACAAGCGAGATTGCACCTATTTGTGCCGCTGCTGTCTGCACCTTATGCTCCGTAACATACATGTCTGTTTCAAGTTTTGCATTGTCATTTTACGTTAATGATTGTTATACTGCAGCAAGGCACTTACAGCACAACAAATAGCACGAATTAATATATGCCAGGCAAACTTCAAGCGTATTTTAAGCATATTTTAAGCAACATTAAGCATAATAAGCGTTGAAGCGCGATCTTTACTATATTACTATATGCCAGGCAAACATTACGGCGTAATTTAAGCATATTTTAAGCGACTTTAAGCATAATAAACGTTGAAGCGCGATCTTTACTATATTACTATATGCCAGGCAAACTTCAAAGCGCATTTTAAGCATATTCTTCAAGCAACTGTAAGCATATTAAGCGTCTAAGCGCGATCTTTACTTTTGACACTGTTTTTCTAATTTCAGTCTATGTACCTATCAAGCACTGAAAGCATATACGTTCTAACTACATGAGTTTGTTTCTTACATGTCACTCAAAAAAAAAAAAAAAGTGCCGTTTACACTGCCACGTATTTGTCACACTATGAAAATGCCTGCAGTTGCTGTCGTGGCTCTGCATGACTACTGTTTTATGTTATCTGCTGCACAAATAAAATAAAGAATTAAAAAAAAAAAAAAAAACAGGGGGAGCACATTCGTAACCCCCTAATCACAAGTGAAGCAAGATTTCCATGGCCTCTCCCTAAGCAAGACATTTAAAATAATAAAAACACAAAACAATAAAACCAAAACCCACAAGAAAGCCAACCTTTTTCGATGTAGACATGGAATTAAAATTGCAGCACAGTTAAAAGAAAGAAAGATTGATGATTTCACTAAAATAAAGTGTTCCAATTCTATTGATATTGATTGCAGGAAGGTTCGGTCGGTACGGAATTGTTGGTACTTATTTGTTTTTGCTGTATATCTCTAGGGTTTGTAACGAATTAGGTTTGATGTGAGCAATGGTTTGTGCAACCACTGCGATGCAGCACAGCTGTTGGTGGCATTACAGTCATGACCACTTAAGTAGCGGAGATCGGAGAAGAATCCTACACCTAACATTAAGCAGTAGATACAGTATACGTAAATAGACCAGCAACCCCCTGTCTCGTCAAAATATAGAGAGTTAAGAAAAGCCAGTGAAACACTTTTCAATCAGCCAGTAAGCTAATTAAAGGAAAGAAAGGTGCTGAATACATGTAGCAGATAAGATGCTATACCATGTAAAGAAAGTATAATTGGGAAAATAAATTATCAGGTTACTTTAAGCTATTGTCTACCTGACGTGAACTCCATCTACACACTACAATAGTTAAAGGAGATGTTTTGAATGCCAATTTTACATCAGAAAGTCACCTTCTTTTCTTGGGAATTAATGAAAACAATTTGTCATTGTTACAGTGATCTTCTTGAAATTAATGGCACTAATAAGTAATGCTCGGGTGGTGTGCTTTCATTCTCTAAATTACAGTTCTTTTTCTTGGCATGGGTACTGTGATTTTAGGTTCTAGCCATTCAAGAATGTATAAATGGTTTGGGGTTTTTTTTTAGATCAAGGGTCTGAATGCCAGCAGATGAGATAATGAATCACGGCATAACTTTGCTTGTTGTTTTTATATGCTGCTGTTTTTTTTTTATTTATTTTTTTATTAACAACTACGTGTTTCAGGGTGTAGTCTAAAAGGTAAGTACGGGAATTTCTTGGGAATCGAGTCGAGGTTTTCAGTATATATGATATATTTATAGTTAGATCATGTTTGTTAGAGGACTTTCCCAGCACCAGACATTGTTTATAATTTGTTTCCAGAGTTTCTTGGCATATTGTTAAGTCTGTGAAGCAAGTCAATGCTGGTAGGGCCAAGAACAATGGAACAGTTTGTTTTCCTTATAAGCTTTGCCTAGTAAAGTTTAAAGTAACACTTTACGTTTATTATAACTTTTTTTTTTCTTTATTAGATTCAAAGGTGAATATAATGAGCCGACTATATAGTGTAAACTGGACATGTATCTTTGCAAATAATGTCATATACTAACAGGTCAAAAGTATTGGGACACACCTCTTAATGATTGAATTCAGGTATTTCAATCAGACCCATGGTGGTGAAAAATGGGTCGTTCTGAAGAGCTAAGTGAATTTAAGCGTGGTACTATGATAGGTTTGTGATATCTCATCCCTGCTACATATTCCACAGTCAATTGTAAGTGGTATTATTGGAAAGTGGAAGCATTTTGGAACAGCAGCAACTCTGCCATGAAGTGGAAAATGACGTAAAGTCACAGAGCGGGTCACCGAGTGCTGAGGCGCATGGTGGGTAAAAGTCACCAACGCTCTGCTGATTCCATAGCTGATAAGTTCCAATCTTCCACTGACATTAATATCAGCATATAAACTGGGTTTCCATGGCCGAGCAGCTGCATGCAAGCCTCACATCACCAAGTACGATGCAAAGCGTTCGATCGAGTGGTGTAAAACATGCTGTAACTGGAGTCTGGAGCAGTGGAAACATGTTCTGTGGAGTTTGGTGGAGGAGGGATAATAGCATTAGGGCTGTTATATTGCTCAGCATAACATAAGTGGTGTCATAATAAATGTAAGGTATTTTCGTTTTCTGTTTTAGCAAAGCTATGTTAATTCTCGTGATAATGGAGTACTCCACGCCATTAAAATATCTGACAGCCATGTGATCACTGGCTGAATGGGGAAATCCTGGGTGTACCTTCACTCGTAATTTGAAAGGCTAATCAAGCCAAGCTCCATTTTGTAGTTCATATTCCAAAATCAGCAGGTTTATAATTGCCATTCTAGAATCCCCATGTCAATTAAAAAAGTATTATTGTCCTCACTTTTCTATGTCAAAATATCCCTATCTTTAATAACATCATGTCCATATAATAATACTATTATATGAAAAATGTGTAATAATCTTTAGGGTATTGTAGATGACAGTACCATCATCTACATCAACCTAACAAAGAGCCTGTAGCCTCAAGTGCAATTAACATAGGCCACATTACCCTCCCTGTTTCCCACTTGGGCACATGCCAAACATTTTGGTCAGTTTGGATTTTATCATTAAATAAAAATTCAGTTTTTTTTCCCCCCTTAAAATTTGTATTTTTACCAAATCTTTTTTTATTACATAATTCATTTTGGTTAATTATTTAGTTTGAAGGATAAGAATAAATGTGTATCTTTTGTGTAAATAGAATTTAGTATCTCATACTACACACAGAAATCTACATTTTCTAAGATAAAAGACAATGGTTTTCAGCAGAATAAGGTTATTATTTTTACAGAAAGAATCATTGAAGCACTCTTCTACAAATAAAAGGGTGAATACAGTTTTTACAGGTAAAAAAAAATCCCATATCTTTAATTTTTCGGAAGCGGCTGTTGATATGGACGTCATTGCAGCAGTGGATTCCAGGACTGACAGCAGTCCTTTTCCCAAGGTAGCGGTGATGATTGGAGTGCTAGTAGCTTTCAGCTTTCCTCTGTCACTGCCACTTACTGGCTAAATTTACCATTGTGCACTTTGTCACAATATTATCTTCCGAGCAGCTTTAACCGAGCACACAGAGAAAGAGAAAAATGTCTGTCGCTTCCTCAGAGACCACCTAGCGTCAACATCTATTCGTTTCAAGTGAATATTACATTACACGGAGTTATTTCAATAAGCCGATATGGTATTATCCAGAAGTTATCTAAAAACAGTTAGTATTTATCTATAGAGACAAATACGATGATTATAAATAACACACTCCAGAAAACAAAAGAAATCTCAATATATCCTTCTTGGTCAAATATTTTATAAGAACGTGTAATGGTGATAATCAGCATGTTCTATATGCTTTCTTGGGGGGAAAAAAGGTTTGCAGTAAATTTATACACAGTTCAACTCTGCATTAATTAAATGTTCTGTTTGCTAAAACGCTGCTGTGCAGACAGCTAGTCAACAGAAAATATATATATATATATATATATATATATATATATTTGCAGCAACCAATCACAAGGTTCCACCAATTAAAGTTCAGCTAATTAGTGAGCTGTGGTTTTGTTACCCCAGTGTACAAGTCCAAGAAATTATAGTCACTTCTGATCACAATAGTACACACATACCTGTAGATATGAAATTTTTAGATTATCTATAAATATAGATATATACGCACACAATAATCTATCTCACAGTGATAGATCTATTTATTATATTAGTGAGGTACCTAACCCTAATCCAGTTGGTGAAATTGAAAGGTGGAAGAACGCTGTCACACTCACTTATTGGGTTCTACCCATGTAAGCCCATAGGATGCCATGCCCTGTTCCAAACCAGCTGCACCTCCCATCATCAATAAAGGGGAGAATAGGAACTGCAGATATTATTATTATTAGCATTTATAAAGCACCAACTTATTCCGCAATCCTTTACAAAGTTATAAAGGGGGAAATTTAACAATAAATAATACAATTACAAATTGTTACAGGAACAATAGGTTTATGAGGACCCTGCTCAAATGAGCTTACAAAAACATAAACACCTAAAGACCAGCCTTCACTGACCTAAAACCTAACCTCAACACTTACCCTTTCCATAACGCCTAAGCCACTTTAACCCAAAGTTAAGGCTTCCAACAAAATTTAGGTTTATACAAATAATTATTTGGTCTACTTAATTTAAACCTAGCTGTTTATTTTATTTTCAGAATTTTGATTGAAGAAATTTATGTGGACACGTGTTCATGATTTAAACAACAGGGGACCTATCAGATATGTAGAACTGACTATTTATAGCGGAGTATTGTTTATTTTATGCTCTGGGATTACCCTGTTTCCTCTATAAAAGAAGATACTTAGGAATACTGACTTTTATTTGAATTTAATAATATAATTTTTATTTCTTTTCACCTTCATCTGTGTTCTCTTATACAGAAGAACATGCATAGCTAGAAATGTATATTTTAAACAATCTGCTCACATTTCTATTTTATCAGGTTTTCAATGGTTGGAGCCAAGACAGGATTTTCATCAGGTTCTTGGGTATCAGGCTATAAAGAATTTTGCATTTGGGTTGCAGTTCTCAGGTATGGGGAGATCATATTCCTAGGTGCACCCTGCAATGTAGAGAAGGAGTCTCAAAGTCAGTTTGCCTAATAGCCACTGGCTAAGTTGTCTTCCAAGTAGGTTGGAGATCTGTACTGCCAGATGTGCGCGTATTAGACAAAAATTGGAACTGTGACACACAAACAGGCGAACACAGCTACATACTGGGAGATTTAACAATGAATGAGACAATTACAAAAACCTACAGGAACAATAGGTTGAAGATGGCCCTGCTCAAATGAGCTTACAGTCTATAGGAGGTGGGGCGTAAAACACAACATGACAGGAAATAGCAATCAAAAAAGGTGGAGTGAAGCAGAGTTGGAGGAGAGAATAGAGTGCTGCCCTTTAGGAGAGAGCAAGGGACAGGTGTGAGAGGTAGAGCTTACTCTGGTCATAAGCTTTCCAAAAGAGATGGGTTTTGAGGCACTTTTTAAATGATTGAAGACTAGGGGAGAGCTTGATGGTCGTAGGCAGGCTATTCCAAAGGAAAGGAGCCACCCGCGAAAAGTGCTGCAAGCGTGAGTCGGCCGTATGGGTCATGGGCAGAGCGGAGAGACCGAGAAGGAGCATACCTGCGGATCAGTGAATAGAAATAGGAGAGGCTAGAATTGGTCAGTGCTTTATAGGTGTGGATTTGTACCGTGAATTGACTCCTATAGGATAGAGGAAGCCAATGTAGGGACTGACAGAGGGGAGAGGTGTGAAAGGAGCGACAGGAGAGGAAAATCAGTCTAGCTGCAGCATTCATTATATACTGAAGTGGTGATATACGACTTGTGGGAAGACCTGATAGGAGAGAGTTACAATAATCCATGCGAGAGATTACAAGAGCATGGACAAGCTCCTTAGTAACATCTTGCGTAACAAAGGGGTGGGTGCGGGCTATGTTTTTAAGGTGGAATCTACAGGATCTGGTAACTGGATGTGAGACACAAATGTGAATCCAGAATTAAGTAGAACGCCAAGACAGCGTGCTTGCAAGGATAGACTGATGTGGGTACCACTAACTTGAAGGGAGAGTGAAGGAGCAGGATCAGTATTAGGAGAAGGAATGACAAGGAGTTCTGTTTTAGAGAGATTGAGATTCAAAAAGCGGGAGGACATCCAGTCAGAGATGGAAGAAAGGCAAACAGTGACACATTGCAGGATGGCAGGGGAGAGGTCCGGGGAGGAGAGGTATATCTGAGTGTCATCAGCGGACAGGTGGTATTGGAATCCAGATGAGGTAATAAGTTTGCCAAGAGAGGCAGTATAAAGAGAAAAAAGATGGGGACCAAGTACAGAGCCTTGGGGGGGGGGGACTCCAAAAGAGACAGGGCAAAGAGAGGCGGTATCATTAGAAAAGGAGACACTGAATGAGAGTTGGGAGAGATAAGAGGAAAACCACGTGAGGACAGAGTCACAGAGAACGAGTGATTGAAGAGTTTGGAGAAGAAGAACATGGTCAACAGTGTCAAAGGCAGCAGAGAGGTCAAGAAGAATTAGTGTGGAGTTGTGCCCTTTGGATTTAGCTGTGATTAGTGTAACGAGATTATGCCCCAACACACAGGATCCAGCTAAACAGAAGACAACACAGAGGGAAGATACGTCTACCGGTCCTTAGGGTGGCCGGACTCGACGTATATAGGAGAAGACAGAGTCAGGAACGATCCGAGGTAAAGGGCACTAAGAGACAGCGTAAACTAGAACTAGCCGGGGTCTGGTACACAGTAAACAGAAAGCCGGCAAACAGAACAGATAAGGATAAAGAGTAAACGAAGTCAGAATACAAAGCCAAGGTCAAAACAAAGAAACACAACTGAACACCACAAGCGCTAAAGGGAACTGTAGCAGAAACCACGATAGGGCAAGGAACAAAGGGAAAGAGGTAAGTATATATAGCCAATCATCATTTATGATTGGTCCCCGTCATATCCACACCCCCAAAAGGTAATTGTATGGGGAGTGTGACATGACAGGGACCAATGGGAGACCTTTTCTAATTAGGCTCCCACTGTCCCTTTAAGAGCGCGGCCGGGACTCGCTCTTAGTGTCAGGCGGGACACGTGACTGCTTCTCGCGGTCACTGCCCGCCCTCCATTTCCAGCCGTCGGATGAGCCGCGCGCGGCTCGTGCAGAAGCTGAGCCGTGCGCGGCTTGAATAGAGGACCCCGGCCGGCACCCGGAAGGGTAAGTACTGCTACAATTAGGTCGTTAGTGACTTTAATACGAGCAGTCTCAGTAGAGTGGAGGGGGCAGATCCCAGACTGAAGAGGGTGAAGGAGAGAGTTGGAATTGAGGAAACAAGTCAGACGGGTAAAGACCAGTCTTTCCAGAAGCTTTGAGGGAAAAGGGAGCAGGGATATGGGACGATATCAAGAGATGTTTTTTTAAGATGGGTACTACAGTAGCATGTTTAAGGACAGCAGGGACAACACCAGAAGAGAGAGAGCAGTTGAACATGTGTGTTAAGGAAGGCACAAGACCTGATAAGTCGAGACGGGACAGGATCAAGTGGGCAAGTGGTGGGGTGAGAGGAAAGGAGAAGCACAGCCACCTCTTGTTCAGTAGCCTGTTATGATGTATTACGGTAGTAATGATGAATGATGCTAGCACAAGCACACAATACAGGCAAACACTGCTCCCAGGGCAGCCAGCCTCCTCAACAATAGCAAATACAGACGAGCAATCCGGGGTGTGGACATAGCTCTTTATTTCGTGATGATCCTGTGCTGCAATAAAGTATTTAGGGGAACGTAAATAGCCCCTGGGCCAATACTTTGAGACTGTACCTCAAATCTGTGTGTCCATATTTTCTATCCCTGTGGTTCCCAAACCAGTCCTCAAAACAACCCGACCAGTCCAGGATTTAGGGATTACCCAGCTGTGTCCAAGGTGTTTTTATAAAAAAAAAAAAATGAAAATATAAAAATACATTATACACAACTGGGTAAGCCTGAAGTCATGGACTTGTAGGGTCGCCTTGTTCTATCCTAATGTCCCTCTTTTCTAGGAGCTCCATATCGCTGATGTGTCTGAGCTCCACAGCAATTATACTCACAGTAATGTATCTTTAATCTACAAGAAATATCTTTAGAAATCAGTCTGTGTAAATAAGATACTTTGTTCTTGTTTTAATTTACATTTTAGTTGCATAAATTGCTATTAGCAAGTCACCCCCACTCACACCCCTAATATGAAAGTGTTGCTCATTGTCCATTTGAAATGTTGGACAGTATGCTTTAAGACTCCTGATTCAGAGTTTCAAAGTCAGTATTCAGAACCCACAAAAGTCCTGACATTCCGTACCCGCTGTTTTGAAAACAGGTTCCATCTTCTGCATGCCACTTTTCTCGTCATGACAAGTATGCAGAAATAAACTCCTTTCTTGTAACACTACTCTCTAAGACCTATAGCTGATATAAAACTAGCAACTTCCGGTACATCTCTGTGTATGTATACACAGGGGCCTGGGGCCCACACCTCTTCCGTGTGACAAGACTGGCAGGGATACCGGATCAACAGCTCTTAAAAAGTCTTTATTAGTGATATCATTATGGTAACACAATTATAGGAAACAAAAAGAAAAAAAATCTAATGAATAACATCAACATCTCAGGTGAATAAACATAAATTAACAAAAACAAACAATTTTGCTTTAAGAAATGTGAAATATATTACTTTTTATCAAGTGCCAAACTGTAATATACAGAGTTTTCGTCGTGTACTCGAGTCCGTATAAAGTAACTTCTGTTCAGTCAGAGAATCTGGTAACAATTTGAAATATATCCATTAGGGAGTTTCACTGATTGAACAATTCATGGGGTAGGAAAAAAAATGTAATAATTAGGGAATGTCCCTGACCCCAGAAACTTACAGTTTTGCAGAATGAGACACGGATTTATATACGATTTCCTGATAAAATTGTAGGGAAATTAGGTTGTTCTCCGGCGAGGCATGGAAAGGGGGCACCTTTAGCAACAGACCTTACAGCTGAGTTGGCAGTAACTCAGTAGCAGGAGGAAAGTGAAATGGGCTGTTATGGGTTCTCTCAATCACCTGCCAAAAATCTGTTCCACACCAATTGCTGTGAAGAGTCTATGTGAGGTGCAAATGGCATAGAAACCCAGCTCCATGCTCTCCTGGCAGAATCCCAAACAGCAAGCGAACTAGTGCCAGCCATAACTAAGCCACTGCAGACCCAACGGCTAGAAAATTATATTATTACCGTAGAAATGTATTTTGAAGCACACCTAACATTTTATTCCTGTCTAGATTAAGTTATTTATATCACATTGGATTTGTGTTTTTTATTTTGGGGTGGGGGGGGGGGGGGGGTTGAGCTTGTGAATGAACTATAAAACCCACATGGATTTATCATACTATGAAAGATTTTCTTTTATGATATTAACAAGTATATGTATTAACTTTCATAGGGTCATCATGAGAAAGAAAAAAAACATAATTTACATATGTTCTTAATTTTAAACATTAATGTAATGCTCTACAAATGCATGACAAACAGACCAACTTCTAGATTATTAACCACAGAAATAAATAGAAAATAAAAATCTAGCAGCTATGTAATGTATTAATATCTATCGGGGTCAAATAAATCTTAATGTCACATTATCACCTTTCCTAACTAAACCTGTTCTATCCTTGTCTTGTCTAGTCTTGTTCTAAATAACCTTTTAACAGCAGCAGAAGTTATGAAAAATCTAGATTTAAATGGAGGTGCCCCCTCTATGAATAAAATTAGTAGGCATTCTAGTGGCCATCTAGCCTTATATGTGAAACAAATAGTTGGAGAATCTCAGGGATTCAGTTGGAGAGTTTATCAATGTAAGGAAGGGAATTGCTGTAACTTGGAGCGTTGGAACCTAGCCTACCATTTTATAATGGAATAAGGGGTAATGGTAAATGCATTGCACAGGTTGAAGAAGATGAAAGTCCATGTTACTGGAGCCTTTCCAAATATCATATGGCCTTACCAGGGTCACAACGGTCATTATTGTAAGAGGACCGTGGAGTTCCATCTGTCAAGAGAGGCCTCAGGCCACAGGGAGGCCCCTCTTGCAAAATGCTATTTAGTATTTTGCCATTTATGCAATGAACTTTATGACATATGAGCAATGTTCTGTCTCATTCAGTGAGCTCTGGACTGGAAGAGCATTTAATATGGTCTGCACCCGCCAGAGGTGCAGATCACATGCTCCCTTACTAAACCACCAGGAATGCAGTCAATAGCACTGTGGGGCCACAAGGGATAATACCCCAACTGTATCATCAGTGTTCAACTTCATGCTCAACATTCACATTATAAATTAGGCAACTTCTAATAAAAAAATCAAAACAAAATCACAGCACTGCCTTAGCACAGTACTACCTCCAGCATTGCTAGAGTAATAAATAGTAGTAGGACTTAAGGAAGATAGAGAGACCCGCCCCCTTCCCCCCCATATGGGGAGGGAGGCACACACAAGGATTTGTAAGGGTTGGGAGAAAAAAAGAGAGACTCAAAAAGGGTGTTAGGGAGACGGAGAGAGACACACAGGGGTGAAGGGAGATAGAGAATAAAATAACAGGATTAGGGGTGTCGGATGTATTGGCCTTGTATGTAGCTTTTAGAAAGGGGTTATCACATTTTAATATGGGCTAAAACTCCATAAGGTTTTATAACTTAGCAACACCCCTTACCATCGCTACAAGTATGCATGCTTTAATACGGGCCAACCTCAACTACATGTTTATCACAAGCTATTTATTCTATCCCTCTACCCACAGTCTTCGTTTCTACTATTGTTTCGTCTTCACTTAGTTTCTCTGTCAATAAATCCCCACCTTTCTCTCCACCATACATTTCTTTCAGCCATGCAGTAAAGGTATATACCAGCACAGGTATCAATCCCAGCTCCCCTGACCTGAATTTACCACCAAAACTTTGTATTAATGGTCATACCAAATATTCTCCATCTATAGCATATTCAGCCCTTATGACTGGTCTTCTTCGTTTCCCTCACCTCTGTGGCACTCAAAGGGTTTAAGTGTTGGAGACATGCACTTATTGGAAGGCGGTCTGCAGCTTTCTATTAAGCAGCTGTAGCTACTTGGATAAATAGTTCTAGCAGAAAAATGCTATGTTCAAGACTCTTGAAAGTAGACGCCTTAATCATAGCTTTTTCCTTGTCCGCTAGAAAGGCTGACATTTTTTTTCTATAAAAGCTATTCTGTGGATCGTTCGTTGGGTATGATCTGTTTTAGGCAGGTGGTATTTGCAGTTCTCAGCAATACAGCACCAAGTATTTCCCTAACTTATCAGAACAATTATATTTCTATTTTAATCTTTGCTAGGTTGACTATGGATATACAACTTCTAGCGTTTTATTAGTCCATTAGTAATATTTACAAATAATATAACAAAACTTTTTTTTTCTCAATTCTTTTTCATTTAAAGTTTACACCCTAGATATTTGCACATCTACCATCTTTTAAGCGGTTTACAAGGGGAATCTGCCATATTTGTTAGAGGCAATAATTAGTCATTAGCTTTTATTTCCAATTTGCGTATCGCAGAATGTGTTAGTCTTCTAGGTGTTGCCAGAAAGTGACAGACATATTAGTCTTTGCAATCTAGGATATAGCACTGTATTAACTGCTGAACACTATAAGCCGGGATAGGCAACTATCGGCACTGCAGATATTATGAACTACATCTCCTACAATGCTCTTACAGCCATAATGCTGGCAAAGCATCAAGGGACATGTAGTCCACATCATCTGGAGTGCCAAAGGCTGCTGACCCCTGATCTAGCACTATCAAACTGCTTAATGGAGTGAGGTGCATTGTGGGCAAATATAAAAACTACTAAGGGGCACGTCATATCCCCATGATGCGCTGGCCGCGCTCGTGCACCATCACCCGCTCAGAAAATATAGCAGTGCATACTTCTTTCAAAGTGCTTCATGCTACGCATGTGCCTAAATGCATGGATGGCACTGCAGGGGTTAAATTAATTTGCACTGCTTGCTTTGGCTATTCCATGTAAATTAAAAAAAAATTCAAAAGAGGCTTTTGAAATTTAAAAAATGAAAAAGATTGCACTACCCAACATCCTTTAGTTAACTATTCGGTTGTGCAAGTGTGTCACACATGAAAATTGCATCTAACTGCATTTATGTAATAGCTACGTAGGTGTTTGTGTGGCTTCTACGTCCATTTTTGAAAATAATGATGAATTTTGTAGAAGAATATACCACATTACAATATTTTTTTCCCCCTCACAGTTTTCAAAAACAAACAAAAAAAGAAGTAACGGGCCCCCTGGCACGTGTAGTATTTCTAATTATGGTTCATATTTTATTTTCTGCAATAGACCACTGGTGGTCAGTCACTAAAGTTCTCATAGAACATTTGCCCAGGGGTACTGGCTTGAGTCTCCACTATTGATTAATGGCAATATCAGTGAGTAATTGTCCGAGACCCATGCAGACTGCATGCTTCACTGAGAGGCGAAGGGGCTCCCATACAGAGGATACAATGTCAGGTATCTTTAAAAGTACAATTTGTTCCCAGACTAGATTCTACATTCTTTTTCTTTCTATAAAGCCACAATTATGTCCAGTCAACAAAATATATTATATGCAGTCAGAGAATTATGTCAACTTATCTGTGGTATTAGATGAGATTAATATTTGTAAAGGTCGCTCAGTTTTCCGAGAATATTTGTTAACATTTAAAACTACAATATATTATGCAAAGTATTATTTTACATTACTACACGTGAATATGATATATAATACAGACTATCCAACATACTTTACAGATTAGGTAATTGTAATATAGAAAACAAACCTTGCATTCTCCACTGACTGCATTTATAGTAAAGGTATCAAATAAATAAACAGAGTCACTGACACATTCATACACTAAATAGAAAACTATACAAAATTGAAAGTAGAATTTCTTTTTTTTTTTTTTTAAACTAAAATTGGCCTTTTATCCTTAAACCGGGGGCCTTATTAAACAAAAAGTAAGTTTGTAGAGGATGTAGGAAAGGCCTTAATACTTTTGGCAAAACAGTGATTATAGGCAAACCAAGAAACACAGGTCGATGAGTGGCAAGGTTTCCTCTCGGTGGTTGAGCAGTGTCTAGGACAATATAGCAGAGGGCTAGACCTCTCTACTGTCTATACACAGAAACAAGCGCTCTCTGCATTGTCTGACATTAGTGGGTTGGCAGTCAGCCTGACATGCATTCACACCAAGCTGACCTGCCTATTCTTTGGGCACTCTAAGTCACACAATTCTCATCACTAGTCCACCCC
This sequence comes from Pelobates fuscus, assembly GCF_036172605.1. Taxonomy (NCBI): domain Eukaryota; kingdom Metazoa; phylum Chordata; class Amphibia; order Anura; family Pelobatidae; genus Pelobates; species Pelobates fuscus. The sequence continues at coordinate 50,872,904 of NC_086324.1, forward strand.
CTTTACTCTGCCCAAGAGCATACCACTTATTTGGATACCATTGTTGGGGTGCATTTAAAAACTCCAACTAATAATATAGCTCTAAACATCAATGCTCAATCAGGGATAAACAAACTTATTTGAAGATGAAAAACTTGTCACATATCCACCTCATTATTGTGGGACAATTATAATCACAATATTGTCACAAACAAAACAAATGATCAATTAGTAAAGGAGAATTTATTCTAAAAAAGGGTGGGCCAAATAGTTGACATTTTGAAGAAATGCAGTAACACTTCTACACTGAGAAGGAAAATGGGTATTTTTCAAAGTTTAGACGGTCTATAGCAGGCTTAGGCAACCTTCGGCACTCCAGATGTTTTGGACTACACCTCCCATGATGCTTTGCCAGCAATACGGGTGTAAGAGCATTATGGGGGATGTAGTCCACAACATCTGGAGTGCCAACGCTTGCCTATCCCTGGTCTATAGTAACATACTTCAATATGCGACTATTATAGTACAAACCATAATATATGTCAACTAGAAGTAAACTATTATTTTATTGAGAACTATGCGTGTCAATAGACAAGTGAACATAAGTCCACAAAAAGCCACTATGTAAGTTACGCCGGAATGATACTAATTATTTTTTTCATTTATGAGTATAGACTAATGATTGCTAACCTGTACATCGGATGTTGACATTCTACATATTACGTGATGATAAGAATGCTTTTAGTTTTTTTAGGAATCAGAAGGTATGTAGTTTGCCAACATTTGCGTGACATGCGTAAGTCAGTGTTACACAAAATATATTCTTTCCCAGTCAGTATCTGTTTATGAATTAAAGTACCTGGGCAACGATGCATACTGCCTCTCCATCCCTTCAAATCGGAGGTTTCGAGATCCATCAGGAAGCCTGGAAGCCATCTGGAAACCAAAAGAAACAAATTGGACTGAATACATGAAGGTCTTTGATAATTTATCTCAAGATGTCACACAGGCCTAAAAATTGATGAGTCAGGAAAGAAACAAACCCATAGCAAATCACGTCAGCAATCCAAAATAACACTAGGATGCCAATGCATGGCTTTCTAGAAATGACTTCTTTCTATTAAGAGTTCTCCAAGTGGAGACATTACTCAGCTCGCTGACACAACTGCTGGCAGATCAATGCAGCAATTTCATTTCTTTTTTTCCCCTCAAACAGCATGAAGGTGATAAAATAAGGTGCACAAAAAGGTGAATGCCCTAAAAGAAAAAGCTGCCAAAACCTTAAATCCTTACCCGAATTACCACTCCTCGAACAACCTTCAGTGCACACAATAAACGGAAACAATCAACACTGAAAAACAGGTGAGGAGGTATGGGGTTGGGAGAGTGCTCTAGCTTCAATTTTGAGATAGCAAATTAAAGAATAATTTGGCATTGATTTAATATTTTGGATAAGCATTTTAAATAATTTAATATTTTTTTGAATAAACTTAAAAAATATTTTTTATTTTGAAAATAAAATATATATTTTTATTAAAAATATGCATTGTTTAATAATATTTCTATTAAAAAACAAACAAAAAAAAACGTTTTTCTAAAAATATTAAATCCAGGCCTTTATTTAAGAAACAACAACTTGTGCCAATTATGTAAGATGGAAATAGATTAAGAATCACAATTACAATTATGCATATTTATTTCAATTCTGTTTATTAGCTTCTCTTTGTATAATGAGTCTTTGGCTTGCATTCTTGGAATTTCTCTCTCCTTGTATTCCTACTGTCATAGCCAAGAACAAAGCACTTTGATCGTTCTTTAGTCTTACTTATTGTCTTACAAGACAATTGGTAGATACAATACAGAGAGAATGTTACATTGATTGGTTTAAAGGGACACAATAGTCACCAAAACAACTTTAACTTAATGAAGCAGTTTTGTGTATAGATCACGTCTCTGTAGTTTCACGGCTCAATTCTCTTTTGTTTCTGTTTATTCAGTTCTAGCCACATCTCCCCTGGTTGTGACTGACACAGCCTGCATCAAAACTAAATGGTTTAATTTTTAATCAGATGTAACCTAATTTAAAAGTTTTTATCTCCTGCTCTGTAAATTGAAGTTTTATGAAATACAGAAGGCTCATGCAGGGTCTAGAAAGCTATTAACAGAACAGGAGTTAAGAAGTTCTAAATTAAACAGAATTTGCAATAAAGGAAGTATAAACATTAAAATACTCTTTACAGGAAGTGTTTATGAAGGCTGTGTAAGTCACATGCAGTGAGGTGTGACTAAGGCTGCATAAACAAAGTGGTTTAACTCCTAAATGGCAGAGAATTGTGCAGTGAGACTGCAGGGGCATGATCTATACACTAAAATGGCTTTATTAAGCTAAAGTTGTTTTGGTGACTTAAGTGTCTCTTTAACATGGACACTATGGAGAAATGAGTAGCAAGTTTTAATGCTCTATTTTAAGTAAGTGCAGTTTAGGATTAGGTCAGGGCCAGACTGGCCCACCGGGATACCGGGAAATATCCCGGTGGGCCGGCACCCCAGTGGGCCGGTGCGCGGCCGCCTAGTGTGATCATGTGCTCCCCTCTTGCCGGTCATAGAATGTAGCGTGGCCGAGCAGGCAGACTGGGTAGGGGAGCTTCCGTTCCCCTACCCGGTCTGACAGGAACCTGCAAACGAGAACGCTCCTCCCGCGAGCAGGCAGGTTGGAGCATTGCCGCGCGTTACCATGGCAACGCTCCGACCTGCCTGTTGTTCTCGCGGAAGGAGAGAGAAGTCAGCATGCAGCCAGAGGAGCTGCAGGCTGAACAGCACGCGCCACCACTGGACCACCAGGGATTGAAGAGTAGCCGTCCCCCCTCTCCCCTGGGCCCTGACCAAAGGTAAGTAAGGGGAGTAATATAAAGTTTTTTTTTTTTTTTAAATAAATATATCAATGCTAAACCCCCCCACACTACACTCCTCTCCCCCCCACCAACAGCACCCCCCCACACAGAACCCTCCCCCCACACAAACAGAAACCCCCCAACACAAAGAATCCGTCCACACACACACAGAATCCCCCACACACACAGCACCCCTCCACGCACACAGCACCCCTCCACGCACAAACGGCACTCTCTCCACGCACAAATTTCTTTCATGTTTTCAGTTTTTTTCCTGCTTCTATATCTGAGCAATATGCTGGCGCGATGCATTATGGGGCTGGTATGGACTTTTTTTCCAGGGCTGCTTTTTATTCCCAGTCTGGCCCTGGATTAGGTATGTCTTATAACCTGGGTTGACGGTATAATATGAAGTATCCCATTCTGTGATGAGTAGAGGGTAGTGAGTGTTTGGTAACACTTGAACAAATAGTGGAAGATGTACAACTGTATATTGAATTTGTTTGATGAACCTTCAAACAAAATCTTAAATGAGTGTTGTGATTTTTGTCAACGATATGTTTGAACGTTCATCAAACTAATGTGGTAGATGTTTATAAATTATATGATCTTTGTATGTTTTTTTTTTTTATTACACTCACTGCTCCCTAATAATGAGTTTGAGTCAAATACATTAGGCTTCCATTCATTTTACTAGGTGATGTCTAAACTACATTTGCAGTGATCTAGAAAGACATTTGGTCATGGAGCTATTGCTTCAGAGTCCAGACAAACTACAAGAACTGAGTGATCACACACTGCAAACATACTCGAAATCACAGGCTGTTTACTACATAATCCCATGATAAGATAACTGATTACTTATCACCACTAATAACTGATATACAATCTCATTCAGACACGTAATGGTCAATTTGCCACAATTACAACTATCCATGTATACATTGTGGGGCCAAACCTGAACATACTTTTGTGGTCAAAGAAAGATCAGATCAGGAGCAAAGTTCGAAACATTTAGCAATTGCTTTGGAAACCAATGGGATCTCATCTCTGCGTTTAGAGAAATCTTATTTATGGTAAAAATAAGATTTTACCATATTTACATTTTATGCTTTATAATGGACCACCATATCCTATTTAAGACACTTGTTTCCCCCCATGACGCGGGTATGTCGGGCCTATCATTGTTTTCCAAACAGAAAATAAAATAATGAAATCTAAAGATAGAAATGTACTTTCTAACTAATTGTTGAGAAGCCTAGAGAACAACAAGGTTTGTACAATGGCAATATTCTAAACTACGAAACCTCAAATGGATCAAATCTTCCTAACCAGTGAAGTGTTAGTATCAAACCTGCATTAAAAAAAAATCGTTTTCTTTGAAATACAAAAGCCTGCAGCTCTGATCACTAAGCTTTACGGGAAGCTGTGTGGGTGGCATGAGTATGACTTATATGGAAAGGATTTGAGTGTCTGGGTCAGAAGTCCAGTGTTAATAAAGGGATTCTCTACTTTTACATACACAATCTGAAGTGGCAGTGTTAGATCAGATAAAACAAACAAGCACACAGTATCTAGCCTTGCCATTCTGTTTAGATTCGGACTAACATTTAATTTCAAGATAAGCTTTCAGAGGGAACAGAAGGAGTCATCCAGTCTACCACAATACTTGTTTTGATTGCTTGGATTTTACAAAGTGAAAAGTTGTTGTCAGAATCTTCTATCTATGCTAAAATGTGTTCTATTCCTCTCTTCTTTTCATTTTTTTTTTTTTAAGTTGCACCCCGACTTCATTGATTTCAAAGCTGAAAGGTTGATGAATCCGCTATTCGCCTCAATTGTCCACGGTACGGCTGTCAGAATAAGTTCCGTATATAATACAATGGATCCATTTTAGCTCCAGAGATGAGACAGACTGTTAGAATGAAAGCACTTCGGCTATTAACACTCAGCTCGAACACAGGACCCGCACTCCAGTTTGTTTTCCAAGGGACAACCTTCGTTAACAAATGCATAAATCTCTCTGAAAAGTCTCATGCAGGGAGGGCAAACAGCACGACTATAGATGCTTTTAGGCCACTTTTAGCTTTCTTCTGAATTCACCTGCACAAGTAGAGTCGAAGCTTTGAGTGCCTTAATAAAAGGCCGCTATTAGGCTTTCTTTTTTTTTCTCTTTCTCCAGTAAAAGCAGAAGTCTTACTGAGACAATTTCAGTGTCTCTTGCATTAAGAAATTTCCTGTGTCTTGGCACCTCTACAGCCACTAGTTTTTATGTAAGGAAATATGCTAAAAGGCCCTCTAGTCACCTCCCCTTTACCAGATTAAAGCGTCAGTCTCATTTAGGAAGGTATACAGAAGGTGCATTAAAGAAAAAAAATGCTCGCCAATGTGAACTGCAGCTAATTGAAGAAACCTTAATAGCCTTTTACGAGCTGGCATGAAAGGCAAACTCCTCGTGTACCATAGAAAAGACAGACATTTCAATTCAATTCTTTTTTTCTTTCAAGTAATGTAGAAGCTTTTACAAAACAAAAGTATGAGGGCATTATAGGAAGTGACTACACTTTTCAGCTTACATGCCTTAGTATTGAACAAGACAGCAGGTTGATTGTCTGCTGTCTGTTCTCTGTATTTAGAAACTTCTGCTAGGTTTAATGCATAGGGTAGAATGTTCTATCACATAGGTCTAGTCTATTGTTTAAACATTTTTGGTCTGGGTACAAAGGATTGCCTCTGTTTTCATAGAATATTAGGGGGCCCACCCACCAACTTCATTACAAAAGGTACTGGTGTTTTTTGCAATGTTCAAATAAAAGGAAGTAAATTAAAATGGTTTGAATGTGTGCTATTAACAGAAATACATATTTTTTTTAGGGTTACACACAGCTGCGCATAGCACACAAAACATTTTGTTCAATACACAAGTTTCCATCGTTTTGAGGGACAGTTTGGATTTTGAGGCCCTGTCCCACTGTGCAACTTTGTCCCCAAAAACCTGACTTTCCACAAAAACCACTGTGCGAGTGCATTATGCTCAGAACACTAAAACCATGCAAAGAGCACAGAAATGGTGGTCCCTGCATGGTCCGCCCGCCCGTCTTTGGTATGCCAACCTGCTTGATTGGCAGGTAGCCTGGCATGCATTCACAGCAAGCTGACCAGCCAATTATCGGGGTGGACTGGCTCCCTTTGGGCAGTACCAGTGATATAATTAACTTCATTAGCCCACACCCTATTACCCCGGCCACAGAGTATCCTGCTTCATGGAACACTGATGTTGGGGGTATGTAATTCTCATTCTGCAGTTCTAATGAATGCATGTAGCTAGCTATTTTCTATTAATTGTCATTCGAAATTTGCCATAAGGGTTGAGGATCATGGTTTTGGGGCTTAGAGTATCCGTTTCAATATCAGAGAAACCAACGCATATTTACAATGCCTCCACCACCCTAAAAATAAAATTTAGATAGAATCAAAAAAGCAGGGATGCAGTTTAATTGAGCGTCATCCGGGGAAAAAATAGATGGTATACAGCATTGACAATAAATGCCTACGCATAACATTAGCAAACATATGTTAATAAGTATGACATTAATACTCTACATAAAGTTAATGCATATCATCATCCAGGGAAGAACATCAAAATATAGTGTAATGTTTAACTTGCCATTAACTATTCGAAGAAACAGCAGCTGGTCTGTCAAACCAGACCCACGTGTACAATATTGCATTTTTCATTATATTTGGTTTTTAACTGTTGCACTTGTGAACTATGTTTTATTATTAACCCTGCAGCAGCTCACTAAACAGTGTATGGTTTATACACATTTACATATACAGATACCACATGCCTATCCTATAACGCTTGTGGGTATCACTTTTATATATTCCTTGAGAAAGGACTGTGTTCCGGTCCCAAACGTTGATGATGCACAGTGTGATGTGATTTAGATTAAAAGTTATTTAAAGTCCTGTGAGATTTACTAGCAAAAAAAAAATAAAACTTAAAGGATCACTATAGTGTCCGGATAACAAACTCGATTTCCTGGTACTATATAACCCTTAGGTCTATGCAACACTTAAAACCCCTTCAGCCATTTACCTTAATCCAGCGCCGGGCTACCTCGGAGCTGATGACCTCTCCTGCCCCTCCAACGTCAGCTCCCGAGTGGAGCTGCGCGTGCATTAAAAATGCCCATAGGAAAGCATTTCTCAATGCTTTCCTATGGACATTCTACGGGCTCAATGCGGTTTTCGCATTGATCGTCGGGGAAGCGCCTCTAGCGGCTGTCAGGAAGACAGCGACTATGGGCTGGATTAACCCTGCAATGTAAACATAGCAGTTTCTCTGAAACTGCTATGTTTGCATCTGAAGGGTTAAAACCTGGGGGGCCTGGCACCCAGACCACTTCATTGAGCTGAAGTGGTCTGGGTGACTATAGTGGTCCTTTAAATATTCAAAGCATTCATAAACATTGGGGCACTGTGGTATGAGCCAATGCACAACAGTATAAATGCTTTTATTTCCAAGCACTACAATGAACTTAAAAAATTCTCAACATCTTGGTAATTCAGGTAGCTGAAAAGTGTCACTTGATGATTATAGCAAAAGATTAGTCACTATTATTGATGTAGTGCATACTCGGACTGTTGGGTAATACATTCCATATAAATAATATTCAGAGGACAAACAAGATACACCTCATAATCACCGGATTTCTCTCTGCCTCCTTGGGATCTTTTCAACAACTTTTTTTCTCTCTGTAACTGAATTCTGGTACATCTTAAAACGCAGTCTCTCCAACACTTCTCTTTTCTCCCTAGAGTACTCATCTTTCTATCCTTTGGATACTGCAACAGCCATATGAAGTCCATCACAAGTTGCTAGGAGTTGAAGGCTGCCCTCCAGGAAAATATTCCAAGTTAAAGTCTCCAGTTAACAGAACCTAGTTCATCCAGACAGACGAAGAGCTATGTGCTGTGTCCTACAATCAACTTATTTGTTAACAAACAGATGTTAAAGTCCTTTAACGGTCCTTAGGGCACAGTGGAGTCACTCCAGCATCCTGAAGAAGATCCATTGTCCAACAATGCACATCTGCATTTTCTAAGGGGGCCTCAACTAAACGTTCCCTCTGTGGCCGGGTTATACCAAAGCTTCTTTATTTTTATTTTAGGTTTCATTTTAACACCAAGAAAGCTGCGGCATAACCTGAATAGAATTAAGAAGTCCCGACATTAAACCACTAAAGTGAAATAAAATGCAGAAGGATTGCCGAATGCCTAAAAGGCATCTAGAATCTCAATGTCTTTCTTCTAAGATTTTAGAAGTCTATAACTTAAAGAAATAAAGAAAGAAAAGAAAAGAAAAAACAAGGGGGCAATAGTTCAGCACAGAAGACTTGAGGTCAGAACCTCTGAAGACTCTGAAAGGTTTGTCAGAGAATTTTAATGTCGTTTGGATTACTGCTAAGTAAGTTGGAATGGAGTGCTGTCTGTACTATGCCTGCAAGCTGCTATAATGGGCTAGTAGACTTCACAATGCCAACTAAAATAAAGAAAAATAAAACATGAAGCCCAATACCTATATTTTTTCTACGCATTTTTACTCATTTTTTATTAATGAAACCCATTGATCTGAACAAGTTTTTCACTCTGCCTAATTTGTATTTTATTATTTTTTCTATATTATCAAGCATGTGTTTTGGTGCACTTTCATATTTTATTATATAATATATTAATTATGTGCTGTATTATAGATTAATTTTCTTTATATGTGGAGTTTATATTACTAGATATATAAATAATATTTATATAATAATATGCTCCCATTTTCATTTTGTGTCTGGCTTTGAGTTTGGAGAAAAGAATTTTAAAGCAATTGAGGTTTTTGTTTACCAGTATTATTATACTATTATTATATTATTATTATTATTATTTTATTTAATTTTTTTACCACAAAGATGACAGGCCTGCTTTAATAATCATGTGAGCAAAATTAATAATTAGCAAGTTGGGCACTTACTAAAGAGAATTCTTGGCCATGTTCTATCAGACTATGGTGCAGATATGGTTTGTCCAACAGTTCAAGTCTATAGAAGTGTGCTAGGCTTGACCAACCTCAAAAGAAATTTAGTTTACCATCATGTTTTTTGCATCCGTGCACCTTAGAGTTTAATGTGGGATAGATTCTATTCAGCAGAAGCTCCAAGATTGGAGACAATCCTAAGAATATTCGGATTCCTTTCCAGTGCTAGCTAGTGCTGTTTCCAAATCTAGTGTGCAGACTTGGTTTATTCAATAATATGCATATTGCCTAGTCTTGTTTCCAGCAATTCTACTGCTAATCCATCCTATAAAGCCATCTAGGAAGGCTGAACTTGATGGACACATGTCTCTCTTCAGCCTATGTAACAATGTAACTATATTTTAGAATAGAGTACTGCAAGGATGCTGACATCAACTTGGCAATTATTCCACAGAATAAACAAGGGAAAATGAGCAGATCACCTCCGTGCCACTCAGGGGCCATAACCTTGGATAGACATATACATGCTGCAGTCTGCCCAAGATCAGTGAGAACATCAGCACAAATAACTACCAGTCGGACTGTGAACTATCGCCAAAGTATGTCCCATTGCTGCAATAAATGTAAACATATCCCCTTATTGAAACTTGCTACCCCTAGTCCTAGCACTAACTCTGAACCTAGCCCTCAAACTAACCATAGCCTAAAAATAGAATGGAAGACAGCTTGTCTTACTTGTGTAAAGCTTTTGGTAAACATTTTCTGGTTCTGTCTTATGACCAATTTGGAGTCTATCACAAAAAACATAAATAAAACCATTTAAATCTAAATATCCTGCTATACAAAAGACACATAATAGTGAAGTATCATTTGACTACAGGACTAATAAGTATTTTATAACTATGCCCAATTTAATTTCTTCTTAATAATCCAGGCACTCTTAGAAACATCCAATTCAGCCAGTCTGTTCTGCTAATCCAAATGAATTTTACTCTAATGTACTTTAAGCTTAGTCAGACCTGAAAACATGTTGTTCAGTTGTACCATCTGCGGCAAAAGATTTTATTATATTTCCAGTATTTTGAAAAGTAGGAACAAATAACTGATAATAAAATACATTTTCTGTACAGCACCTGTTTACACTTTCAAACAGATGAAATTACAAAGTATAGAGCTCTTGAAGCATCATCGGTCTCTTCATCAAGAGTACGGTAAGGATTCTTAGAAGAAGAAGTATTATTCCATGAAGCTCAGTGCACTTCAGCTATGTGTATTACTCCAGATTCGATCACAGCAAAAAAGGCCTCTCATTGTCTCCAGACCCAGTAAGCTAACTAATCCTTGTATTCTAGATAGTACATCCAATTATGGATCAAAAGGATAGTACCTATTGCCCATTTAGTAACACAATCTACCACAATTAGGTATCTATTGCACCAAATGGTGATAATTCATAATCCCAACAACACAAAAATGTGCCTGATTTCAAATAAAATACAAGGTTTATAAAAAATATACCCTAACTAGGGTTTGCAGTGGGCCCATATTCGAGATAGTCATTGGTTACTGGTTAGGATAAATACCGATTCCAAGAGCATTCATCTTAAACCTGACCAGATGCTAGGTATTTTGGAGTACAGGCAGTGTAAAATAGTGTTTAAAGCATGCACTGTCATTCCCCCCTGAAAAACTAGTATTTCCTAAATATACAATCTTTATGAAATACCCATTGTGACAAGGCAGAGTCATTATTGATAGCTGCATGGATTTGGCTTTGTCTATGGAGGATCCCACAGTCTTTAGGGATCCCCCGTAGACCTCCTTGTTGTACTCTCACGCAAGAGTACAGCAGTGACATCAGTGCCGAGGAGGGCCACCCGGACAAAAATGGCCTAGAGAGAGGGGTCCAGGTAAGTAAACCTGCCCCTCTTGGCCAACAGATCACCAATGGCGATGTCACCGTCGGGGGACTTTACGATACACATACATTTTAATGCTCAGTACCATAAAACCTATTTTAACTTTAGCATGTTTTAAAGAAGCATTACATAACACAGGTTTTTTAGTGTCAATTCCTTTGATTTTTTTTTTTTAAGCGGAAACTAAAATTAATGCAGATTCCTACAAAAAAAAGATTATTTTCAAAGGTCTACAGAAAAAGTGTTTTTTAAGAGAACATTTATTCCTATGTCAAAGTTTTGTTGTAAAATACTAATTATAGTCGCATAACCACACATTTACCATATACCAGCAACTCATTAGTTACATACACAATTTACTTCTCAGTCTGTGAATGTGCAATTAGTCTAAATTAAGCTGAATTATACATACAGCTCTGCAGTAGGATTTATTCATATTTTTGTAGATCTGCTACACTTTGGAATGCAGAATGTTTAGGAATTCAGGATTTTGCCTGTAGTACGTTCCAATGTTTCTCAAATGTTCTATGTTCTACAGTGTCTTCTAGTAGCATGGGCGAGGCCCAGTCACAGATCATCTTCCCAAGGACACCCCTGCTTGAGAGCTGTAATTTTCACTGGTGTTTTTTTCCTGCTTAGTGTTGATTAGAGCAGTAATATTGCAAAAGGCAACAATGTATCCATATCTAGTGTCCACCGTGGTATAATACCATGATGTATGTTGAGTGTTCCTTGACACTTCACGTAAAGCAAAATATCTGTATATCCTGGTTCTCTACTCTTTAGATCCCAACAAGAAGTATTGAAACAATGTGGCTTGGACCTGTGTAGCAAAAACCAGCGGGATAATAGCAGGATTAACCATAGGTGGAAATGAAAATGCGTAACCTACTTAGAGCCCCATAGGCTCTTAATCCCTCTCAGATTAAGATGTTAGTATTTATTAGAATCCTCTAATTTAGCTTTATATCTCTGCATGTACCTGGTGGATGAACGTGACACTGAGTTAAAGATCGATGGAGTCTTACTATATGCTGCCAGAGAACCCATACCTACTGCTCTAACGGTACGCCCCTCACACAAATGTAATAGAATAAATGGGCCTCTAGTATAAAATGTGTTGTGTGTCAATTAAATGGAGAACATAGCACATTTTAATTTTAATTAGCTAGGACAGATGGCCTCACAGGACATTTCTGGGGACAACTAGCATCTGGGAAAGAGACATCCTTTAGGGGAGTGTCCCTGAAAAAAGGACATCTGGTCACACTACGTTAACTTGCAGTTACTGGACCATGGAACAGAATGCTGCATATAAACTAGATTAACTCCTTAAGCACCCAATGACCAGACAATTTTTTTCTCTTTTGAGGCTGAATATACATTTGTTGGAGGTCAGGCTATTAACTTTTAGATTATTACCTAACCCTTGGTCCCCTATGCAGGTTTACTTATTGAGAATTACAGAGTTACAGCCCAGCGACAGTTAACAAATAAGTAAAAAAATAAAATAAAAATGAAAACACAAACAGCAAAGGAATATTTCCTAACTTATCATGAAAGCAGAATGTAAAAAAACCAAAAATGATAGCCCTCCATCTAGGCTGGATATGCTAATCCAACATAGCTCAGAGACTGCGGGTAGGTTCACAAAATCCACTGCTTTCTTTTCTGTCAGAAGACAAACAAAATTAGAAAGGTTCCAAAGAAAGATAACCCTCCCTTGAAATATCTACTTTTTGATTGCTTTTCCAAAAGAAAATAAAAAGGGCATCTCAAGCCAGCCTTGCTAGGAGATGGGGTTACTATAGAAACAGTGATTTTGATACAATTTTTCATGTAGTCAAATTCCATCCCTTACATCTGACAAGCACTCTGTAGTATTGGCCTGCCTTCGAGATAGTGCTAATGATGCATTAGGAAAGTCTAGAAATGCTATTAGAATCAACATAGGAAAGCCCATTTCTAAAATCTTAGCTGGTGATGAATGAGGGGGTTCATATTTTACCATGCAAATGGGAATGGATTGAGATGGATGGGACGGAAATGTTGTTTTTTTTGTACTTTTTAAAACTCATTGCTCATATGGACAGCTTAGGATTTTTTTTGCCCACTGGCATGTTCTGTCTTTATATCACGCTAAGTCGTTCCAGTTTCTATTTAATATATTTATCAATATTATTTATGCTGTATGAGGTTTACTGCAGTTAAACATTACTGTGAGTTATATTACCGAAGAGCTCTGTGATATACTTCTACACCTCACATTACTGTGAGTAATATTGCTGTGGAACTCTGTGATACACTCATACACATAGCACACTACTGTGAGTTATATTGCCGTGGAACTCTGTGATACACTCATACACACAGCACATTACTGTGAGTTATATTGCTGTGGAACCCTGAGATACACTCATACACACAGCACACTACTGTGAGTTATATTGCTGTGGAACCCTGAGATACACTCATACACACAGCACACTACTGTGAGTTATATTGCTGTGGAACCCTGAGATACACTCATACACACAGCACACTACTGTGAGTTATATTGCTGTGGAACCCTGAGATACACTCATACACACAGCACACTACTGTGAGTTATATTGTTATAGAGCTCATTTATTCACACATCACGTAACTGTGAGTTATAATGCTGCAGAGTTTTGGTACACTAGTATACGCATCTTATTACATTACTGTGAGATTTATTGCTGTAGAACTTAGAGATACATTCATTCACACATCACATTACTGTGAATTATATAGTTGTGGAGCTCTCCAATACACTCACACATCACCTTACTTTATGTTCTCTTCGGTGGAGCTCTGCAATGCACCTATAGCCACATAACATTCCTGTGAGTGGAACCTATCAGAAATATGTATTTCTGTATTTAAACCCAATTACCAGACCAATAAGTCATATGTTCCAAATGCTCTAAGCTCTATGTTGGAAATGGAAAACGAGCTGCTACTTACCCAGGTGGATACTGCATAAAGCCTGTCTGATTAGAAGATTCCTCTTGGTGACAAATAATGCCGTGGTGATTCTTATTGCTCAGAGTCAGAAGAGATGGATAGCTTAATGACCCAGGATTTGGATCTCAACCCAGGGACCAATCCTCCAGTTCCCGTTGCAGTGCCGAGAAACAAGGCTAGATTGTGGAAAATTGGTGGTGATACTCATTTTTGACCCATAATTGGGTAATTTTTTTTAATTAAGGGGACACTATAATCATCAAAACAACGTTAGCTTTAGGAAGCAGTTTTAGTGTATAGATCATGCCCCTGTAGTCTCATTGCTTAATTATCTGCCATTTAGGAGTAAATCACTTTGTTTATGCAGCCCTAGTTATACCTCCATGCATGTGACTTGCACAGCCTTCCTAAACACTTCCTGTAAATAGTCATCTAATATTTACACTTCCTTTTTTGCAATTTCTGTTTGATTTAGAATTTCTAATCCCCTGCTCTGGTAATAGCTTGCTAGAAGCCTACAAGAGCCGCCTGTATGTAATTAAAGTTTAATTTACAGAGCAGGAGATTAAAACATTTAAAGTAAGTTACATCCTACTGAAAATTAAACATACTTTCATGCAGGCCGTGTCGGTCACAGCCAGGGGAGGTGTGGCTAGAGATGCATAAACAGAAACAAAGGCGATTTAACTCCTAAATGGGTGAGAATAATCATCTATACCCCAAAACAGCTTCATTAAACTAAAGTTGTTTTGGTGACTATAGTGTCCCTTTATTGATTACACCACCACACTCCCACTGAATCACAAATTCATAAAGGCTGCATAGCCCCCTAAGTCCCAAATATAATGGATCTGCTCCATGATAATGCCACAGTTCTCTGACATTGGTGGGTGAGATAGATGAGTTGATCAAAAACACTAATAAAAGAAAATCTAATAAGAAAAAAAATGTATATATTGCAAATAGGTTATCTGAACACTATAGCGTTAGGGAAAACTTTATTTTTAAAATTATAGCGTCCTAGTGCATGATTAGTTTTAGGCCTCCCCCTTCCCATTTGGAGTAAAAAGCTGGAATAGTAAAAAAAATTATAAAAAAAAGTTTTGACTTACCTTTTCAGTGCTGCTGCCCGCTCCTCCTCCCACGACGTCCTCCGACAGTCCAATCCAATGTTCATAGAGCATTCCATGCTTACTATGACCGGCATTTGGTTACATGAGCGGGTTTTACCTGGACATTGCAGAGGAAGCACCACTAGAGCTGTGTTTAACCCGGCAACCAAAACAGCAAGGGTTTACATTGCAGGGTAAAGATTACAGGGCCACTGTACCCAGGCCACTTCATTGAGATCCTTTAAATATTTCAAATTCATTAACTTGCAATAGCTGAAATGTCAACATTTTTCAGCTCACTGGAGGGAGGGATACAACACCATTCCACCAGAAGGGGTAATGCATTACTACCCACCGAACAGCGTGAGCATGGAGTTATTTTGTACTGTTCTACACTTAATTTAAGCCAACTCCTACTGACTCCCTACCACCTCACAGAAAGCTATTCTGATACCAATTTTCACCTAGTCTGGTGAAGTAATGCCTTTGCACCTTTTAATCAAAAGTAATGATGACCTACAGCACCAAATGCAAGGGAATTGTCAGCTTTTCCTAATCATGTTTTTGCAAGCTTTTAACCTGTATAGTGCCAGAAAGGACACATACGAGCGTTTTACGTGGTGCACAACCACTTCTCTGTCAGTTGAAGGGTTAAGAGAAATAAAGACCAACACACTGACAAGAATATCTGAGGAGATGGGAAGAGGAGGAGTCGGGGCAAAACAAATTGAGACGAGAAAGCTATTGTGAGCAGTTGAGAATTTAATCTCAGACCATGAGACAAACGCAAACAGGCTGAGCTTGAAGACGATGACATGCAAATGTAATGCTGTGTTCCTGTCAAATATGATAATTGTATGATACAACGAGAGAGAGGCTTTTAACGAGAAGAGGTGATAGACTGGCTGCAAATAATCCCTGAATCTTGCCACTTCTCACTGTATTTATTACATTGTTGCAGAATGAAAACACCAGATTATACAACAATGTAAACGCCTAAATAGATGAAAACTTTATTTGCATTTTGATCGGCAACTAATCAGGCTGCGGAATAATACGTATATTGAATTAATATAGCATCGTAGGCATTATTGGTCATAAAGAGTCAACAGTACGATCATTCTTTATTTATTTGTAATTTAAACTATGAAAGAGATACAATATATAATATGATATAATATATAACAGTAGGTTCCACATAAAAAGTATACAACTTAAGATGTTACACGTCAGCACAAAACATGGGAGGAAAAGGCCCATAACAAGTTCTATCCAAATGACCTACACCCAGATTGTGCTTGCTCTTGTTGCAAAACCAATGTAACAATGTTTCAGGCACAATGAGCATTCCTAAAGTCAGGCCTGAGGAAGGCTCACAGGAAGCCAAAATGTTGCTAGTGTGTAATAAGGATGTAGCCCAAGTTTTTGTTATAGTGTTAAAAAAAAAAAAAAAAACAACAAACAGTTCTAGCTCCATATAGTGCTTAGAATTTTGTTTTTATTAGTCATTTACTTAGGAAGCAGACCTTGTGGGTCAGAGAGAGAGTAGGGCGCCCCCTAGTGATTATCCATACATATGTACAAGAAGGTAAAATATAACTTTTAATAGTTAATGCATAAAATGCTTGAGGTAAGGACCCAGATACAAAACAAAAAAGGGGGGGGGGAAATGAAAATACAATACACAAAATAAAGGAAACCAAAATAAAGAAAAATAGATCGGGAGGATATCAATAAATGTGAGAGCGTGCTGGATGGGGATAGTATAACCTAAGGTGATAACCTACAAGTTACTATACGAATGAACGCCCCCCAAACTGCTGTATATCTCACAGGTACACTATAAACTCTTGATTGACTCGTGCTATGTACCCTCCGTTTGCTCCCCGCTGACAGTATCCAACACGGAATCTGGTAGGGTAGAGAGAATGGCAAACTATGATGTGCCCATGAAGGAGGGAAAAAAAGGCAACGAGAAAATAACGTGAGAGGTAAGTGTATCATATAAATGAGAACTGTTCTGGATGATACTAGTGTATCTAGAAACGATACAGTTGTGAGAGCAATGCCTCTGGGGTTGAGGGAGCGAACTCAGTGAGGAGAGAGCAGCCACTGATAACCAGACAGTGCTACAAAATGCTAGCTAACAGCTGTACAGTGGTGTCTTTAAGAAAAATCCTTACTCTACACCCACCAAACGTGCCCCCATCATCACCCCTCTTAAATAAAAATGATACAATTGTAGGAACCGGCTGTGAGGACCAAACTCGGTGTTCAAAGAGCGCTCAGTAACTGGGATGCAGAGCTACAGTGAACCAGGTCTGTACTAGCCAACCTGCTGGACCTTAGGTTTCAACGCTCGCTCAATACAACAATTCTGTCCCCTTATGCAACTCTTGCTTAATACACCAAGTCTGTCCCCTTGAAGCCACCCCTTTGAGTTTAAAAAAGGAAAAGAAAACTCTGTATCTCTATAGAGGAACTGTAACGGATTGCTCAACTTGCTGACTAATTCTCCATGCGAACAGACTCAAATCATATCCTCCCTAACTGCCTGCCTGACACGTGTTTCGGCGCCAACACAAGCGCCTTCTTCTGAGGCTAAACAAGAAATGAGTAACGGGAGCTCCTTATATACCCATGAAAGCTAAATCCAAGCTATGGGCGTGATTCACACTGTTGCGACCCGATTCGCCGGGAACGGACCAATGACGCCCCTTTGTGTGTCAGGAGCTGATTGGGTAATGTTGCTGGCAAACAACGGAACCATTAACCCCTTCAGTGCCCGTGACCAGTATGACATCCATGGATGTGACGAACCCTTTTATGTATACATATGGGGCTGCTCATGTTGAACAGTGCCTGTATAACAAGTGACCAAATATTGAATTTAATCAATAGAAAATACGGGTTTCGGGGGCCTAAGGTGAGCCTTCAGTCAGGTCCTCTAGTGAGGAGAGACTACTTCAGATACATGGAATGAAAAACCGTGGGATTATATCACGGGAGGGTAAGTCCAAAACCACTAAGGGGGTCTGGTGCACAGTGGGTTATTTACATGGGTTATTTACATGGATATGGGGTTCCCGTTAGTGACAGTGAAAAAATAAAATGTAAAGATAAATGAAATAAATATGAAGTAAATAGAAATAGAATGAAATAAATAAAAAGAGAAGAATAAACGTGTTGCTATAAAAAGTATAATAAAAAATAATAATAATAAATGATAAATATAAATAATAATAATAAACTAATGAACGAATAAATAAATAAATAAAACGAAAGTATGTACAGTCCCTAAGGAAATTATGTACATGTGTATGATCATTTATGTTAATAGAATCCTGATGTGTTTATTTCTCAATAAAGGGAGTGAATGTGAATCCCTCGTTTAAACCATTGGGGGCCAAAGTTTTAAACCTGTAGATCCAATAGCACTCTCTTTTTAGTAGAGTGTTATCCAAGTCACCACCTCTATGGCCTAAAGTCACTCGCTCAATTCCAGCAAACCTAACACCCTTGGGATCTCCGGAGTGTTGGTTCCTGATGTGTCTCGCCACAGGTGTATCCCTCAGATTTCTCACGGAGTGTACATGCTCCATGATTCGCCTTTTAAATGGGCGAATGGTTTTGCCCACATATTTTAGGCCACATTCACAAATCAGGAGGTAGACTAAGCCTTTGGTACTGCAATTGAAGAATTGTTTAACATTGTAGACCACCTGATTGCTTGAGTCCATAAGTTGTTTAGAGTCTTTGCAAATGTGGCTGCATGCGACGCATTTGCCACACTTGTAAGTGCCCTGTAGAGAAAGCCAGTTGTGACCAGATTTCTTAGAGGATAAATGGCTGGGCACAAGTGTCTCTTTTAGATTTCTACCTCTACGTGCTGTTAGAGATACGTAGGGGGTGACAATCCCTTTAAAGTGGGGGTCCTGTGATATGAGTGGCCAGAACCTGCCTAGTATCTTCTTGGCCTGGTTCCAACCTGAATCGAAATTTGCGATGCAGCGAATAGGCGTTTGTGTGGCAAGTGTCAGTTTGTCACTGAGGAGTTCCGATCTATCACTCTGTAGAGCCCTCTGATACGCTTGCTTTAAACAACGGTTGGGATAGCCCCTCTCTTTGAATCTGTGTTGAAGGAGTTTGGCTTGGATGGTAAATTCCTCCACGTTGGAACAGTTTCTCCTGAGTCGGAGGTACTGTCCCACGGGGATGCCTCTCTTCAGTGTGGTGGGGTGATAGCTCTCCCACCTCAACATGGTGTTAGTTGAGGTGGGTTTCCTGAATAAAGTCGTCTCAATAGTTTGTTCTGAAGTGGTCGTGAACGTACAGTCAAGAAAGTTCAAAGACGACCCCCCTATCTCCATTGTAAACTTCAAGTTAAGGTCATTGGAGTTCAAGGTCTCAACGAAGGTCAGAAAAAGATCCCTCGTGCCCAAGGGTGTTAGGTTTGCTGGAATTGAGCGAGTGACTTTAGGCCATAGAGGTGGTGACTTGGATAACACTCTACTAAAAAGAGAGTGCTATTGGATCTACAGGTTTAAAACTTTGGCCCCCAATGGTTTAAACGAGGGATTCACATTCACTCCCTTTATTGAGAAATAAACACATCAGGATTCTATTAACATAAATGATCATACACATGTACATAATTTCCTTAGGGACTGTACATACTTTCGTTTTATTTATTTATTTATTCGTTCATTAGTTTATTATTATTATTTATATTTATCATTTATTATTATTATTTTTTATTATACTTTTTATAGCAACACGTTTATTCTTCTCTTTTTATTTATTTCATTCTATTTCTATTTACTTCATATTTATTTCATTTATCTTTACATTTTATTTTTTCACTGTCACTAACGGGAACCCCATATCCATGTAAATAACCCATGTAAATAACCCACTGTGCACCAGACCCCCTTAGTGGTTTTGGACTTACCCTCCCGTGATATAATCCCACGGTTTTTCATTCCATGTATCTGAAGTAGTCTCTCCTCACTAGAGGACCTGACTGAAGGCTCACCTTAGGCCCCCGAAACCCGTATTTTCTATTGATTAAATTCAATATTTGGTCACTTGTTATACAGGCACTGTTCAACATGAGCAGCCCCATATGTATACATAAAAGGGTTCGTCACATCCATGGATGTCATACTGGTCACGGGCACTGAAGGGGTTAATGGTTCCGTTGTTTGCCAGCAACATTACCCAATCAGCTCCTGACACACAAAGGGGCGTCATTGGTCCGTTCCCGGCGAATCGGGTCGCAACAGTGTGAATCACGCCCATAGCTTGGATTTAGCTTTCATGGGTATATAAGGAGCTCCCGTTACTCATTTCTTGTTTAGCCTCAGAAGAAGGCGCTTGTGTTGGCGCCGAAACACGTGTCAGGCAGGCAGTTAGGGAGGATATGATTTGAGTCTGTTCGCATGGAGAATTAGTCAGCAAGTTGAGCAATCCGTTACAGTTCCTCTATAGAGATACAGAGTTTTCTTTTCCTTTTTTAAACTCAAAGGGGTGGCTTCAAGGGGACAGACTTGGTGTATTAAGCAAGAGTTGCATAAGGGGACAGAATTGTTGTATTGAGCGAGCGTTGAAACCTAAGGTCCAGCAGGTTGGCTAGTACAGACCTGGTTCACTGTAGCTCTGCATCCCAGTTACTGAGCGCTCTTTGAACACCGAGTTTGGTCCTCACAGCCGGTTCCTACAATTGTATCATTTTTATTTAAGAGGGGTGATGATGGGGGCACGTTTGGTGGGTGTAGAGTAAGGATTTTTCTTAAAGACACCACTGTACAGCTGTTAGCTAGCATTTTGTAGCACTGTCTGGTTATCAGTGGCTGCTCTCTCCTCACTGAGTTCGCTCCCTCAACCCCAGAGGCATTGCTCTCACAACTGTATCGTTTCTAGATACACTAGTATCATCCAGAACAGTTCTCATTTATATGATACACTTACCTCTCACGTTATTTTCTCGTTGCCTTTTTTTTCCCTCCTTCATGGGCACATCATAGTTTGCCATTCTCTCTACCCTACCAGATTCCGTGTTGGATACTGTCAGCGGGGAGCAAACGGAGGGTACATAGCACGAGTCAATCAAGAGTTTATAGTGTACCTGTGAGATATACAGCAGTTTGGGGGGCGTTCATTCGTATAGTAACTTGTAGGTTATCACCTTAGGTTATACTATCCCCATCCAGCACGCTCTCACATTTATTGATATCCTCCCGATCTATTTTTCTTTATTTTGGTTTCCTTTATTTTGTGTATTGTATTTTCATTTCCCCCCCCCCTTTTTTGTTTTGTATCTGGGTCCTTACCTCAAGCATTTTATGCATTAACTATTAAAAGTTATATTTTACCTTCTTGTACATATGTATGGATAATCACTAGGGGGCGCCCTACTCTCTCTCTGACCCACAAGGTCTGCTTCCTATGTATACAATTTTGTAAGGGTTATCCCCTAATCTGGTCGCCCCAGGACACACCATAAGTTGCTTCCCAGTTTGGGTATTCAACTTACTTTTTTCTTAGTCATTTACTTGACAAAGGAATTGCAACTTTAAAGGCCAGAATAGCCGATTTGTAAAAAAAAAAAAAAAAAATTCCCACCCTCTGTTATTTTCCAGTTTGAGTGTTTTGGCCACTGATTTTGAATCATAATTCAATAAATACATCACTATCAGGGTTTTTTTTTTTTTAACTAAAATTAAAACTTCACAGCGAGTTTAAAGTGGATTCAAAGTTGCGTTCCAAAATGGCCACTTTGAATTGTCACTATAGTGAGTGACCCTGTATGATTCACGAGATAAAATATTTCATCTTTGCTATACACCAATATCATTATTACTCATTTGTAACGTAACTATGCTTACGATAACATCTAAAAAAAAACAAAAACTATAGTGGTTATTCCCCAATAATATTCCAAAAGAGAATCAAATAAACAAATAAAAGACATGTAAAGTGTTCATGTTTGTGATTTGTAAATGTAAACAGCTGTTATATGAAATACCACACTGAGATAAGTTCACATACATGTCACACTTGCACATTTTTTTTTTTTATAATTCTCATTTTTTTTTTTTTTAAGTGAATGCGATAAGGGTTAAGCAAAAATTGTCATATTACAAGTGTACAAAAAAGATTAAAGTACTTTTTTTCAAAGGGATATGCATCAAAACAACTTTAGCTTAAAGGACCACTCTAGTGCCAGGAAAACATACTCGTTTTCCTGGCACTAGAGTACCCTGAGGGTGCCCCCACCCTCAGGGACCCCCTCCCGCCGGGCTCTGGAGAGAGGAAGGGGTTAAACTTACCTCTTTTTCCAGCGCCGGGCGGGGAGCTTTCCTCCTCCTCTCCATCTTGATCGCGACGTCATCGGCTGAATGCGCATGCGCGGCAGGAGCCGCGCTCGCATTCAGCCGGTCGCATAGGAAAGCATTTACAATGCTTTCCTATGGACGCTTGCGTGCTCTCACTGTGATTTTCACAGTGAGAATCACGCAAGCGCCTCTAGCGGCTGTCAGTGAGACAGCCACTAGAGGATTTGGAGGCTGGATTAACCCTCATTATAAACATAGCAGTTTCTCTGAAACTGCTATGTTTATAAAAAATAAGGGTTAATCCTAGAGGTACCTGGCACCCAGACCACTTCATTAAGCTGAAGTCGTCTGGGTGCCTAGAGTGGTCCTTTAATGAAGCAGTTTCAGTATATAAGTCATGCCCCTATAGTCTCCCTGCTCAATTATCTGCAACTTAGGAGTTAAATCGCTTTTGTTTCTGTTTGTGCAGCCCTAGCCATACCATCCCTGGCTGTGGCTTACACAGCCTGCATTACATAAATGGTTTCATTTTCAATCAGGTGTTAACTTGCTTTACACGTTTTTATCTTCTGCTCTGTAAATTGAACTTTAATCACACACAGGAATCTACTGCAAGGTTTGGAAGCCTATTAACAGATCAGGAGATAAGACATTATATATTAAACAGAATATGCAATAAAGGAAGTTTAAACATTAGAGCTCTCTTTACAGGAAGTGTTTAAGTAGGCTGTGCAAATATCTATCAGTGATTTAACTCACTTATGGCAAACAAAGTGATTTAACTCACTTATGGCAGCAAATTGAGTAGCAAGACTACGGTGGCATGATATATACACCTAAACAGCTTCATTAAGCTAAAGTTGTTTTGGTGCCTATAGTGTCCCTATAGGAAGAAGAAATCAGAAGATTAAACACAGTGCATGGAACACAAAACACAATATACTTATAAAACTTCACACTGAGTCAATAAAAATTTAAAGAAAAGATCTTGAAGTGCACTGAGTAAATAGCAGTCTAGTGGTTAAAGCCGATTGAGCAGTGAGCCCTATTATCAATGATGAACTAATGGTGCTTAGTAATTAGTACTGCAGAAATAGGATAGCAGCTATGTCTATGAGTAGGTGGTTCTACTGAGGTAAGACATTATAGGCAAGAAGAGGGAAGAGGGAATAAATTAGAGCGAATATGCACACATGGCCATAGTTACAAATTTAAAGCGGCAATAAGTTTGCATGTTAGAGAAATCTGATGAAGAATGCTGCAGGTTGGGACAGAAATATAAAACATTGAAATCAAATCTGCATTTTGATTATTAAATATTAATAATATGTAAAACGTATTCGACAGAACTGTACAATTAGGAGAAGGCAAACTATAAAATTCAATATAGACATATCAGTCCACAAGCAACAGAGGATATTTTTATACAAAGTGCTCAGCAAGATAAGCTTACAATCTATATAGTTATACTGTGGAGTTGAGGTAAAAGGTCGCACAGGGGGAGGGGTTTGAAGGTGATGCTTAGAGAGTTTGAAGGTCAATTGCAAGATCGCTTAGGAGGTCAAGTGGTTAAAAAGGTAATGAGAGAGGATTTCGGGCACATGGAGAGTTGCCCAACAAAGTAAACTGAAGCAAGGGTGGCTTGGACCAAGTGGCTACAGAGTTTTAGAAATAAGTTGCAGGAGAGACCAGGTTTGGGAAGACCATTCGCTGCTTGGTTTTCAATAAATCAGAGTTCAGCTGAAATGCTATTCCTGGTTAGTGATCAGAAAACGTACATAGAAGAATGAACTGATGGCAAC
The DNA here is from genome assembly GCF_036172605.1 of Pelobates fuscus. Lineage (NCBI taxonomy): Eukaryota > Metazoa > Chordata > Amphibia > Anura > Pelobatidae > Pelobates > Pelobates fuscus. The sequence goes on from NC_086324.1 coordinate 50,896,960, forward strand.
CCCTTGACCGCTATAAATGCTAGCTTTTTGTAGAAGTAGGAATAAGGTTGGTTAGTTCAAAAGCACTCTAAACAGGCTTATTTAGGCCAGTGCTCAAACCACAACTCTCTTAAGACCACGTTTTAGATTACATAACACATAACATATTAATAACAAAGAAGAAGAGCTATGTATTTTCGCTGCCTACCCAACCTATTCCCCAGAGTGTCTCAAATGTTTAGTTTCAAAACTCTGCCAAACCAATTTTTTTTTTGACGGGTAACTTTTTAGGAGGGCAATTTAAGAGAAGATTTCCTGGTGGCAGTTGAGATGCCATTTAATGCTTTTCTGTCGGAGGAATGGTTCTGAAAAGAAATGTCCATTTTGTAAAACGAAATTTGGGGTTCTTGAAACAGGAAGTTGTTAAGATATTGCAAACTTAGCCTAAAATGGTTGACTAATTTCTTCACCTGATGCATTATTGTCCAAAATGACCATCTCATATATACACATTTATTGTAAAGACTTTACCAGGACTATATGTTTTTGGAACACAAAGTGTTAAGAGTCCTGGTTATTGCACCAATAGTATGGTGTACCCACGTATAGAATATACAGCCATTTCTCAAAAATGAAATTGTATTTTCTTCCCAATGCCCCAATAAAAACTTGATGGCCATGATTTTATATTGCTAATCAATTTTCCCTCTGATTTGGATGCTTTTTAATAAAGCGCCATTGATTTCACTGAATGAAATTGCTCCTGGCGAAAAAGGAACACACACACACTGATTGCTAAATATGCAGTAATTATCATATTCAGCGGCACACTTTAATATATATTTATAGATAGATCTATCTATAATTTGGTTTAATTAAGTTGCATTGATTTTAATGACAGAAGCAGTCTTGAAAAAGGGACAAGTGTTATATGATCACATCAATGCTTTCTCTTCTTGCTGGCTCTCTGCAAAAGCACTTCAATAGCTCTTTGTAGTATTTGATGTAAGCCTTTTCATTCCCAAACAGACCAAGATGTATGTGATGACAAATGTAACCATAATAACATGAACAAAATCCTACAACGACTGATTTTTTTTTGTTCCAGATACCATTATACCTTATCTAAAAAGCTCTTTCATAAAGTTCTGTAACTATATCTGAATACCGCGCATGTTGGGAGTTCATGGATGAAAAGGATCACAGATTAAACCGTTACCTGCTAAACATACATGGGTACATAAGTTTGGACATTATGTGTACGTAACATCAGTCTTACATAGATCAGATCAGTAGAGAAAAGCTGAGATATACACCAGTAATTTATACCTTCCAAGCATCCTTAAACTAGAGGGACACCCGCAGTTGAGGACCTATATGCCACCATCTCAACATATTTCTCTGGAGACACCTAGACACAAGAACAATTCTTCAGGGCCTATTATGTGTCATTGCTGATGAATGTATCCGTTGGAAAGCCCATACCTTAGTATATTAGTGTAACCAGGGTTAGTAAGACCGTCCTAAATTCAGAGTCCAGTGGGTTTGTTCCCTGTTGTCCCAAGATATGGCCTTGTTATACCAGTCAGTACAGTGTAAGCGCATCGTTAGATATGCTCACACCACACTGAGTAATCTCAAGGCACCAGGACCATGTCTAGAGGACGTCAGAAGCGCTCTGCGCATAGTCTGTCCTGAGATGAGCTAGCCAGGACGCAGTTTATCCCCAATCAATGCATGATATCAATACTGAGATTACATGACCATCCGTACTTTAAACCTCTGATCAAATATGATTGATATCCGTTCTAATTGTACTCTCAGCTGATCTATTCTTGATATCTGTACAGGGATTGCCTAACCATCACATCTTCCATCAGTACAAAATCCCTAAAATATTGTGTACCTTATAATCAATAATTGCTTCGTTTTCACCTTACATACCCTCTGCCAAAAATGTAACATAATAACATTTTATTTTAAATGCTCTGTACAAAATACTTGAAAATTATTTAAGTATATTAATAATTTCTGTCTAAACAGGACTTAAAAGAAACATACCCCCTTATTACGGAGTTCCAGTCCTACACAGAACTCTTAATGATTTCAAAGTATTGTAATGCCTGAAATGGAACATATGATGTAATTTATGGAATCTGAATACTGAATATTACACATCAAAAGGGACACTATAGTCACCAGAACAACTACAGCTTATTGTATTTGTTCCGGTGAGTATAATCATTCCCTTCAGGCTTTTTTGCAGTAAACACTGTTTCCAGAGAAAATGTAGTGTTTATATTACGGCCCAAGGATACCTCCACTGGCCACTCCTCAGATGGCTACTAGAGGTGCTTCCTGGGGCAGTGCTGCACACTGTGCAGTACTGCCACTCGGTGTCTCCACCCTCTGCATGGTTGATTCAATGAATCTCTATGAAGAGATGCTGATTAGCCAGGGCTGTGCTTGGCTTGTGCTGGCTCTGCCCCTGACCTGCCTCCTTGACAATCTCAGCCAATCCAATGTTTTTCTATGGGAAAGCATTGTAATTGGCTGAGATCATAACTTCTGATGATGTCAGCCAAGGAGGCAAATTAGAGGCGGAGCCAGCAGCAGCAGAATGGAATAAAAGTAAGATTTACTATATTTATGGAGGCAAGGAGGCTAGATGGTATTTTAACCCCTTAAGGACGCAAGACGGTTCAGGACCGTCATCGGCATTTTTGCGTTGCCGACCGACGACGGTCCTGAACTGTCCTAAATTTAAAATGTACTTACCCGATCGCCGTCGTTCCCCCGGCGGCGATCGGCGGTGCTCCCGGTGTGGGGAGACTGCCTGCAGCCCAGACAGTCTCCCCATGGCGGATTAGGACCCCTGGGGCCATGTGATCGCCCATCAGGGCGACCACATGGTCACAATAGGTGTCCATGTGTCTGCCTGCAGGGGGACTGTCTGTGCTGACAGGCAGTCTCCCTGCAACTGTAAAATCATAAAAAAATTTAAAGTGAAAGGTAATCAAAAAAAAATATTATTATATATGTGTATATATATATATGATATATAGACATATATTATACCTATATAATATATGTCTATATATCATATATATAATGTCATGCTAAGTGTATTTTTATATTAATATGTACATATATTAATATAAAAATACACTTATAATTAATTTACACACGTATATATATAATATATATAATAACTATATATATATTGTATATATATATTATTATAAAATACAAATAATAAATAATTTAAATTAAATTAAAAAAATTAAAAATAATAAAAATTAAAAAAAAATTATATTTCTATACGAAATGTTATTCTAACTGTATTTTGATATGAATATATATATATTTATATCAAAATACACTTAGAATGAAATTGTATATATATCTATGTATATATAAATAAATAAAAAGAATACGAACTATTCATATGTCCATATACAAAATGACATAAATAATTATATAAATATACACGTAGACTTCAAATATATAAATATGCATATATATTTAAATTCTACGTGCGTATTTATGTAATATTTTTACATAATTAAGTTATTTTATTGATTGCAATTTAAGGGACCTGCCTGCCAACCCAGGCCAAAAGTCTAGAGAATTTAATTTGCTAGCACTGTATTTTACCCTGTAACGTTCTACGACACCCTAAAACCTGTACATGGGGGGTACTGTTTTACTTGGGAGACTTTGCTGAACACAAATATTAGTGATTCAAAACAGTAAAACATATCACAGCGATGATATTGTCAGTGAAAGTGACTTTTTTTGCATTTTTCACACATAAACAGCACGTTTACTGATGATATAATTGTTGTGATACATTTTCCAGTTTTGAAACACTAATATTTGTGTTCAGCAAAGTCTCCTGAGTATAACAGTACCCCCCATGTACAGGTTTTATAGCGTTTTTGAAAGTTACAGGGTCAAATATATGGGTCAAATATTTTTACATTGAAAATGGCCAGGTTGGTTACGTTGCCTTTGAGAGTGTATGGTAGCCCAGGAATGAGAATTACCCCCATGATGGCATACCATTTGCGAAAGAAGACAACCCAAGGTATTGCAAATGGGGTATGACCAGTCTTTTTTAGTAACCACTTGGTCACAAACACTGGCCAAAATTAGCATTCAATTTAGTTTTTTACTTTTTTCACACACAAACAAATATGAACGCTAACTTTGGCCAGTGTTTGCGACTAAGTGGCTACTAAAAAAGTCTGGACATACCCCATATTGAATACCCTGGGTTGTCTACTTTAAAAAAAATATGTACATGTGGGGTGTTATTCAGCGATTTATGACAGATAATAGTGTTACAATGTCACTATTGATACATTTTAAAAATATATGTTTTGAAACCGCAAGATCCTACTTGTACTTATAGCCCTATAACATGCAAAAAAATAGCAAAAAGCATGTAAACACTGGGTATTTTTAAACTCGACAAAATTTTGAATCTATTTAGCAGTTTTTTTCATTCACTTTTGTAGATGAATAAAAGATTTTTCACATAAAAGTCCAAAAACATGTATTTTTTTCAATTTTTCATCATATTTTTTCATTTTTTAAAAATTAAATTACATGAGATTATATAAATAATGGTATGTAAAGAAAGCCCCTTTTGTCCTGAAAAAAACAATATATAATTTGTATATGAACAGTAAATGAGAGAGCGGAAAATTACAGCTAAACACAAACACCACAAAAGTGTAAAAAGATGCCTGGTCGCAAATGTACAACATCGCAAAAAAAGTCCAGTCCTTAAGGGGTTAACACTATAGGGTCAGGAATACATGTTTGTGTTTCTGACCTTACAGTGTTCCTTTAATAAAAACAATATTGTGTAAGTAGTATCTGTAATAACGCAATGCTTCGATCAGTTATGCTTCCCAACATCAGATAAAACTATGTTTACCATATATGTTATTGCTACTCAAATCATTCCAGTTAGTTGGGTCTTCTTTACATAAATACTAGTTTAATAATTCCTTTATGTTCTACCTCAAACTATAGTTTTGGTTGTTTATAATCTCTGAGGTTAAAGTCATTATAATTGTAAAATAAAGGGGTATAAAATGAAATCACCATAATCAGATTGTAGCAATAAATAGCATTTAACAAAAAATATTTAATTTTTTTACAAGCAAGCAAAGAGTGAATGATGTTTGCCATGACACATAGCACAGATGATGGCACAGTCCTCAACGAACCGATAAGTCATTTTTGGTTTCAGCGGAAAAGTCAATTCACAAATGTAGCAGATTTACTATCCAGAACCAAATTTCAGATTTGTTGAGGTCCATTAACTGTACATCAATCTTCACACTAGGATTCTCAGCCTCCTAATATGAAAAACACTGCAGAGTATCAGCGTGGAGGTCATCATGAAATTAGAAAGCTGCCATTGAGATCAGAGCTCAAATTGAAACCCTAAGCAAGTTTCTGCTTTTGTCCTCAAATCCCAATCGCTGGCTGAATTCCTGACCGTTCTTATGATGCACAAAAATATCTGATTAACCTTCCAACACAAACAGATAAACAATCTTTTTTCATGTTCTGTTTTCATAAGTCAAAAGTAAGTAAATATCACCCTAGCTTCAAAGGCCAAGAAGTGACTGCTTGATATTTAAGTTTTATACACATTGAAAAATCTAGATCTCTTGAAGCTATCAAATGCTTTCACCTCTGTTACTAATCTTCATATGTGGGTGAGTAATTTTTTTTATTTTTTTAAAGCAAAAAAAAAAAACGAAATGAACCGCTCACTATATGATTATGCATTGGAAGCACCAATTAAACAAAAAATGACTATTGAGTTGTAAAATATAGATTTATTTTCACTTGTTTCTTCACAGCTACAATGATTTGACATGAAATACTGAGACTTCTTTAAATATAGAAGGGTCAAAATCTACATTCCTGTTACCTACTGATAGCTAAATATTGTTTATTTATAAAGACAATGTTGACCCCATAAATCAACTTCCTGAAGTCATGTTTGTGATCTTCCAGAGAAAAAAGCCTTACCGCAGTGACATAACTGTCACCTCTGTGTTTGTCTGCAATTTGGCACAGTATCAAATTTCACATTGCTCGAACACCTTTCCTCTTTCCTCCTGTGCCTTTTTGGAACACAAAGTCCTAAACATAGGACCCAATAGAGAACAGTACACACATGGTAAATCATTTATGGGCCATCAGTCTTCAGGAATACAGGGTCAGCTGCTTACAGTACTCAGAATAACCTTTCAGAGCCCAACGGATGGACAAGAGGTCTTCAAAAAGATTGAACTTTGGAAGGGTCAGATGGAATCCTGGATAGAGGGTCATTCAGAGAGACTCCAGGTGCAGGATAAACTAAGCAGAAGGTTCATATAGTGTTCTCTTTCTAAGACAGCATATACATGGGTCAGGTTAATCACCATAGTTGAAGCACTACATGCTGAATATAATTGCTCGCTGTATATCAAACTAAATGATACAAATGGTTTGGACTGCCATGAAAAACAAGTTACAAAGTCATTTTCTACAAAGCTGTTAAAGTAGTCTATATTTTTTATTTGCCAAACACTGAGCTATTGTATATTATTAAGGTATATTGCTTATGTAGTGGATCTGAGGATACACTAATAGTGTCAAAGAATAACGTCCGAGAAACAGGATGGGCATTTTGGAGCGATTCCCTGCTCAAATGCTGCACACACCATGGATGATGCCATGTAAGCTAATTTGAGAAGAAGCCTCATGACATCTCATTCTCTTAGCTTAATTTGTTTTGTCATGACTACTTGTATTGTGACAAAACTAGAATGTTCTGAAATAGATCGGCACTACAGAAGCTGAAACAATCCTTTTGCGCATGCAACCACTTACATCAAATATCAAGGAACGGCCAATCAGAAATGGGCATACGCCAACTTCAATATGTACACCTTTTAAAACATACATTTCCTGGAGATTCTACTGACAGTCACGATGTATAGGTTACATGTCTGCAGAGCCAAACCTCAAACTTAAGTTATACACACTGTTAACATTTTATATTTTATTTTTGTTTTCACTGAGGAAATGTCTAAATACACACCACGTATAATAAAAGATACTTAACAGTGAGACGAGTATCATGCAAAAATTAATGCAATCAAGAGGTCCTGGAGACATAATAATCCTGGATACAGGAGGTCAAATGGTTTAGAAATATCATGAGTACCCTGAGAATGCGCTCAATTAGAAATGCAGCAGATACTGGTCTTATACTGTAACTCCCTCTAATCGCAGGCAGCACAAAGACATGTATCAAGTTGTGCCTAAAATTAGGGGCCTGGGACTGCATTGCTCTCATGAATGATGTCACCATACCATAGTATGTAATGATCTGCCTGATGATGTAATAGGCAGATATTTTACAATTATATACTGCACACATAGTGATGTCAATCAAAATATTATTCAGTACAGTGAAAGGGCTATGATGCACTAATTAGCTCAGTGCAGTCTGATAGCCCTAATTCCAAGCAGTACTGGAACATACATATTTCATTCTGCCTGAGATTAGTGGGAGTTGCACTCCCGAGTGACACCTGCCACCATTTTAATGACAGCAGCTTAAAATTGTTGCCATTGGAATTGTATCCCAGGCACCAATGCTGTTTTTACAGTAAAAGTCCTTCACCTCAACCCCTCCACTACTATAACACGCTATGTTAAATATTAACCCCTCCACTACACACACTACAAACAAATATTAACTCCTAAGCGACACTAGACAGTGACTCCTAGATTACACAATCACTAAACATACACTACAAATACATATTTACTCCTACACTACACTAGACTAGACAGTAACTCCTAGATTACACAATCACTAAACATTAATCCCTCCACTACAAATACATATTAACTCCTCCACCACACAATCACTAAACAGTAACCCCTCCACTTCACAAACACTAAAAATACATATTAACCCCTCCACTACACTACACAGTAACCCCTAGATTACACAAACACAATCACTAAACATTGATCCCGCCACTACACAAACACTACAAATAAACATTAACCCCTCCATTACACACACTACAAATACACATTAACCCCTCCACTACACACACTACAAATAAACATTAACCCCTCCATTACACACACAACAAATAAACATTAACCCCTCCACTACACACACTACAAATACACATTAACTCCTACACTACACAATCACTAAACATTAACCCCTCCACTACACAAACACTAAACATTAGCCCCTGCATTACACACACTCCAAATAAACATTAACCCCTACACTAAACCAACACCAAACATTAGCCCTTGCATTACATTAACACTTTCATAACCCTAACACAATAACAACACAATGTAATATAAAATGTATATATAAAATGATGAATGATGTATTATGGAAAACTTGGGGTTTTGGTAACATCTATAACATATTTCTAGAAAACCTTGATGACATGATTAACCAAAACCAATAAATCATATCAAGTTTAAAAATATGCAGTAAGATAATTAATCTGACTGACATTCTGGGATCAAGAAGGAAAAACAGCAAAAACAGATATGAGAAAAGCTGAGCTTGATGGACACGTGCCTCTTGATTATGATAGGGGAAATCCACCCAATGCTTATAGGTTTTCCCGTTTTCTTAAAAAATGTAAACAGCAAGTTACATTTATATATTGAAATAAACCTTGACCTGTTTTTATCTTAATCACATGCATGCCAGGATAGTCGTTATTATATCCGATGAAATGATCCTGCTGTAAGGTTTATAATTATTCGTATACTGTAAATTGTATTATTAGGTAACCTGCTCTGAAATACAATAGGGAAACAGTGCATAATGTGCCTGCAGCTCAAGGGTTATTTACTAAAATGAGAATTAAAAGTGAATTTAAAATTTAAGACCAAAGTAGCGTTAACTAAAAGCATAGCTAACTTAATGAATTTTTCAAGCTCGGCTATTTTGACCTTAAAAATAGGATGTACGGACAAACATTAGAATGGAATCAGTTGCCTGATCTAAGTAACTTTGACTTTGGTGTCATGGTTGGAGCCAGACAATCGTGGTTCCAGCAACTTAGAGACAGTCGAATTCCTGAGATTTCTCACACATTAACTGTCTCTAGATTCCATTTACAAAGAATTGTGTGATAAACAAAACATATCAAGTGAGGGCTAGTAGTGTGAATAAAAACACCTTGCTAATGAGAGAGGTCAGAGGAGATTGACCAGATGCTTCAAGCTGAAAGGAAAGGCCTAGGAATACTCCGATAACCAGTCTTTATGACAGCGACTTTGACATGGGTGTGCACAAAAGGAATTTATTAAAGTTGGTTGATTACAACAGCACAAGATCATACCAGGTTCAACTCCTCCCAGTGAAGAAAAACTATGGCTACAGTGACCTTTGATGAACCAAACAATAGCTAAAACAAGTGCCGTTGCTTCTTTTTATAACTTGGTGTGCTCCCCCCCTCACACACACACACACACAGATTTATCTCATTCATTATTATTATTATTATTATTATTGCTATTTATAAAGCGCACACAGATTCCGCAGCGCTGTACAATTAGTGGAGAAACGTACAATATACACATACAAATACAAGAGGTAAGAGAGCCCTGCCCGTAAGCTGATATCTAGCCATTGGAGCTCTTTTATACAAAATGCTTGGCTAGATGGCCCGTGAGCTTACAATCTAAAGGAAACCATGGGGATTTGAGACAAGAGGTAGCAGGGGAAGTTTGGAGGTGATGGCTGAAAGAGTTAACAGAGAGAAGCTATTGGTAAGATGTTAGGGGAATGAAGAGGTATTCATCACACGAATGAGTGACTACTTCATACCACTGGTGATCAGTATGCTGGGGTACAGTTTTAAAGGGTTACTCTATTAACCAGGACAACTTTAGTGATTTTATGTGGTCATGGTGGTAGAAGTCTGGATATGCAGCGTTTCTGCCTGAAACACTGCATATATTTAAGGAATATTTGCACTTGTGTGCCGGGGCCTTTTTACACCCCTGGCCCATGTGCTTTTGACAACCTGGAACTCTGTTACGGACTGCCTAATGTCAATTCTGTGCATATTTGTCGGTAAGATAAATTTACAATTCAAGGTCCTCTATGTGTAACTGTGTGTGTGTCAGTGTCCTCTGTGTGCAACTGTGTGTATCAGTGTCCTCTGTGTGCAACTGTGTAGATCAGTGTCCTCTGTGTGCAACTGTGTAGATCAGTGTCCTCTGTGTGTACCTGTGTGGATCAGTGTCCTCTGTGTGTAACTAACTGTGTGCGTTAGTGTCCTCTGTGTGTAACTGTATGCGTTAGTGTCCTCTTTGTGTAACTGTATGCGTTAGTGTCCTCTTTGTGTAACTGTGTGCGTCAGTGTCCTCTGTAACAGTGTGTGTGTCAGTGTCCTCTGTAACAGTGTGTGTGTCAGTGTCCTCTGTAACAGTGTGTGTGTCAGTGTCTTCTGTAACAGTGTGTGTGTCAGTGTCTTCCATGTGTAACTATTATGTCATATTTTTTCATTTTGCAACTTTTATACTTCAGATTAATAGTTCATACACTCCTCCTTACATACAAAATATTCACATTATGTCATATTTATTTGTAAAATATTCTTTCCTATCAGTCTTGTTCCCCAATTTAGGAGAGGCTTAAATATCAGTGTTCACACATTTCATTTGAAATTTAAATTAATAGAAAATACTGTCTCTAGGCACGGGTACTTAGGAATTTGTTTTAGACCTGCAGGGGTACGTCTCTGTAAAAGGTTGAGAAATACTGACGTATAGCACCTAGAGAAATATAATGTTTCCAGATATTTACAGATGGATATAGACAGACAGATGGATAAATAATAAAGAACAAACACTACACTACCAAATATTTGAATACATGAAATTAAATGGTATAAACATATGTATGTAGATACATAATTTTCCAAATGTCAACTTTAAAAAGTAGAAAATAAATCACAAGTTATATTAATAAACCAAATTAAACAAGGCCCTTGCATTTTCAACTTGTTTTCTCTGTCGCGTGCATGCCAGGATGGTTATTATCTTACTTGAAGCCAGTGAACCCAGTACTTTAAGGGTTAGAATAATAAGTCACAATTAATCACTTTTTGGCACCTGAAATGGGAGGTCATAGGAATGAGAGGGGAAGTATAGGAACTAGCATTTAATCTGAACATCTCTTGTTAGGCAGCAGTGATACTAGTAATTTGTAATTGAGTTAATTGCATTTTGTGACCACGGAAAACGGTCGAGAGAGCCTTAGGTCGTAAGAGAGTTAAACGGACACTGAGAGTCTATGAAGGGACAAGGACACAGACATAGGCCTCTGTTTAAACACTTTTGTTAAGGTTTTCAAACTATTTAAAATTTTTGCTTAAACTTTTTAAATGATTTAAAATTTTTGTAAAAATAATATTTGTCTTTTAATAAAAATTCACTATTTTGAAATAACTGATTTTAAAATGATATCTGAAAATATTAGATCATTTGAAAAGAATATATAAAAAAGATTTATTTGATGCCATATTCCCTTATACCATGAATGGCCAAAAAGCAGATCCCCAACTACAACTCCCATAATTCCTTGCCAGACTTAATGATATACCGCTCATGTCATTGACACTGCAGATATCTGTAGTTTGCCATTTTAACACCCAACTGGGTATCACATAGCATTCTAGATGAAAACATAAAAAGATATTCACTAAATTCTAGCAAATTGTATTATTTTATTACAACAATCTACACACATAACAAATAAAACAATGACAAGCAAAAGGTTTTAAAATTTATAAAACAAAAAAAAAAAATATTACTATTTATATTACTCCTTCCGTTCATTACTTTGGTTCTTTTCGTTGTTTTTCTCATTGTTGCTGTGTGTATCATAATTGAGATATGCCATGACAATTGCTCTATATTCTTTTGTGAAGTGTCTCTTAAATGAATAAAGGCGATATCACTTTGATATAAGTATTCAGACTAGGCCTGGACTGGCATAAAAATACTACCTCACCGACCCACTGGCACTTCAATGCAGGAAAGGAAAGGAGATGGAAGGAGGACCCTGGGGCAATGCTCTGGGAGCACAGTGCCAGAGTTTATATACCGTATATACTCGAGTATAAGTTGAACCGAATAGTCGAGACCCCTAATTTTACCCCAAAAAACTGGGAAAACGTATTGACTCGAGTATAAGACTAGGGTGGGAAATGCAGCAGCTACTGGTAAATTTCTAAATAAAATTATATCCCCCAAAAATTATATTAATTGAATATTTATTTACAGTGTGTGTATATAATGAATGCAGTGTGTTTGTATGAATGCGGTGTGTGTGTGTGTGTATGAATGCAGTGTGTGTGTATATAATGCAGTGTGTTTGTATGAATGTGGTGTGTGTGTGTGTGTGTGTGATGCAGAGTGTGTGTGTGTGATGCAGAGTGTGTTTGTGTGTGTGATACAGAGTCTTGGTGGTGGGCATTTTTATTAATTTGTATTATTATTATTATTATTTTAATATTATTTTTTTATATATATATTATTCATATTTTATTTTAATTTTATTATTTACATTTTTATTTTATTTTTATTCGTCCCCCCTCCCTGCTTGATACATGGCCAGGGAGGGGGCTCTCATTCCCTGGTGGTCCAGTGGATGGGCTGTGTAGGAGGGGGGCTGGCAGCGAGCTGTAACTTACCTTTCCTGCAGCTCCTGTCAGCTCCCTTCTCTCTCCTCCAGTCCGGTCAGCTCCCCTGTCAGCTCCCACTGTAAGACTGGCGGTGTGAGTGCCGCGCGTTGTGTTGCCACGGTAACCCGTGGCAATGCTCTGACCCCGCGACTCTCACGAGACTTGCAGTGGAGCTGACAGGGGAGCTGACCGGACTGGAAGAGAGAGAAGGGAGCTGACAGGAGCTGCAGGAAAGGTAAGTTACAGCTCTCTGCCAGCCCCCAACAGGACCCCTGGGCTTCTAATGAGCCCGGCGGTCCTTGTCTGTATCATGGCAATGTAAGTTGCCATAATACAGACAGTGACTCGAGTATAAGACGAGTGGGGAGTTTTCAGCACAGAAAATGTGCTGAAAAACTTGTCTTATACTCGAGTATATACGGTATATATTTCCCATCTCACCCTACTCCCCATACACAATATAGGCCTTATACCCCCCCAACACGTTCACACATTGCACTCTTACACACACTAGATCCCATATAGACACTGCCTTCCTAATACACACTACACCCCTTATACACCCCTCTGGATCCCCTACACACTTACTAGACCCCCTGTATGTAAACGCACACTACATTTAGCCCCCACACACTCTCTAAGCCCCTGCAGACTACATCAGCTATACACGCAAACTACGCCGCCCGACACACACACACGCGCCACATCCCCTATACGCACATTATGCCCCCAATACACACACTACAGCATCTATACACACACACACACACACACACACACACACTATTACTATCAACAGCCCCAACACAACTGAAACAAACTTATTTACACAAAACACAACACCACAATTAGCTCACTCAACATGCACTCCCACAACCAGTCTCCAAACACATGTATTATTATTATTATTATCACTGGTATTAATACAGCGCCAGAATATTCCGTAGCACTTTACAATATTATCAGAGGGGGATATTTAACAATAAATAAGACAATTACAAAAACTTACAGGAACAGTAGGTTGAAGGGGGCCCTGCTCAAACGAGCTTACAGTCTGTAGGGTACAATACACTTTCTTGGCCCTTCTGTCCTCTGGTATCCCACTTATGGAGACACCAGAGACAAGTTAAAAGCAAACACAGTGCAAGCATGTCATTAAATTTGCTTGTGCTGCGCTAACAAGTACAGGGCCTTTTTCTCATGCAAGGGCTGTTCAGCAGGACTCTGTGCATGGGCTGCCCTAGAAGAACATTGAACCAACAGGACCACCGTCAGAGCAATGTGCTTGTCACAGGAGATGATGCAACACTCCCCTCTCTGACCCCACTGCATCCCACTGGGGCGCTGTGGAAGGAAACCAGGCACAACTCATCACCTGCGCAATACCACCCCAACGTGAAGCATAATGCTTAGGGGGTATTTTTCAGAGGCATGGACTGGGAGATTGGTCAGGATAGAGGAAAAGTTGAATGCAGCAAAATACAGAGATATCTTTATTAAAAACCTGGTCCAGAGGGCTCAGAACCTTAAAATGGGCATATGGTTCACCTTACAACAGGACAATGATCCTAAGCACACCGCAAAGACATCTCTGGGAATGTCCTAGATTGGCTCAGCCTGAGCCTGAACAAAATCGAATTTCGCTGGAGAGACCGTCGGTCCCCATTAAGCCTGACAGAGCTTGATAGGATCTGCAGAGGTGAATGGCACAAACTACCCAAATCCAGGTGTGCACAGTCGTCTCATATTACACAAAAATAGTTGAAGCTGCAATCGCAGCCAAGGGAGCTTCAGCGAAGTATGGAGCTAAGGGTCTGAATATTTATGTCTATGTGATATTTCAGTTATATCTGCTTCATATATTTTCAAAGTTTTACAAAATCAGTTTTTTTGCTTTCTCATTAAACGGTACTGCGCTTAGATAAATGTGGAAAAAAAATACTGATTTAAACAATTGTAGCACAAGGCTGCAAAATAGAAAGTGTGAAGAAGTAAAGGGGTCTGAATTTTATCTCAACGCACAGTTAGGTTAAAATTAGCATTTTGGTTTTCAGTTCACAAATATTTAGTGTTTAGGCAATAAACTCATAGGTATTTACAGGTTTAGACTATACAAAACACATGTAAAAGTAATAAAATTGTAATGTTTTGCATGCAACAGCAGCATTTTACAATTAGTTTTGGTGGGGACTTTCATTTTAAGAGTTTTTTAAAGGGATACTCCCTGTGTAAAATTTTAACAAGCAAGCAGGATATAGACAATCTTGGAATAATTATCCTAAAATGTTACTGTGTGCCAGTAAAATTTTAAAAGAAGGAGTAAACTTTTCCCTTTTACGTTTCCTTTTCTTTCCAGTTCTCAGTCCCTATCTGGTTCTGAAAGCAGGGATATGTATGTTTTATGTATCTAATACATATCTGACATGAATAACCAACAGTCTTCATTGAGGAAAAATAAAGAAAAAACAAAAAATATAGTCAATGCATCAAAGATTTTTTTAGGATTATTTGCTCAACCTCTCAGCAGCGTTTTCAGCCATCAATACAGAGAGGTGTAGGACAATAAACATAACAGATACAACCTTACCCTACCAAATAATGTGTTTATTTTTAATTGTAATTTTATAACACAAATTGGGGGACATCTCCCCACCTATCCCTATAGATGAGCCTCCACCACTTGAAACTTGATTTTATTTAGCGCCCAGTAAATCTATCTCTGTAAAGGAGCTTGTACGGTGTGTTCTGTAGCTTGTGAGTTTTTTTTTTTTTAGACCTTATTGGCTTATTCATTAAACTGTGATAGCAACCACAGGGGCATAAATCACACAAAAAATCCAAGACATCAATAGAACTTCTTTGAAACAGAATTTAATTAACTCAATAGTGTCCTTAAGAACAGAACATTTCAAAAAAGGCTTTCTTTTTATATGAAATGGATAAGTCTTATCTCTGCACCTTTTTTTCTATTGTCGATTTGTAACATCTTCATTCAGGTTAGAAGGAACACTTGGGGCTCTTGTACAAAATGTGAGTTAGAATTCTTTTAATCTGCACTTTTTAAGATCAAATTTTGATGATTTAGTTGTGTGTATGTGTATGTGTGTGTGTGTGTGTAATAAATATTTTACACCTTAGGCAATTCCCAAATCTGCTTTACCCAATAATCACAGCATACTATATACTTCGTTGCAAGGGATTCTGGTTCATAGCATGCAAATATAGGATTGGAATAAACAAGTTATCAAATTCACTGTGAACTGCTAGTTCTGGGCCTCTCTGGCTCTCAAACTGACTATTTTTCCAATGAAACATGAGCATTTTATGACTGGAGGCTATATGTTGTACTTCTCAATATACTGCAATTACCCTCTGGGTACTTCTAAGTGGCATGAACTATACACTCATCCTTAGAGAACTACTGAGAGTACATGTATTAATAGGTAATAAGTAAAGTGTAAGAGACTCTCACTAAATGCAATAAAGCTTAAGAGTTTGTCCTGCAGATAATACTCAGGAGGTCCCAAACTAGTTTTCTCACATTTGAGCCATGACAGAGGAAACATACAATCTGAATTTATGACTAGTAGTGTCCGCATGCGTAAATCAGAACTCAAATGCAAAGCAGATCTCATCTGTACAAGAGCGGCAGTAAACGTATACAGTTAATAATTTCAGTCTCTCAGAGACCTTTTCAATAAAGTGTGCTAAAATCCACCACGAGGCAATGAGCAAGGAATCCACACGGATTATTCTTTAGACTATGGAATCTAAATGGGCATTGCTAGGCAGCAAAATGACCAGGGGCTTCAGCCCAAATGTAAACGTTATAGCCCCTCACTGAGCTGTGTAGGATTGGAATCCTCCCCCTTCATTGTCCTGCTTTATAACTAATTAATGGATTTTCAAAAGGCCTTAAAGGGACATTCCACACCGCAAATTAAAATTAAAACATACTGTTTAGTAGATATACCCCAATGAAAACATGCATTTAATTAAAGGGAACTATAGTGCCAGGAAAACCAAGTTGTTTTCCAGGCACTATAGCTCCCTAATGTGCTCTCTCTCTCCCTCCCTCGCCACCCCAACCCTGTGGTGCAGAACGTTTAAAAACCCTTCTGTCCCTTACCTTGTTCCAGCGTCGATGTCCCTTGGTGCTGGTTCTGGCTCTGCTTCCGCTCCTCCCCCACAAACGTCAGCCAGCGGGGGAGAACAGCCGCGCTTGCATTAGTATTTCCCCCATAGGAAAGCATGTATAATGCTTATATATGGGGGTCTGGGTGATGCTGGATTCTTCATGCACAGTGTAAGGACACCTAGCGTTAGTTAGGCGACCAAACGTTGCCTAATGATGCAGAAGTCACTCTTGTAACTGTCTGGTAGACAGCCAATGGAGGTGGACTTAACCTTCAAAGGTATGGGACTATGCACCCAGACCACTTCAATGAGCTGAAGTGGTCTGGGTGTCTATAGTGTCCCTTTAAGCATATTTTAATTGGGGGTATATCTAAAACAACTTGTAATGATCTATATTGTCTGCTGCATTTGCAAGCCCTCCCCTTCTAGCCCAGCCCAGACATTTTCTGGCTGTCCAATCACATACTTCCCAATGCAGCTTAATGAAAAGTCTTTGCAGGTGCTCTGGACAATTGAACAGTTGCTGCCTTACGAATTTAGCTGCACTAAACTAACCAAACCAGGAAGTGTGATGTAATTCCAGTAAAATACAAGTTTAGCAGGCTAAGATTGCCACAAGGCATATGTATGTATATGTGTTTGTAGTATCAGTTAGTTAATTACACGTAGCTAAGATACTGTTATCACTGTACTGACCAGGTGCAGGAATGTAAGAACTGGAATTACGCGTCCCTCTCCTTTGTATCAGATGAGCCACGTGGTTAGACCGGATGGATGAGTTTAGACTCTATTTATTAAATAGGTTAAGGGTATGTGTGGGTGTAGTTAATTGTGGGAGGAGCTACAGTGCTATATAAGGAATGTACTCTATGTATTCAGTACTCAGACTTTGCTGTATTTTGGTGACGCTAGTCCCTCTGAGTCCCGATCGGTGATCCAATAAAGAATCTCTTCCTTCCTGAAGAAACCTGTGTCCATCTCTCTGTGCTTGGCTTCCGTCAGTTTCTCCGGTATCATTTGGTGCATTGGCCGGGAAGCTCATCGTTCAACGGTAGCTGAGAGGCAGAGGCGTGAGACGGTCTATCTTTGCCCACGTTCTCTACGGCTGCACCCCTGAACTTCTGCGTGGACCTCCCTTCGTCTCGGCGCCACTGGTCTGTTGTCCAGGAGATCATCGGCCTCTACGTGAGAAGTGCTGGGGTGTCCCCGTCGATGAGTGTGAACTCAGGTTCAGGAACGAGGAGGTAAGACAACTGCTGTTTTAGACGGCAGGACCCACTAGGGGTATACCGATTGTGCGGTAGGCCCAAAGGGGTTTTGAATCTGTGTATCTGCCCCCTCTGTCGGAGGGAAGGAGCGAAGGCGCACCGCTCGATCGAACGCTCTTTAGTCAGACCGTTTGATTTGGTTAGTCAGGCGGGGTCCTGGTGTAAATAGCCCTAGCCGGACACCGGTGTCTTGTCTAGACTAGCGTTCTAGGGTGTATATTACGTTCGCTAGGTCGGAGGGACCGGGAGACTAAGCGGCGCCTGTGTAAATTCGGTTCGCTAGTTCTCATCCTATCTGGGCTAAGTGGGAAGGCGTGTAAATTTGGAACCCACTAGACTTTTGATAGTGCGACTAAGAGGCGCCTGTGTAAATTCGGTTCTCTAGCTCGCTATATATGTGGTGATTGGGCAGTGTGGCTAACCAAAACGGGTGTATATAGTTTTAGGTAGTCCATTCAAGGTACTGGCCAATAGTTTAGTTGGGAATTGTAAATGTGTTAACGATTGTTTTAGTAAAGTGTATATCTTGTTAGATAGCGCGAGCTCAGCCGTCTAGCGAGAGTGTTAATAGTGTGTTGCTGTATTATAGTGCACGGTACCATAACCCTGTATATTTACTGACATTATATAATAAGTACTAATCATTGTCGTCCATTGCATGTTTAACACCATAACCACTAATAATTGTATTGTGACCTTAACTTGTGCTTTGACCTATGCTAACCGTACTGTAACCGCTATTTGTAAAAGACGATGTTACTGGGGTGTGTTATAGACGGGTAATTCGTATATAGAGAATTATAGCGTGGGTGACTGTATAGTTACGCCAAAGGGCATAATATTGATTATATAGTGACTGGTGTAACAGCTGTGTGTGTACGGGAATTCCCTGAGTGTTTATTGTTAATGTGTACGTTTCACTTGGTAACCGTACCACGTGGTGCTGTTGCCAGAGGAAACGGGTGTGACTGTTGAATAGTACGCGTGTATAGTATTCGTTGTCGACGACGTTCCATTGTTAAGTATGGGTGCGTCGCAGTCAACGATTCCGGATCCCTTAGGATGTATGGTTAAGAATTTTAAAAAGGGATTCAAAGTTTGTGATTTTGGGGTAAAGATGTCTCCTGTACGTTTGGTCACTTTGTGTACTAGGGAGTGGCCTACTTTGGTTGCGGCATGGCCGCCACGTGGCAGTTTGGATCCAACTCTGGTACAGCGCTTACACGTGGCTGTATCGGGTAGGCCTGAACTTTACGGCCAGTTTCCTTATATTGACTGTTGGAGACAGGCCGTAAATGACTCGCCAAAATGGCTCCAGACATGCCACGAGGAGCAGTGTCGCCTCATGGTAGCTAGGACTTGCTCGTCCACTAGGACTGGTGTTAGGCCCATTTTGGACACGCCCCCTGAGTCCGAGATCCCTTTGCCGCCCCCTTACTTTCCGTTAAGAAGAAGTGACGCAAACGCAGGAAGTCCTGCACCCCTCCCCTCATTACCCTCATCCACTTCCGCTTCCTCCTCCAGTACAGGATCCACCCCCCCTCGTACTAAATCTCCCCTTCCGGAACCAGAATCCACCCCCATTAGAAACGAATATCCTGATTTGGCGCCACTTCAGACTTCCGGTCAAGCTTCATCTAGCTCGGCTCGAAGTGTTTTATTTACGACCTTTTCCCAAAACCGACCTCCCACATCCCCATACCCTATCTCTCCCCGACCGGAACCCATGACTGACGCCTCTCTACGTAGCCCCATCCAAACCCGACAGTTGACTGGTGCCCAACAATTAAAGCACTATCAGATGCCTCTTCGTCTGAATCCCGGGTCAGCTTATATCGATGCCGCAGGTCAAATGGCACACGCTGACCCAGTCTTCGTATATGTCCCATTTACCACAACCGATCTTTTAAACTGGAAGACCCATAATTCCTCGTATACTGAGAAACCACAAGCTATGACTGATCTGTTCACCTCAATAGTACAGACGCATAATCCGACATGGGCTGATTGCCAGCAGTTACTAATGACTTTATTTAACAATGAGGAAAGGACAAGAATAAATCAAGCAGCCATTAAAGCATTAGAGGATAGAGCCCGTGCTTTGAACCAAGCCAATCCAGCAGCATGGGCCGCGACACACTATCCCAACACCGATCCCGATTGGAACGTAAATGGTGCTGATATGGTTCAACTCAGAGCCTATAGAGACGCTATAATTGCTGGCATGAAAGCCGGAGGAAAGAAAGCCATTAACATGTCGAAGACAGTTGAGGTGATCCAGAAAAGCGATGAAGCGCCCAGTGTCTTTTATGACCGATTATTGGAGGCATACCGCTTGTATACCCCCTTTAATCCGGAAGACGCAGACAATTCCCGAATGGTTAACTCCGCCTTTGTCAGCCAAGCATACGGAGATATTAAGCGCAAGCTACAAAAGTTAGAAGGGTTTGCAGGTATGTCCATCACCCAACTAATGGAGGTAGCAAATAAGGTCTATATGAACAGGGATACAGAAAGTAAGAAAGAGGAAGAGCGCAAGATGCGTAAAAAGGCTGATATGCTAGCGGTAGCGATCGCAGGCGTAGATAAACGGGGCCCAGATAGAGGCAATAATAGATGGAGTAGGGAGCCTTTGAGTAGGGATCAATGCGCGTATTGCAAGGAAGAAGGGCATTGGAGGAACGAATGTCCGCAAAGAGAGCAGTACGAGAGAGACCAACCCAGGGCAGGCTACGGAAACTTTAGAGGTAGAGCGAGAGGTAGAGGAGGCCCCGGAGGGAGTAATGGTTATAGAGGGAGTAATGGGAACAGAGGAAGTGTTAGGGAAGACAGGTATATTCCAGCAGCGCAAAGGTCCCGCGATAGAGAAGGTAGGGACTTTGTAGGATTGGCTGACACTGTCATGGAGGACTATTGATACCGACCGGGCTCCTTCCCCCTTGGTCGAGCGGAGCCTATGGTCGATGTATCAATAGGGGGGAAAAGGAGTGCGTTCATGATCGACACTGGTGCTGAACATTCAGTGGTGACTAATCTAGTTGCTCCTCCATCTGGAAGGACTATTACTGTGATAGGAGCAACTGGAAGAAGTGCTGAAAAACCGGTTCTTAAAAGTCGACTCTGTACATTGGGAGGCCACGTAGTAAAACACCAATTCCTTTATATGCCTGAATGTCCAGTCCAATTGCTGGGACGTGATATGCTATCAAAATTACAAGCGCAGATTACGTTCCTACCAAATGGAACAACATCCTTAAAGTTTAATGGACCTTCAGGTATTATGACTTTATCCGTACCAAAGGAAGAAGAGTGGCGACTTTATACAGTGTTGACTAGCCAAAACCCTAGGAGTGATGAGACATTGTTTAACATACCAGGAGTTTGGGCAGAGAACAACCCACCAGGACTGGCCCGCAATATTCCACCAATAAAAATTGAACTGAAACATGGGGTTTATCCAGTGAGCCTAAGACAATATCACATTCCGCAGAAGGCTAAGAAGAACATCCAATCCTATCTGGATAAGTTCATACGGTATGGTATCCTAAAATTCTGTACTTCCCCCTGGAACACCCCATTGCTGCCTGTTCAAAAGCCCGGTACAGATGAGTATCGACCTGTACAGGACTTAAGAGCAGTCAATGATGCGGTTGTTAGCATACATCCAGTTGTACCCAATCCATATAACCTGCTTGCTTTAATTCCGGGCGGGGCTACTTACTTCACAGTCTTAGATCTCAAAGATGCCTTCTTTTGCCTCCGAATTGCCGCAGAAAGCCAATGTATTTTCGCTTTCCAATGGGAGAACGCTGTAACGGGCTCAAAACGCCAAATGACTTGGACAAGACTGCCCCAAGGGTTTAAAAATTCACCTACCCTATTTAGTTCAGCTCTAAGTCAAGATCTACTGGATTTCGAGTCTATCCCAGGAGAATGTGTATTGTTACAATATGTAGATGACTTGTTGATAGCAGCAGTTACAAAAGAAAAATGTCAGCAAGCAACGCACGATCTACTACATATTCTCTGGAAGGCAGGATACAAGGTGTCCAGGAAGAAGGCTCAGTTGTGTTTGCCAACTGTCAAGTATCTGGGATTCCATATCTCTGAAGGTCAAAGGATTATGGGGCCAGAGAGAAAAGAAGCTGTCTGCCAAATACCAATACCCAAGAATAGAAGACAAGTGCGAGAATTCTTGGGGGCAGCAGGCTTCTGTAGGATATGGATTCCCAGCTATGCGATACTGGCAAAACCTCTGTACGCAGCCATCAAAGGTACAGAGCACGACCCCTTCTTATGGACCCAAGAACAGCAAACGGCATTTGAAGATGTGAAGAAGGCTTTGATGAGTGCCCCAGCATTAGGTCTACCTGATCACACACGACCATTCTACTTATATGTACACGAGCAAAGAAGAATGGCTGTGGGAGTATTGACACAGTACTTGGGATCATGGCAAAGACCTGTTGCCTACATGTCTAAGCAACTGGATGCAGTGGCCAGCGGACTTCCACCTTGTCTAAGAGCCGTAGCTGCAGCCGCCCTGCTAGTAGCTGAAGCCGATAAACTCACTCTGGGTCAAGAACTTTATGTACGAGTCCCACATGCAGTACAGACGTTGTTGGATTACAAAGGAAATCATTGGTTTAGTAACAGCCGTATGACCAAGTATCAAGCAATGTTGTGTGAAAACCCAAGAGTGCATTTAGAGACTGTAAACACCTTAAATCCAGCTACCCTTTTGCCGCAACCTACTGAAAGTCAACATGATTGTTTGGAAGTAATGGATGAAGTATTTTCAAGTAGACCAGATCTTCGTGATTTTCCCATCCAGAACCCCGATGTTCAATATTACACCGACGGCAGTAGTTATGTGAAAGAAGGGATCCGCTATGCAGGATATGCAGTGACAACAATAGACAAGGTGATAGAAGCTCGGCCACTGGCGAAAGGAACATCAGCACAAAAGGCAGAATTAATAGCACTAACACGAGCGTTACAATTGGCTGAAGGTTTAAGAGTAAATATCTATACGGACTCTAAGTATGCGTTTTTAACCACTCATGCCCACGGAGCTTTGTATAAAGAAAGAGGACTACTGAATTCAGAAGGCAAAGAAATCAAGTACGCAGCTGAAATCCTACAACTATTGGAAGCAGTGTGGGAGCCGAAAGAAGTCGGTATCATACATTGTCGAGCGCATCTGAGAGGAGATGGTGATGTAACCAAGGGAAATCGGATGGCAGATAGTGCAGCTAAGCGTGCTGCTGAATCAGGAAGACAGGAGTATGTGGGGCATATAGCTGCTCTTATACCAACTCCACTGTCCCAATGGACTCCAGTTTATACAGCTCAAGAAGAGGAGTGGTTAAAGACTGAACCGGGAAAGTATTTGGAGAACAAGTGGTATCAGCTAGAAGATGGAAGAATAGTCATACCAGCATCACTAGCGGTAGAAATTGTCCAAAATTATCACAACGGGACACATTCTGGGAGAGACAGTACTGAAGAATCTCTCAGGAAACATTTCTACATACCAAGATTGTCCAACTTGACTCAGGCCATTGTACGCAGATGTGTAACGTGTGCTAAGAATAATGCAAGACAAGGACCAGTAAAGCCACCAGGAGTCCAGTTTATGGGGGGACTCCCCATGTCCGATCTACAAATAGACTTTACAGTAATGCCTAAATCGGGTGGACATCGTTACCTGTTGGTAATTGTGTGCACCTATTCAGGCTGGGTAGAAGCATGTCCTACTCGTACAGAGAAAGCAGGAGAAGTTGTAAGATTCCTGCTACGAGAAATAATACCCCGATATGGACTACCCTGTTCTATAGGATCGGACAATGGTCCAGCTTTTGTTCATCAGTGCCTACAACAACTGACTCATATGCTTGGTATAAAGTGGAGGCTTCATACTGCATATAGACCCCAGAGTTCTGGTAAGGTAGAGAGAATGAATAGAACTATAAAGAACCAGTTGGCTAAAATGTGTCAGGAAACCCAACTTAAGTGGAACGTTCTCTTACCCATAGCTTTATTGCGAATCCGCAGTACCCCTACCAGAAGGATGGGCCTCTCTCCTTTTGAAATCATGTATGGGCGACCACCTCCCGTACTTGGTAACTTAAGGGGGGACTTGAGTCAGTTGGGAGAAGGAATTACCCGGCAGCAGGTTGTAGAGTTGGGTAAGACTATGGAGGAGGTACAGAAATGGGTACAAGATAGATTACCTGTGAATATTTATCCCCCTGTTCATAGTTATCATCCAGGAGACCAAGTGTGGATTAAAGAGTGGAATAATGTACCGTTAGGGCCCAAGTGGAGAGGTCCTTATGTTGTTCTTTTGTCTACCCCTACAGCGATAAAAGTAGCCGAAGTAACTCCGTGGATACATCACTCCAGGGTTAAACCAGCAGCAGTCGATTCTTGGCAAATTACAGCAGATCCAGAGAATCCCTGCAAGATCCGGTTGAAACGCACTACTCAGTCGGAGTAACGAGGAATTATTGTGGATTACAAATTTTATTGTTACAGGTGTGAGTGAGAAGGCCATAATAAAGCCTGTCCGCTTACCAACACATAGTGTATAAGCCAGGAAAGTCTCGAAGGGACACCTGTGAAGACGAGCAGAACTCCATTCCCTGCAGCCCTCACATCCTGGAAGCTGAGGTTCCATCGCACGGACGAAGACTGAGGATGACGGCGAAAGATGTGCTTTTGATTGTGTTTATTTATATGTGTTTTTATATTCAGGAAGGTAGAGGTACCGACACTCCTAGCTGTGAGGTATGCATTAAGACTACGAGAACAGGTAACCATATTTCCCAAACCCTAATTTGGCATTCACAATACGAATGTAAAGGAGAGGTATCAAGATGTAGATACCTAAATATAGACTATAGTGTGTGCCATTTAGGAGTAGGAGAACCTAAGTGCTTCAGTCCAGAGTATCAACCTCGTACAATTTGGTTGACTCTCAGGAATGGAGATCCTCAGGGGACCCTAATTAATAAGACGGTGTTAGAATCCGTACATTCTTCGGGTGTTCTGCTATTTGATGCATGTAAGGCGATATCAAGTGGTAGAAAACCGTGGAATGTATGTGGGGATCTTAGATGGGAGAGGACGTATGGGTCTAATGATAAATATATTTGTCCCAGTAGTAAAAATAAATATGTGAGTCCTAGATGCCCAAATAAAGACTATAACTTTTGTCCATATTGGTCTTGTGTGGGGTGGGCGACTTGGGGACAGACAGTAGATAAAGACATGATAGTGACTAAGTTGCCGACTAGCCCTTATTGTAAGTCTATGGAATGCAACCCAGTCCATATACTTATTAATAACCCCGACAAGTTCCTAGATAAGTATGGAAATTTATTTGGGTTTCAGATATACGGGACGGGTTTAGATCCTGGGACATTATTGTTTATAGGAATAGAGACTGATACGGTATCCTCCCAGACTCATCAAGTATACCATTCCTTTTATGAAGAGATGAGTATAGATAATAAGATCCCCCATAACGCTAAAAACCTGTTCATTGACCTAGCTGAAAGTATTGCCGGTAGTCTTAATGTTACCAACTGCTATGTGTGTGGAGGTACTAACATGGGAGACCAATGGCCTTGGGAAGCAAAGGAGGTAATGTCCGGTTCTGAGGCAGTTGACCAACTAATATCTACACAAGCCGATTATCATTTGAGTGTTAGAGGTAAATCTGAGTGGAGATTAAAGACCTCCATCATAGGTTATGTTTGCATAGCAAGGAAAGGAATAATGTATAATACTTCTGTAGGAGAATTAACTTGTCTAGGGCAAAAAGCTTATGATGATGATACTAAAAATACAACTTGGTGGTCGGCTTCAAATGTCTCAGAACCATCTAACCCGTTTGCTAGATATGCCAGTTTAAAGGATGTGTGGTTTGATTTATCCATCACATCTACCTGGAGAGCCCCAGCAAATTTGTACTGGATCTGTGGTAAGAAAGCCTATTCGGAGTTGCCACAGGACTGGGAAGGGGCATGTGTGTTGGGTATGCTCAAACCATCCTTCTTCTTGTTACCGATTGAAACAGGTGAGACTTTAGGTGTTAAAGTGTATGATGTGAATCATAGGAAGAAAAGGGGACCCTTAGAGATAGGCACCTGGGAAGATAATGAATGGCCTCCCCAGCGTATCATAGATTATTATGGGCCAGCCACGTGGGCAGAAGATGGTACCTTTGGTTATAGAACCCCAATTTATATGCTCAACCGTATTATAAGATTACAGGCGGTGGTTGAGATTATTACTAATGAGACCTCACAAGCACTCAATCTTCTAGCGAGGCATAATACCAGGATGAGGACAGCAGTGTACCAAAATAGATTAGCCTTGGATTACCTTTTGGCAGTAGAGGGAGGTGTATGTGGGAAGTTTAACCTGAGCAATTGCTGTCTTCAAATAGATGACGAAGGGCAAGCAATAGCTGAGCTTACTAGCCA
Source organism: Pelobates fuscus (assembly GCF_036172605.1). Classification (NCBI taxonomy): domain Eukaryota; kingdom Metazoa; phylum Chordata; class Amphibia; order Anura; family Pelobatidae; genus Pelobates; species Pelobates fuscus. Next base: position 50,923,609 of record NC_086324.1, read on the forward strand.
TATGGTTAAACTAGTGCATGTGCCTACTCAGGTATGGAAAGGGTACAATCCAAGTGGTTGGTTTGGTAGCTGGTATGAGTGGTTTGGAGGGCTTAAGGCAGTGGTAGGTGGAGTCCTACTGATTTTACTGTTGTGTCTACTCCTACCGTGTCTTATACCCTTAGTAGTTAGGTCTGTGCAAAGCCTGATAGGAAGTATAGCAGAGAGGAAGGCTGCTGCACAGATAATGGCGATATATAAGTATAAGGCTCTAGATCAAGGAGAACCAATGCAGGAAGATGAGTGTTAAAAGATTCACATCATAAGATAAGTTTGGTCTGGTTCATGGTAACCTGAGGTATATGCAAACCAAGGTTAAGTGATGCCTCAAGTAATTGTGAAATATCAGAGGCATCAAAGGGGGGAATGTGATGTAATTCCAGTAAAATACAAGTTTAGCAGGCTAAGATTGCCACAAGGCATATGTATGTATATGTGTTTGTAGTATCAGTTAGTTAATTACACGTAGCTAAGATACTGTTATCACTGTACTGACCAGGTGCAGGAATGTAAGAACTGGAATTACGCGTCCCTCTCCTTTGTATCAGATGAGCCACGTGGTTAGACCGGATGGATGAGTTTAGACTCTATTTATTAAATAGGTTAAGGGTATGTGTGGGTGTAGTTAATTGTGGGAGGAGCTACAGTGCTATATAAGGAATGTACTCTATGTATTCAGTACTCAGACTTTGCTGTATTTTGGTGACGCTAGTCCCTCTGAGTCCCGATCGGTGATCCAATAAAGAATCTCTTCCTTCCTGAAGAAACCTGTGTCCATCTCTCTGTGCTTGGCTTCCGTCAGTTTCTCCGGTATCAGAAGTAATATGACCAGTTTGCTGATAGACAGCCAGGGGGGTGAACACGGCTAATTTATATATGAGCCAATTTCTAAAAAAAAGATAACAAAAAAGACGACATACCCTTCAAACATAAAGCACTTCAGCAAGCTTCCTTTAATACAGTTACACGATTCTGCTATTTCCCAGAGCAGAACCTGCAAACCTGCTGTTTAAATAGGTAGTTAATTTGCTGAGTTACCTCATTGAAAAGTAAACAGCCATCACCATAACAGAGTGAACAGTAATTTAAACGAGGAGTCTTGTTAATAACATGGACAGATCTTGGTCTATAAAATGTCATGTTTCACAAAATAATTCCATAAATACATAACAAAAAAAACAACATGTGAAATAGGTTGGGTTCGGGGAGGTAGACTTAAACCAATACAGTACACAGAATATATTTGCCTTCTTTAAATAGTCCCAGTACAGAATAATAAACTAAATGTTAAGTAGAAGGAAGAGTAATACAACATGTAGCATTCCAGAATGGGATTACATTAATCTATAAGAATTAGTTTTCAATCTGCTAAATATGCTTATCTAGTAATCTTTAAGAGCTTGAGTGGCGAGTAAATATCCTATTTATACTCTGAACATTGCACAGTGATAGCCAGAATTAAAGGACCACTAGAGGCACTCAGACCACTTCAGCTCTAGTCTTAACCCTGCAGCCGAAAACATAGCAGTTTCAGAGAAACTGCTATGTTTACACTGAGGGTTAATCCAGCCTCTAGTGGCTGTCTCCGTGACAGCCATTGGAGGCCGCTTCCGCGATTCTCACCGTGAAAATCCATAGGAAAGCATTGAGTAATGCTTTCCAATGGGCGGTTTGAATGCGCGCGTGGCTCTTGCCGTGGCAGGCGCATTCGGCACTGACGTCGGCAGGAGGAGGAGAGGTCACCAGCGCCGAGGGAGCCCGACGCTGGAGAAAGGTAAGTGGCTGGAGGGGTTTTTACCCCTTCAGCCTAGCAGGAGAGGGGCCATGAGCGTGGGGGTGACCTAAGGACTACATATGCCAGGAAAACAAGTTTGTTTTCCTTGCACTATAGTGGTCCTTTAATTACTAGGACATCTACCACATGATAAAGCAAATGACAGAGAAGACATACAAACAAATTAAAAAAACAAGTCACAAACAGGAATATTTACAAACGTTGAAATGCCAGAAATTCAAAGTAAATATTTGATTTTAAGACAAAAAAGTTGAATTTGAAATCCTTTCCATGGCATTCATGACGTGGTTTTGGCTTTCTGGTCTAAAATGTGAAATTCACTTTGAATTCCTAGTAATTCACACTTTAGGGAATAAACCTTTTACATTCAAGATGTACATTTATGTATGAGTGTGGCTTGTGTGTAATAAAACCATATATCTATGTATGACCAACATTGTGTAAGTGTGTGTGACGGATGCGGGCCTCGGAGATATGTATGTTATGATTGGATAAGAACCAGAAGTGAACTTTTGGTACCATAAAAAGGACATTTCAGGAAGAAAAATTAAGTTTGGAAAACTACAAGAAGGACAAACAGGTAAGAAAAATGACCCCTTAAAGGGACACTCCAGGCACCCAGACCACTTCTGCCCATTGGAGTGGTCTGGGTGCCAACTCCCACTACTCTTAACCCTGCAAGTGAAATTATTGCAGTTTTTTATAAACTGCAATAATTACCTTGCAGGGTTAACTCCACCTCTAGTGGCTGTCTACTAGACAGCCACTAGAGGGCACTTCCTCCTTCATAGCACAGAAAACCCGTGCTAGAGCGTCGCTGGACGTCCTCATGCTGTGTGAGGACCTCCAGCTTTGCTCAATTCCCCATAGGAAAGCATTGAAAAGCATTTTCAATGCTTTCCTATGGGGAGCTCTAATGCACGCGCATGCGCATTAGGTCTCCCTGGCCGGTGGGCGGGATCAGTCTCTCCCACCTGCCGACGTAATACAGAGGAGGAGCGGCGGCAGAGGAAGAAGCAGCGATGTGGGACATGTCGCTGCCTCTGGTAAGTTACTGAAGGGTTTTCACCGCTTCAGCCGGGGATTGGGGGGTGCGAGGGAGAGGGAACCTGCAGTGCCAGGAAAACGGATTGTTTTCCTGGCACTGGAGTTTCCCTTTAAGACTGCAAGCCAGTTTGAGTAGGGTATTTATTAACTTTTGCTCCTTTAAGTCCAACGTATCTTGTTGAAATTACTTCTTTCTTTGTTTGTCCACCTAGTGTACAGCGCTGTTAAGTATGTCGGTGCAATATGATTATTATAATGTGTGTGAGAGAGAGACAACTAGAAGGACAATGCAAGCTTGTAGAGCACACAACAACTTTGACCCGGTTCACACTTTACCATTTTGTAGATTTGGTTCTACACCTGCCCTGCCTTTTCGATTTGCAGTATATATTATTTAATACAGTTACTATTATATATAAAACTATATCCTATAACCATTAACGAATGCTGGCAATCCCAGAGGAAGTAGCAAACTGCCGGACTCCAGTTTTAAACACAAATTGAGAACGGAGAAAGTTATAGACGTTTTATGTAGCTTTTAAGTAGTGCAGTGGTATGGTTTATTGTGTCATAAGATGGGAATGTCATGGTCCTATAATGCGCGCCTTGGGACAGTTTACACTTCCCATAAATACAAGGATAACACATGTGATTATTCCATATGAAAAGAGAAAAGCCAGCTCATAACTTAAGTACAGGTGTGACTTCATTTGTGTGAATAATGAAGGTCTGGAGAATCTCAGCAAAGAAATATCTTTTAGAACATTAAGATGGGATAGAGTGTTCAGGTTTTTTCGCGGTTACATTAATCAGATGACACAAACCATGTGCAGACTTCAATAAAGCATCAGAAATGCTAATTTATGGTCTCTTTACAGTGGACATTTTCCTGCTTCTTCTGCAGACAAATGCAAAGAATGTTGGATGTTTTATGTAAACCGAGCTTTGTTTATTATTATTATTATTGAAAGTCACCTATGAAACCAACGTTATCTGAACACTGCTCTGCTGAGAATGTGCCTGGAAAGGCTTAACTTCTTAAATAAGGATGTTTGGGAAAAAAAGATAATTAGCCCATAATCCACGAGGACTATTTTGCATTCCATGTGAAAGATAAGTAGCTGTGGGCTTTGACATCATAGTGGTTCTTTTTGGATTCCATTGTCCTCCGCTCTGCTAGCCCATTTCCTGGCCAGCTTTTTTTTTTCTCTTTTTCTCAGTGGGTGGCTTCTCATTGTTTTAATCCCATAATGTGATTTTGTTAATTCCATCTCTTAATTGCCTCTAATGAACACCAGATTGGTGACTCCTCCTTTCAATACAATGCCATTCGGAATCTCAGCAGGCATCACTTGCAGGAAACTCTGAAATGGTCACACTTCATGGGGCATTTCAAGACAATAGCAAAAGTCAATGATAATATGAATAGAGGAGAATAAGAGTCAGCTAGAAGTTTGTGCAAGCCTTTTTGTGCTTTTGGAAAAAAACAAAACAAATCTGTTCTGCTGCTCATTAAGTAAAACCTTGAAAAAGCGCAATATTTATGCAATTAATATAATCGTCTTTGGTTAAAATAAATTATACTACTATAGAAAGGAAATAGAATTAATTCCAGATTTTTGTCCATCCGGGACATATATTTATCTTTATATCTTTTTTTATTTTTTTATATTTTGATTATATCAAGTTCCAAAAAGTTGCAATCTCTATGGGCAGTGAATAAATTGAACAAGATTAACCATCTTTAATTGTTTGTCTTTTAATTTTCAAATTACTGAAAATCTTTACATTTTACCATAAATTCAAATAACATATTACAGATAATGTATGGTTGAATTTTTTTTTATAAATGTTGGGACAAGCTTCACAATTAAATAAAAATAGCATATATATATATATATATATATATATATATATATATATATATATATATATACACCAGAGGCGGCTCTCTAATTAGGCAGTTTAGGCGGCCGCCTAAGGCCTCGCGCTGGCTGGGGCCTCGCGGCCGCCTAAACCGCCTGTTGGCAGAGTGTGTCAGGTCCTCGGTCACTGACCGAGGACCTGACACCAGGAGGGGGCCCGGCGGCTTGCCAGGTATGCCGCCGGGTGCGAGGCCCCTCCTGGCTGCCCGGCCACCGCAGACACCGGTCTGCAGCTCCGCAGTGTGCAGAGCTGCAGACCATGTGTCTCGCGAGAACCGGCCAATCAGAGCGTTGCCGCGGGTTACCACGGCAACGCTTTGACATCTCGCGAGATTACATGGTCTGCAGCTCTGTGGAGCTGCAGACCGGAAGGCAGCAATGGCCACCAGACCACCAGGGAGCCCACACTGGACCACCAGGAAAGGTAGGCTCTCACCCCCCTCAGCCTTACCAACCACACCACCCTCAGCCTCACTACCCCCACCACCCTCAGCCTCACTACCCCTCAGCCTCACCAACCCCCACCACCCTCAGCCTCACCAACCCCCACCACCCTCAGCCTCACCAACCCCACCACCCTCAGCCTCTACTTACCCCACCACCCTCAGCCTCTACTTACCCCACCACCCTCAGCCTTTACTAACCCCACCACCCTCAGCCTCACTACCCCACCACCCTCAGCCTTACTAACCCCACCAGCCTCAGCCTCACTACCCCCACCACCCTCAGCCTCACTAACCCCACCACCCTCAGCCTCACTACCCCCACCACCCTCAGCCTCACTAACCCCACCACCCTCAGCCTCACTAACCCCACCACCCTCAGCCTCACTAACCCACCACCCTCAGCCTCACTAACCCACCACCCTCAGACTCACTACCCCCACCACCCTCAGACTCACTACCCCCACCACCCTCAGCCTCACTACCCCCACCACCCTCAGCCTCACTACCCCCACCACCCTCAGCCTCACTAACCCCACCAGCCTCACTACCCCCCACCCTCAGCCTCACCTTCCCACCACCCTCAGCCTCACTAACCCCACCACCCTCAGCCTCACTATACCCCACCCTCAGCCTCATCCCCCTACCACCCTCAGCCTCACAACCCCCACACCACCCTCAGCCTCACTACCCCCACACCACCCTCAGCCTCGCTACCCCCACACCACCCTAAGCATCACCACCCCCAACCACCCTCAGCCTCACTACCCCCCACACCACCCTCAGCCTCACTACCCCCCACACCACCCTCAGCCTCACTACCCCCCACACCACCCTCAGCCTCACCCCCCCACAACCCTCAGCCTCACCCCCCACCACCCTTAGCCTCACTACCCCCACACCACCCTCAGCATCACCACCCCCAACCACCCTCAGCATCACCACCCCCAACCACCCTCAGCCTCACTACCCCCCCAACCACCATCAGCCTCACTACACCCCACACCACCCTCAGCCTCACTACACCCCACACCACCCTCAGCCTCACTACACACCACCCTCAGCATCACCACCCCCCACACCACCCTCAGCCTCACCACCCCCACACCACCCTCAGCCCCACCACCCCCCACACCACCCTCAGCCTCACTACCCCCCACACCACCCTCAGCCTCACTACCCCCCACACCACCCTCAGCCTCACTACCCCCCACACCACCCTCAGCCTCACCACCCCCCACACCACCCTCAGCCTCACCACCCCCACACCACCCTCAGCCTCACCACCCCCCACACCACCCTCAGCCTCACTACCCCCCACACCACCCTCAGCCTCACTACCCCCCGCACCACCCTCAGCCTCACTACCCCCCGCACCACCCTCAGCCTCACTACCCCCCCGCACCACCCTCAGCCTCACTACCCCCCACACCACCCTCATCCTCACTACCCCCCACACCACCCTCAGCCTCACTGCCCCCCACACCACTCTCAGCATCAGCCCCCACCACCCCCACCACCCTCAGCACCACCACCCTCAGCCTCACCATCCCCCACCACCCTCAGCATCACACCCACCATCCTCAGCATCACCCCCACCACCCTCAGCATCACCCCACCACCCTCAGCATCACCCCCACCACCCTCAGCATCACCCCTCACCACCCTCAGCATCAACCCCCCTCACCATCAACCCTCACATCACCCCCCTCCCTCTCACATCAGCCCCCCTCCCTCTCACATCAGCCCCCCTCCCTCTCACATCAGCCCCCCTCCCTCTCACATCAGCCCCCCTCCCTCTCACATCACATCACCCCCCTCCTTCTCACATCACATCACCCCCCCTCCTTCTCACATCACCCCCCCTCCTTCTCACATCACCCCCCTCTCCTTCTCACATCACCCCCCTCTCCTTCTCACATCACCCCCCTCTCCTTCTCACATCACCCCCCTCTCCTTCTCACATCACCCCCCTCTCCTTCTCACATCACCCCCCCACTCTCACATTAGCATCACCCCACTCACATTACAATCACCCCCCACACCATCACCTCCCTGTCACCATCACCCCCTCTCACCATCACCCGCCTCTCCTTCTCACCATCACCCTCCTATACACACAACACACTTCAAGCAGCTACACCAAAAAACATAGGGTCTCAGACAAAAATGCAAACATGCTCACAGAGACATACATTCACACCCGTCAGACACACTCTCAGGCACATACACAGGTAAACTGTGCATCAATGTGTATATGTGACACTTTTTTTTGTTAGTGGGGCCTCATGTTTGAGTTTCGCCTAAGGCCTCATAAAGTCTAGAGCCGCCTCTGATATACACTATATATAGTGAAAACTACTGAAATAGGATCACGACCATAAGATTAAAACAAATGATAGAGGCAATAAAATGTGGTACATAAGAGTATGTACTGAGTACACGGCATAACCAAATATTACCAAAAATCATAAGATTACAAGTTAACATTGTCTAATTGACATCACCGTGATAAACACAGAAAGAAAATATACCTCTATAGCTTTAAGGAGCAGTAGAGGAACTGTAAGGTTTTAATACAATTTCAAGCATATTTTGCCATATAGGGAGTTCTCTTCTGGTTTACTCAGAGTTTCAGTATATACAGAGTTATAAAAATATACATTGAACAGAAATTGTTAGAATATCGTAGCAGCTTTACTAGTCAAAGATCCTGCTTCTAAAAACTTGATCTGTATTTTAGAAAAAAATTATATATAAATAAATCTTACGTTAAATAAAGAAACAAACTTCTTTAACCCCTTAAGGACACATGGCATGTGTGACATGTCATGATTCCCTTTTATTCCAGAAGTTTGGTCCTTAAGGGGTTAAATACTAAAAATGTCATTTAATAGATGTTTTGAGAAAAATATACATGGCATTTCGATAAAGAAATATTCGATTCAAGAAATATTAAAATACAGTATAAAATGCACTCAGGAACTGTTAATCCCCGTAGCCTTCACTTCATTGTGACATAAAACAAAATTTCAGTTTGCACTTTGGACTTTCCTGGAATATTTTAAATGCGATAATTATAACTGATGTTTCACTTACTTCTTCCCCATATTAATAAGGTAATTCAATAAACCATGAAATATTACATTTTAAGATACAATTTCCTAGCTGGAAAAAAAAAGCAGCCAGTTTGGAGAAAGTTTACATTAGGACTAAAAATTAGCATTTCACTGATCACTTTCTGACTTGGTAGATAGCCTAGGAAGGGTTAATATAGGAAATTGCACGGTAAGAAGCAACGGACACATTTGTGGACTGAATACTTTGCTAAGCAACATGGAAAATATGAGACAGCCAGCAGCCCACATCTTTGAGCAAGCAGAGGTCCCGACAGAACTACTAGGGGGCTTATTGTCTGTAAGAATAAAACATGAATTTTTAGTAGAGCAACATATTATGTTGTGGGTTAATATACAGAAGAAAGCCCCTTGTCACTGCAGGGCATCACCTGTTCATGACCAACCCATTGTGGTAACCAAAAGAATTACTAGCTAGAAGGTTTTTAGCAGGTGTATGTTTTACAGCAACGAGCTCTGCTACGGACAAATTGGCTTACACATAGTAAAAATACATCTGTTGGGACTGTGAAAATCAGTCAAAAATACACTCCAGACATGAAATGGTGCATTATCAGCCAAGAGCAGCACTTATTCCCCATTTCCCCATTTAAAATAAGGTAACTCACACGTTTTCCAGTTTGATTTTCCTAGTGACAAATTGAATGTTAGCCACAGAATTGATATTGGAATCTTGCACTATTTGCATAAGTAGAATTTACTCAGATGGTCAATAGAGGGATTTACTGGTTGAGGTCCTGCAAAGATTGCTAGACTGACGCTCTGTGTGGAGATTGTGAATGCTCCCCATAGAGATGCATTGAGCTAATGTATCTCTATGAGGAGATGCTGATTGGGTCACTACGGCGATTTCCGTGCATGCACACTAGCCTCTCAATGGTTCCCTAAATTGGATCGGCTGAGATCAGCTGTATTAATGATTTCAGCAATGATGAGAAGGACATAGCGAGGGAAATAAGGTAAGTAAAATGCTTCAATTTGGGTAATTAAGGAAGGCCCAATAATCTAAATAGCTATAACACTCTAGCGTTAGCAATACATGTTTGTATTCCATAGGCTACAGCGCTTAATAGAATAAATCTGCACTTACAACAGTGATAAAAGATGCTTTAGCAAGGAACTCAGACCAAGAGATTGAGGCATGAATCTACTAGATTGTTCATGTACTGTAGGTTTAATCAGGTACGTGATCTTTGATGATAACCGTGTTCTGAATTATACATATTATATTATTAGCATGTATGCTGGTAATTGAAACGATGGGGGTACACATTTTCCCATCTTCTAAACTTTAGCAATCCCATATACTGCAGTTTCTCCACTGATCTCCAATCTCGCTCTACCACTGGTTTCTCTCACATATATTTTTGTCTCCAATACCTACAGTTATCTCCCGACTCGCCTGCTGTTCTTTTACCCCAAACCCAATGCTCCATATGCACTCCTATATTGCTTGGTGAGTGATGACATATATGTATAGAAAATGTAATGCCTGGTGTGACTGACACCTCCAAAAGGATATCTACTAGAAATTGGATGGGTTCACACAAACAGTGCAGTCTCACCAGTTCATCTGCTAGCATAATACTAAAGGGCCTGATGTAGAAACATTAGCTGGAAATAGCATTTATATTCCATTATTGAAACTATGATGAAAGGAACCCTAACCATAATTAAAAAAAAATAATAATTTAAAACTCCTAAAATATTAAGAAATAAAATAATTTAAAAAAATTTAAAAAAATTTAAAAAAATCCTAAAATATTAAGAAATGAAATATACATTGGAGACAAGGTTAAACCAAGTTATCTCTGGGTTCTTGAAACATTCATAAAAACACCCAGACCTCCAGTCTTGTAATTTATTATGGTGTTTGCATAACTGCTATTGTTTAACTATTAGTATTGTATATTATAATGGTGGAATCTGGGCATGCAAAGAAAATATTGATACAGGGTGATATGCTGAGAAAGGGATTGTATCTGCTGTTTGCATCACTAGTTCTCTATAGTATAAACCACTCCTCCACATACACCATGCTCTTTTTCCCAGTTTGGAAAATTCTGTCTTTCTAATCATGGAAGAAAAACTATAGTGACAGCTCCCCAGGCTATCGTTTCACCCGGCCCATGGAAGTAGTAACATATCAATCTGATAGATATTCCTTTCCAATGATATCTGCAGCTAAGAATGCAAGAGGATTTTCTTTTCCCAAGAATCGGAATACACGGATGCAACAATGTAACTAATGAAAACAGACAATGAAAAGGCTTCCCAGAGGCAGGCAGGCGGACAGCACAGCCTCTGTTTTATTATCTATTACAACCCCTACCAGTTAGAGGTCACTACAAGCAAAGGGGGCTGCCTAAAAGGCACTAAATCATCTTAACAAGTTTTTAACAAAGACAAAGGCTACTTCTCAGCTGTCCACACGCTTTATTTTTCAGAGTCCATGAAACAATCTCGAGGTTCCTATAATCTAACTTCAAGTACATTTAAACAAGCCTCCCACGTTCAATCGTGGCAAAAAAAACACTTTCAGAGGTTATCGCCCACTTGCTTGTAGAATGTAGACTGTTGCTTCTACAGACGTTCCTTGGGGCAGCCATGAAGTATATTTAGTTGTCGCATCATTTGGCAGAAAACTAAGGCTGTTTGACTTTGATGTACTGGCATCACAAAAAACTACTTTGACAAGAGCCATATGGACGATATTTGTAAAAATATGCATATTAATGTGTTTTTTATTTATAAAGGGCTATAATTTTCACGAGTAATGCGCAATGCGAAGAACACACATAATTTATATTATCACAGCATGTATCTACATTAAGCGTACATATTTCCATCCTATGTTATATTAATAAGCTGTATACAAGGCAACAAATACACAATTAAGTGGACATAAACATATGGGGGTAAGGAATCTGAAGACACACTTTCTGTCTTACTGGTAGGTCTCCACTTATAATCTTTAAAACACTTTAACAAAGTCTCATGGTTTGGATTTTGTGCAGGAAGTGTACTTCCAATCTGTTGTTGATATGTGAATTTCAAGTTAAGAGAATTGTTTTGTATACTGAACACACTCAAACGTTTATAAAATGTTTATTCAAAGGTACTCAGTCATCCAGAAAACACATGGTCCGCTTTTGGTAGGTACACATACTTATTTAATCTATTCACTATACTAGTTAAATCAGAACCACTTTACTCAAGTTACTGGTGTCCTCCAAGATGGTCAAAGTTGTGGACCGAAGTGAGTTTACAAACATTTGACTGGCCTCAAAATTACTCATGAATCAAGACACAAGGGAAAGAGTCCCCTTGCATTGTAGGTAGGCAACATGGCAGCTAACACAGAGTCGTACTAGCAAATCTATGTGATAGTAAGGTAACTTACTGGTAATTGTGTTTCAAAAAGAGGGTTTTAAAGCCTCTGTAGCACTCATTGTTCTCTCTTTTTGTTTGATTGGACAGAGCTGGGTCCCTGTAGGCTATCCAGAATAATGTAATGAGAAGTCCAGTGTTGTGGACAACAGAGGTCACAATCATTCTACCCCTGCAGCCAGAAGAAGACCCAGATGGTTGTTGCTTCATTCCAAAAGGCTTTACCTAGGGACAGCAGGAACCTAGGAGTGTGTCATGTGATACTGACTCTTATCTGCTCCAGATGCTAGTTGCACAACTGAGATCAGGATCAGAAAGGCAATGGCTTAGCCAGCTGCTCCCAGCTTCCCCTCTCTCCCAACCATATAGTGGTTTAAAATGGTCCGGTTAATAATAATTGGTTAATAAGCTCAATAGCTGGCAGGTCATTGATGTTAAAATTAGAATGCTTTATTTAAATAAAGCTGTGGCCATTGCCCTATCCACTATAACTGGTACCTAACAATATATATATATATATATATTTATTCTTTATTTATTGTGGCAGTCGGTATACAGAGTCTCCAGCATTTCTATACTCAATCGTTGTTGGTCATATATAAATAGGTAAGTCCTGATGGGGTCTGGTCCCCCTGCCCCGGCTGTCACATTTTCACATTATAACATAGCATTACATGTACAACAGTACAGAAAAGAATAGAAGAGTGATATCAATGCTGTTGTGATAAATGGGGTTCACCCCTTTGTGCTGTCCTTGTTAACTATCTTTGTCAGTATCTTAACCCTTTAGTGACCGCGGACGTACTAGGTACGTCCGACAAAAATTGGTTGTTAGCGACCTCGGACATACCTGGTACATCCGTGGCAAATTTGAGTGCTGGAAGCAATCTTGATTGCTTCCAGACGCCAGGCCCGGACTGGCCATCGGGCATACCGGGCAAATGCCCGGTGGGCCGCGATGGCCGTGGGGCCGAGGCCGGCAGGGGAGATCATAGGATCTCCCCTGCCAGCCCCTGCAGGGCCAGCGCTACCCGAGCGCCGGCCCTGCTGTGTGTCTCCATGGGCCGGTGGGGAGATCAAAGATCTCCCTCACCGGCCCACAGTCACTGTTAAGGGCGGCCGCTGGCTGGGGAGTGTGGGAGGGAGGAGAGGACCGGCGGAGCTCTATCCAGCAGCTCCGCCGGGTCCTCTCGCGAGGTCTGAGCGTTGCCGCGGTTACCACGGCAACGCTCAGATCTCGCGAGAGTGAACTCTAGCCGGCAGGGGCTAGAGTTCACTCTCACCACTGGACCACCAGGGAAGGATGGCAGCATGGCACCCCCCTCCCAGGATAAAGGTAAGAAGGGAGGAGGGGGGGGAATATAAGTTTGCTTTTTTAAAAAAAATTATTAATAAAAAAAAATACATTTAAATAAAAAAATCACACTAACAGCCCCCTCACACACACATCACCCCCAGCCACACACACATCACCCCCAGACACACACACAGCACCCCCAGACACACACAGCACCCCAGACACACACAGCACCCCCAGACACACACACAGCACCCAGACACACACACAGCACCCCCAGACACAAACACAGCACCACATGTGTGTCTGGGGGTGCTGTGTGTGTCTGGGGGTGCTGTGTTTGTGCCGGGGTGCTGTGCGTGTCTGGGGGTGCTGTGTGTGTGTCTGGGGGTGCTGTGTTTGTGCCGGGGTGCTGTGCGTGTCTGGGGGTGCTGTGTGTGTCTGGGGGTGCTGTGTGTGTGTCTGGGGGTGCTGTGTTTGTGTTGGGGTGCTGTGCGTGTCTGGGGTGCTGTGTGTGTGTCTGGGTGCTGTGTTTGTGTCTGGGTGCTGTGTGTGTGGCTGGGGGTGATGTGTGTGTGAGGGGGTTGTTAGTGTGATTTTTTTATTTAATAAAAAAAATACTTACATTTAAATAAAACAATCACACTAACAGCCCCCTCACACACATCTCCCCCAGCCACACACACATCACCCCCAGACACACACACAGCACCCCCAGACACAAACATACCACCCCGACACACACAGCACCCCAAACACACAGCACCCCCAGACACACACAGCACCCCCAGACACACACAGCACCCCCAGACACACACACAGCACCCCCAGACACACACACATCACCCCCAGACACACACACATCACCCCCAGACACACACACATCACTCCCAAACACACACACAGCACCCCCAGACACACACACACAGCACCCCCAGACACACACACACAGCACCCAGACACACACACACAGCACCCCCAGACACACACACACAGCACCCAAACACACACACAGCGCACCCAGACACACACAGCGCACCCAGACACACACAGCACACCCAGACACACACAGCACCCTCAGACACACAGCACACAGCACCCTCACTTACACACAGCACCCTCATTTACACACAGCACCCTCACTCACACACAGCACCCTCGCTCACACACACATATATATATATTATATAAAATAACCCTCGGTGAGTTAACAGACAAAGAAAATTAGAAACCCTCACACACAGCACCCCTCTTACATACACACACACTGCGCCCCTCACACATACAATACGTCCAAATATATATATTTATATATATATATATATACACACACACACACACACTACAGCACCCCTCACACTGCACCACTACACACATTACGCTCCAGATACACGCTAGATCCCTTACCCTATATGACACACACACACACACACACACAAACAGAATCTCCTATACACACTCTTGGTCCTTTACACACTAGATCTCCTACACACACACTACAGCCCGTATGCACACACTCGCTACATCCCCTATAACACTATGCCACCTATACACACACTCTCTACAGCCCCTAGCAACACATATTACACCACAAACACAAATTAAATTGACCTATTTACACAATACCACACCACACTCTACACACACGCAATCCCACATGCACCATACACTTTCCTGGCCCTTTTGTCCTCTGGTATCTCACCTGTGGAGACACCAGAGACAATTTAAAAGCAAACACAGCGCAAGCATGTTATTAAATTTGCTTGCGCTGCGCAGAACAAATTCAGGGCCTTTTTCTAATACCAGAGCTCTTCAGTGGGGCTCTGCGCATTGAACTAACATGCTCACTTTGAGAGGGGGCGTGCTTGTCATTAGTGATGACAAAACACACCCTCTCTGGCCCCGCCCCCTTCCTAGGGGGCCGCTCTGATTGAAAAATGCCCGGGACGAATTTTTTTCCCAGTCCGGCCCTGCCAGACGCTCTAACGGTATTGCAGAGATGCCTTGATGTCACGGCATCCCGAAATACCTCCCATGACTGCCGGCCACCGGAGCGATCACTTCCGGGTTAACCCACGTGGCGCCCGGCAGTGAGGCAGAGCATCGGAAGCCATCAGGCAAGCTTCCGATGCTCTGCCTGTGTGCTGAGTGCCTCGATGGGTCGAGGCACTCAGTAAAAATATAAACAATTATATTGAGGAGTACCACAACAAATCTACATTTTTTAGTGCAGGAGAGCATTGGTGTCACCTCGAGTCTCACCCTGGGGGTTTTCACAATCGGCAGGGAAACCTGAACCCGGCGACAAATTGCGGCCTACCAGCGAAGTGCGAGCGTGGGAGAAGCGGCTGATCTCCCTGTTGGCTACCCAGCTAGAAAAAGCTAAAGCGTCCAGGACACTCATGCCTCCCCCAGCCGGTGGCGGTTATCCCATCACAACCATACAGACTCTATGAGAATCGAGGGTATCAGAATAACTCACTCGCTACGATAGACTTGCTACGAGACCAAAGCCAAGATGGTGGCTGATATTCCTAATACCACGGCAAAGGCATTCTGGAGACCCTCCAGGAGCGGCTGAATTCCCACTTTCGGGATTTCTGGCGGAAACTATGGAGCATAGGAGCGCAGGATAGGAGAGAGAGGCAGGAGTCTGACAGGCAGTGGAACTTACCTCCCGACACTACATACCACAGGACAGATAAGCCTCGGAGACTGCTGACAGCTACTAAAGCGGTGAAGCCGAAGAGGCAGGAAGCCCACCTGAATGTTACTCCTTACCCAGAGTTGTCCAACACCCGTTATCGCCTTTCAGGGCTGAGGGTCCGAAGGGGGAAGACCCTGGTGCCTTACCCACTAACCCCGAAGAAGAACTAACGACTTCAAGCGTTGACTACACCTTCCCGCGATGTTGCTCAAGGTGGCGAAAGAAACCGGAGCATTTGGACCTGCACGTGGGCACTCATAGTGACCTAGGGCTGGCGGAGTGGCCAGCTTTGGAATGCTTGGACACTATATCCACACTTGACTTTGATAGTCAGCACGGGTATATGGTGAGGAATAGCAGCAGCTGGGTGGGGGGGAGGGGGGGAGACGGACTAGGAACGGACAATAATTAACTACCCTGTCTCACATGCTCTTTCAGACACTCCTTGGCTCCCCACAACTTTATACATTCTGTTATTCTGTAGAAGCTTGTTTTACTGATCAACATTAGTCTAGCTACACACATAGGCATATTACAAACTAACACTATGTCAGCTGAGAGACACTGACACATTTGCATATATGTATCACCACTCAAAAAGCTCTCAAAAAACATCTCTACCTACCCTCTTATATATGTTTGCAAATGCCTGATTACAACTAGAACACGTTAATTCACCATACCATAAAACATAAAATGAAGCAGTCACTTATGGGAAAATGTTGTCATAATATAATGCTTATGAATCCTATTTTTGCTGATTTATCCCTCCATTCCTTTCTGTACCGTACTCACTATGCTTCAATAAAACAAAGAATGAGCAAAAAAATTATTAATTAAAAATAAATTTAAAAATGTAAAATTAATATTGATATCAAAATACACTTAGAATTAAATTATATATATTTATGCATATATAAATAAAAATACAAAATATACATATGTCCATATATATAATTACATAAATAATTTCATAAATATACATATGTTTGTGTATATATGTATATATCTATTTAAATCCTATGTACATTTTTATGTAATATTTTTTACATAATTAAGTAAACTTATTAATTACAATTTGCGGGACCTGCCTGACAACCCAGGCCAAAAGTCCAGAGAATTTAATTTGCGAGCACTATATTTAACCCTGTACTTCGCTGAACACAAATATTAGTTTCAAAACAGTAAAACATACCACAGCGATGACATTGTGAGTCAAAGTGATGATGCTATCATCATTATAATACATTTTACTGTTTTGAAACACTAATATTTGTGTTCAGTGAAGTCTCCTGAGTATAACAGTACCTCCCATGTACAGGTTTCATAGTGTTTTTGAAAGTTACAGGGTCAAATATAAGGCTTGATTTTCAGTTTTTTCACATTGAAATTTGCCAGATTGGTTACCGTATATACTCGAGTATAAGCCGAGTTTTTCAGCACATTTTTTGTGCTGAAAAACCCCAACTCGGCTTATACTCGAGTCAATAGTCTGTATTATGGCAATTTGCATTGCCATAATACAGACTGGGGCTGTGAGAGAGCGTTACTTACCTCTCCTTCAGCTCCTGTCAGCTCCCTGCTCCGCGCCGTCCGTCCCGCACCTCGGTCAGCTCCCAGTGTAAGTCTCGCGAGAGCCGCGGCTCTCGCGAGACTTACAGTGTGAGCTGACAGAAGATCTGACCGGACGACGCGGAGGAGGAGAGAGCTGACAGGAGCTGCAGGACAGGTAAGTGCTCTCCGCCAGCACCCCCCCCCCCCCCCCACTGAACTGCCAACTGCCAATGATTGTGAAGCTGCCTTAAGCTTGAATCCTGGCAACCTCAGAGCCCTGTACCGGAAATCAAATGTTCTGTATATGTTGGAGAAATACAAGGAAGCTTATGATGCAATAGCCAGCTGCTCCCTCACTGCCCCGCAGGTAGGACATGCAAAGCAGAATATTTGTTTCCTGGTTCCTTCTCTTTGTTAAACTGGTTAAATGTCAGTTACGTAAACCTTGCAGTTCAATGCATTGTAAGACTAATCACTTTGTCTCCCTTAAGTCTTTAACGGACATAGTGTAGCTCCGCAACCTTTATGGTAATTTAATATGTGGAAATAACTTTTTGTAGCAACACTTTTGTGGGTCCCTAGGAAAGCGTCTGACATGTTTTAGGAAAAGGTTTCAGACACAGATGTAGGTTATGGAATATCCAAAAAAGCTGTATTTTACCGTAATCCTAGTCAGTCTTAACTTCCATTTTTACCTTTTGCACTACCAGGACTTTAAATAAACGTGGGGAATCCCTTAGCACATTGTCTTATTCAGGCAGCTATGTGTAATCAATCTGTTTATCAAAAGGCAAAAATACTTATCAGAATGAAGTGAGTTGAGAATAAAGGGAAAACCCATTTTTCTAGTAAGTTCGAAAGGGACTGAAAATTCTATGCAAACACAATGACAGGTTGAGTCTTACAAACCTGAACAGTCCCAAAGCTGCACATCTTAGAGAACCATATACACACACGCTGCACTCATACGCACACGCTGTACTCATACGCACACGCTGCACTCATACGCACACTGCATTCATTATACACACACTGTAAATAAATATTCAATTGATATATTTTTTTTAGGATCTAATTTTATTTAGAAATTTACCAGTAGCTGCTGCGTTTCCCACCCTAGTCTTATACTCGAGTCAATAAGTTTTCCCAGTTTTTTGAGGCAAAATTAGGGGCCTCGGCTTATATTCGGGTCGGCTTATACTCGAGTATATACGGTATGTCGCCTTTGAGAGCGTATGGTAGCCCAGGAATGAGAATTACCCCCCTTATGGCATACTATTTGCAAAAGAAGAGAACCCAAGGTATTGCAAATGGGGTATGTTCAGTCTTTTTTATTAGCCACTTAGTCACAAACACTGGCCAAAGTTAGCGTTCATAATTGTTTTTTGCATTTTTTGTAAATATGATTTTTATTAATTTATTTTCAACAAAAAAAAGAGTTGGACTCGCAGGTCCCTGGAAACGACTACGTTAACAGTTTGCATTTGGGCTCGCAGGCCCTGGTAACTTATGCGGACTCGCAGGTTCCATGCATTCTAAGCAGACAATTGTGAGTGCCTATGTCTCATGTGCCTCTTTCCTTCTCTTTTTCTCTGCTTTGTTCTTTCCTTTTTTTTCTTTGTTTATTGAAAATTTGTCAAGTTTTTCATAACATATCATGCGAGTAGGTTGGTGGGAACGCGCAGATCTCCAACCTGCTGTTCAATATTTGGTCATGTGAGATGCGCAGGTTTCGAGATAAGGGCATAGAATGAGATACGCAGATCTCCAAACAGCCTAGTCAGCTGACCCTTAGCATGAAAACATGAAAAACATTAAAAACAGACACAGAGAAGAAAAAAGAAAATTCTGTTCTAATACATTAGTACCGGTGTGTTGTTTAACATATCTAGTTTGTTTGATTACAGCCGGTAAGCGGTCCCTAATCGTGTCTGCAGTCGTATGCCGGAGTTCAGGTGACGTAAACAGTAAGGTGTGGGCACCTTGATCTGTCTTGTGTTGGTGTGTGTGTGTGTCAGTGTGGGTGGGTCGAGACCGCATCCATTCAGTTGCGGAGGGCATTGTCTTCATTTCACTGTGTATGTATTGTTTATCATGTGGGGTGGAGTCCTGCCGTGACATTGATGGTTGCTTTGAGGTGGCCTTGTTTTTGTGATAGGGATACTAGGATCAGGTCATGTATGTCTTCTTGTGTGTGTGCGCCCTCGTGTCGGGATTGTGAAATTGTGGTATGTGTGTCCCGTGGGTTCTCTGGGTTTTAGTCCTCTCTGGTCTCGTGTGTGTCTTTTTGGAGGCTCGGTGGTGTGACCCTCCTTGTCTCGGTGGTTGGGGTTCCTTCAGTCTTATGGTATAGTATGTGTATTGTGCTATCGCTCATGTGTGCCTGTTTGTTTTAGTATGTTCTAGAGGTGATGTGTGCTTACACCTTTGTCGACCGTCTCCCTTAATTTCCCTCATGCGCAACCGCAGGTCCAGTAGTAGATCTTGGTCATGTCTTGTGGGCTGGTTATTGGGCTTAGCCCCAGTCTCTGATCGGTCATGTGGTGGTTTTCCCTGTGATGGTCTCGCCATCTGGCGGGCATGTGTGGCCCTTATTGCCCCCCCCCCCCGCCTCCGCCCGGCCGGCACGTTCTTTCGAGACATCGGCCTCCCGTCTCCCGGCGACATGCCCCACCCACGGCCCCCATCGCTCCACATATTTTTCACTTTGTCCCGTGAGGGACGCCTTCATATTCTCTGCTGAGCGAATCTCCTCTACTCTGTCGTATCAATGGGTTAACGTTGGGGGTTGTGTCTGTTTCCACATTGCGGGTATGAGCGCTTTGGCTGCGTCTAGCATGTGTCTCAGTATAGATTTTTTGTATTGTGAGATTGGCCGTGGCGTCGAGTGTAGTAAGTATTGTTCTATATTGAGGGGTAACGGTTCTCGGAAGATCTCCGTGATTTTTGTGCTGATCTGGTTCCAGAACGGCTGTATGATTGAGCAATTCCACCAGATGTGTCTTAGGGTACCCTCCTCTTCTCCGCACCTCCAGCATGTGGCTGGGACACTGGGAAATATCTTATGTAGACGTGCTGGAGTTTTGTACCATTGTGACAAGAGTTTGTAATTGACTTCCATTGTTTATGTGGTGGGCGGGTGTGCCACTCTAGTATGCGTTGTAGCGTAGTGGCCTGGTGATATTTTTTCATGTCCGGGAGTGCGAGACCGCCCTGGTGGCGAGGGAGGCATAGGGTGTCATGGCTGATTTTTTTTTTTTTTTTGTCAATCTTTCTTTTATTAAAGGCATAAAAGATGGGGTACAGAAGAGAAAATGGGGGAAATGTTCAAGTGATTTTACAGTATAGGGTTGATACATCAATCAGTAAGATGGGGATACATTTCCAGAGTAGCGATGCCTTATTTTTTAAAGTTTTTCCGTTGTTACACTTCAGTTTGAAAACTACATGCTATGGATCAGAAGATCCGGTTGGTAACACGCTAAATTATGAAAGTCAGGCAATTAGTAACACATGGATAGGCAGTAAGCCCGCAATTGAAAGCAATACAGGAGTGAAATTGGATGCAGACACAAGGCAAGTAACGATAACAACCTCGCTTGGCGTGTGTTAGCATGGCTACAAGATTAAACATAATAACATAAACAGTAGTTTAGACATTGGGTGCGTGGGTAATTACTTTTCACTCCTACGGTATTGGCTATGAGTATACCTTAACCGATTAAGCCTGCTGCAAGTTAGACAGCTCGGATTCTGTGTCGGTACTTAGTAGTAAGACCTTTTATGCTTACAGCAGAACAAGTTAGGTTAGCGTGCCACATGGCCGCCCCAGTTGCTCCACCGTCAAACGTTTTTGCCTAGCTGTATCGTGTTATAGGGAGAGGAAGCAGGCATAGTGCGTGATGCGCAGAGCATATCTTAAGAAAAACTGAGAGCATAGGGCTGGCTGCATCTACATCGAGCGTTTAGGCGGTGAGACCATCTATGGCGTCCAGAGTGGACTGTCAGTAAGCATGCTTAACTCTATAATATCAAATAGCGAAAATGCAATGTTTAAATGCAACCCTGGCCCCCGCCAGCTATGCTTTAAACTATGTGGTAAATTACATGCTGTGAGAATACAGTTATAGTAGGTGAACATATAGTGCTCCCATTTCAGTGAGAAAGTCAACATACAATTTAGAGTGTCAATGAGCGGTAACATAAAACTGATTAACTCTATAACAGTGTGTGCGTCGAGGTTCAGGTGCTGCAGTCCAAACGAACAGGTGTGTATACATCGAGCTGGCTTTGGGCAGGCTAACCGTGTGTGTTGTTATATCAGCTGGCTCTCTCCCTCTCTTGCAGCGCAGTCCTGTGCGGCGGTAAGTGTAGATATGATGAGGTTCGGCGGGTGCTGTTAGTGTGGACCTAGGTGAGGGGTAAGTAGATAGCTTGCTCTTTGCTTTTAAGTCCATTGCTTGTGCAGCCCACCGACCTGCATGTGAGGGTAAGTCCGAGTTCAAGTGCCTGAAGCGGCCGTCTGTGGTAAGGTGGTGGTGAGAATATATGTAGGTGCATTTGGTAACTCACTGCTGTATGAAAAATCGATGTATGTAGCATAACTAGCAGGGTGTCATGGCTGATTTTTTAATCACATTTTATAAAAATGTTTATGGTAAATGATATGATGTGATGAAAATAATGGTATCTTCAGAAAGACCATTTAATGGCAAGAAAAAAGGTATGTAATATGTGTGGGTACAGTAAATGAGTAAGAGGAAAATTACAGCTAAACACAAAAACCACAGAAATGTAACTGTAACTGTAAGAAAATTGAAAAACGGTCTGGTTAAGTTTAAGTGGGTGCTTGGCCCCATTGCGTCTCTCAACCCGACCTAACAATATTTCCAACAATAGCCTTAATTTGATTATATTAGAATGGGGAATGGAGGATCAGCAGTCATGATATATAGAACCAAAATGAAATCACACAATTCTTAAAAGGGTTACTCCAAGCACCATGACCACTTCAGTGAACTTTTAGTCTGTATGTGCAGCGTTTCAGTATGAAATGCTGCATATACAGAGTTTAATCTCTCTGGTGCTGGAGATGAAACTCCACCTTCAGCAATATCAGAGGACAAGAGTTACAGGCCGGGTAATGTCAAGTTTGTGCAAATTGTAATGCACAATTCATTGAATGAGAGTGGTCAGCTGACTCTTTCAGTCAATCAATGATGACTGGATTGGCAATTCACCAGTGCTGAGAGGAGACCAAGAGTCCGTCAGGGACCCAGGTAAGAGGGCAAACTACCTGTGCATTGGGCCAGGGTACTCTTTACATAATAACCATTACAGAGGGCTGTAGTGGTTATGGTGCTTAGAGTAACCCTTTAATGTGTTACTTTTTAAATTATACCTACAGCAATAAGTGCTAAACAGTCATAGTAAAATATAAAATGTAACTTTTTAATACTATATTTTTTTTTATCATTTTGATAGAAAGTACAGCGCTGCGGAATTTGTTAGCGCTTTATAAATAATAATAAAAAACTGGTCTGACATTACATTTTAATACATTCAAAGTTTAAATAAAACAATTGCATAACACAAGTACAGTTGACATTGTTCATATTCAAATGTATAAGAAATTTAAGAAAGGGATGTATTGTTTTCAAAAATATGTAACACTTCACATCCAAAAATAGAATGTAAAATGCCTAAAAATAAACAGAATGTTACAGCTAGGGACCCTGGGATATTTCATAACCCCCAAGGCTTTAACTATGCTATAACTTCTATGTATTAGTTGCTGAGAATCGAATAACTCTGCAAATTACCATTTTGAGTTTTTCCGCATTAAATACCCGTTGACTTCACTGTAAACGAAAACTAGAAATGCAAACGTGTGGAAACTCGTCAAATCTGTGTTTTTACTACATTTTGTATAGAATCCAACAAATGTCCAGCTTTGTGCATGCCGTCCTCTTGGTTATGAAAGATAGCTCAGACATTACAATAGTCACTACTCGAGTATGATAACCATTTAACGCAATCATGTGTGTGCTATAATTGATCCAGCTAAGCAACACATGACATCCACTCAATGCTATGGACGCTCAGTGTCTTGACACCAATAATTTGCAAACAGGTGGCCATTAAAAAAAATAACAAAAAACAAGAAACGTGGCCCATGACACCTAAGTTTGTTGTTTCAGGAGGGATGTTATGAACAGAGAGGTCAGAGAGCCAGCTTAACCTGTGATACCCGGCTCTGTAGGGGATACAGGCTATTGAAGCTTATTGTAATGTTGGCATTGCACATGTGTATTTAGCATCAACGTAACTTGTTCTAGAACTCACATTTTGGGATCTCCTTTTGATTAGTTTAGATGATGCAACTGTTATTTAGTAGGGAAAATATTATTTTCAGTTTAATTTTTCAGGTTAATACAAAATAATCTCCAAACAGTATCCACACAATGTGTATGAATAATGAAAATAAATATATCCAAACCTCACAGGCTGTCACCAAAGCCATCCAGTGTGTAATTAATTAAACAGAGACCAGGGGGTCTTTCCTACATCCATGTAATTTGGTGTTAATGCCGTTTTCCATGTGGTACTAAGTATTATTTTTCACAAGCTTAGGCTGCAAAATTAGTTATAGGTGTCACTAAGTAGAGATTACGAGTGGCACATACACATCGCTCAAGGGTTTGAAAAAACACACTTAAAGAAAGAGTGGGACTGGAGCTTTATAGAAATGTAACCATGAAATTCTAACTTGTTGGGATTTGTAATATTTTCTCGGGGGTTCAGCTAACAAAAGACCTTTGTACATGTGTGTTAAGAGTGCTTTTATGTTTCCAGCTACGCTCTTAAAGCCATAACAATAAGTTAGCTAATGTAAAAAGCAGTCTTTCTAGCCATTCAAATTACACACAGGCATTTATCCACCGAAATGTTACATATTTGATTAAACTAGCTTGTAACTGTGTGAGTTTCAGAACAGAACAGTAACTGTAGACTTGATCTGGCCTGTCAGGGGTGTCTAAGCTGATCAGACTCACAGTATAATATTCACATAAGAAAGACACAGTTGGATTAATTCACTAAACAGTGAACTGAAAACTAAATAGCCAAACTGTGAGTATAGCTGATTTTGGAGAGTTTTTCCAAATGGCCATATAAGGGTTATTCATTAAAGTGAGAATTTCAAAGTTAGCTATCAGAGGCGGACTGACCACTCGGGCAAATCGGTCATGGATCAAGAGCCCATGACAGACAGTGGCCCGTGTACACAGCCATGGCCTAGATGGGGAGATCAGAGGGTCTCCCCATCTGGCCTGCATTATTTAATATTTTACTCTAGTGAAAGGTCCCAGCCTGTACTGGACGAACAACCTATCGCACTTTCTCCAAACTCCTTCCCCCATGGCTGTGTGAGACCTGGAAGCACACATGTTCTCCCTACCAAGTCTCTTCACTCTCCCGGTGTAGGGCAGCACAGGGGTGCTCAGTGTGGTACAAGAGGAGGGAAAGGATGTGATATCACATCATCTGTTCTCATTACAAACATTCAGAGCGTCCATACTGCACCTACGAAGAGGAGCAGCAGCCAGGCAAAGAGATTTTACTTCCGGCATCGAACCTTGGGGATTGAAAGAGGCAGAAGGTAGGTTGTGGTCAAAAGTGAGATGGGGTACATACACATGTGGCTATCAGTAGAAACAGCGTAAGATTGAGCAATATATTTGGGTGTAGAGGGAGAATAGGTATAGATTGGACAAAGGCACATTGGGCATCATGGTGAGACGAAAGGTGAGACACATTAAGAATGAGATGGAGCAGGTCAGAGACACATGTGGGATGATGAAAACACAATGAGGTGAGGAGGAACAAGTGGAATTGAGGGAAAGTAATAATTGGGGTGACACATTGGGATGACCTGAATCAGACACACATTTAGGTGTTAGGGGAAGGACACGTGGGTGATGGGGCCAAGGGACCACAGAGGAGAATAGAGGAAATAGGAGTGAGTGAGATGGAGAGTTACAAAAAGGTAATGTGGAGACCAGTAAGAGATGACAGAGATAAAAGAGGGGGACAGATTACACATTAAGGAAGATAGAGAGACAGATATATAACGGAAAATAAACTAACATTCAATATACAAAATTACATGCAAACACACCCCTGCAGTCACGCACACGGTGACACACAAACGGCATATTTGGGAACTTTATTGAATTTAGATCTTGCGGCTCTAGACTCCTATGAAGTACGGTGAATTGGTTTTCAAATCAGTGGAATGAGCTTAAAAGGGGAACTATGTCCAAAAAAAATACATTTTTTATAATGCATGTAATTGTTGGGAAAAAAATATTCACTTTTAAAATTTTGCATAATGATGCGGCTGACATACCTAGGAGATAGAGGTCCTTTCTTCTTCAGCCCTCTTCCCTCTCCTGTGGGCTCAGTAGTGGCAAACATACTACTGTATCTTTCTTGTGGTTTCTAGGCTCACAAACTCCATTAACCTAAACAGCTGTTCACATGCCCCCCCCCCCCTCCACCCAACAAAATAAAACAGTTTTACATAAAACTAGTAAACATCTAATCAAATAAAATGATTTACAATCTGAATATCTGTTCAGATAGAACACTATATATTTGCTTCAAGCAATATAATGATTACTTCTAAGCAGCTGATACTTTTCAGAAATCACTAAAAAGACACATTGTTGGGTTTCCCGTCTTCAATTCTCTCCCCCTTGTGAGCGGTTAACAAGCAACTTGGCATTGCTTTGTTTATAGATTATAGAGGTGACATGTCATGGAAGGGCCTTCATTAATCTATTCTAATGCGATTATAGATTGATATGCTCCTGAAAGACCTGCCTTTCATTATGCAATTCAGCCAGAGTGAAACTTTAACTAGAGGCAGTCGGCAGGTCTACCATTTAGAAATGAGATAAACGTATCTTTCTGGAACTTTGCAGTTTAGAAACAAACACCGACTTCGTTATTCCAGTGTATGCAGGATACTGGATTTCCATTAACCCTCAGGAAATGTATCTAGACCAGTACAGCTATTATAATTATTACAAGACTAGATTGTAACGCTAGATGTCTCCGAGGGAAGTGGCACAATGTTTACCCCACTCCACTTGATCAATAGACTGTATTGAAGGTGCAAAGTGTTGTGTTCTTCTGGGAAAATAAAGGAAATATGGTGTTTCTGACTGCGGTACATATGTCGTGTTTTTTTAATTTAAACAGAGACTCCAGGCTCCTAAATTATAACAATACAATATTCTTCATAAAATCATTGTAATTGTTTAATATGAAACTAGATTTGTGCGTTTGGCAAAGAAAAAACTAAAAATACCACAAAAAATGGCTTCACCCCTTTATCACCAATTTCATAGAGGTAGTGGAGAGACAGATACCTGGAAACCTTCATTTGTCTGTGGCTCCCATCATTCCTGGAGCAGCAGTTAGTCATTCCAATGAAAAAAAAACGATTGAAATATTTCTCATTAAATATAAAATATATAATACATATATTGACATCCACTTGTACAATGAAAGCAAGGTGCCAAAGGATTGTTTGATTTCACTCTTGATTCCCAGGAATTTACACTTTGGTGAAAAACTGCTGTATAAAATCATGCTGTCAAACATAGATGTCAAACATAGATGTTCCGTAATTCTCCCTTACTAATCTATGAAAACTAGGATCGGGTTAGGGTTGGATATGATTTTAGTTTCCTGGTTTAGAAACACTCCAAGCACGATGACCACTACAGTGTGCTGTTGTGGTTATGGCGTCTGGGGTGCCCTCGGGTCTCCACTTTCTAAGTAGCCAATATGTTTTAAAATGGTTTTACATCTTGCATGGGTATGCTTGGCACTGCTCCCAGCCTCCACTTCATCAGTCAGAGAGCTGGAGTTACTGCTCAGGAGCTTCTTTAACTCTCCTGAGCGAAGCCCTGGAGTGCAAATCTAACTCATAGGTTGAGAGAGGCAGTGCTGCATCACCAGACTTATGTTACTCTTCCGATATAGCGTATGCCGGGGGCTGGGGGAAACATGCAGCACCTGGAGCAAAAGATTGTTTTCCGGTAGCATACTCCTCAACATTGGAGCCTTGAAATTGGACCAAAGTGAACCAAAACTGGGGCAAGCCCATGACACAAACTGCATCACAGATGTCACCCAAAGGAGCATCTACTGACTGAGGGAAAGCTCCCTGGTATTCCAAAAAGCAGGACTCCAGGGAACAAACCCACGATGCCAGGATAGGATCCTGAAATAGGGACTGCCCCAGATTTGGTTACGTTGGGAGTCCTGGGGTAGCCAATGACTAATAAGTATACATGGATAAAATAATTATTCAAACTGTACTCTATAGTTTGTCAAAATATATAAAAAAATAAATCTAACTATAAAAAATTTAACAATAAGAAACAAGTAACAACAATCTCTTCAAGACACAAACACATTATTGCCTTTCTGTCAGTATTTTATGTTTAAAAATGCTTTAACCACCACAGATTGTCTGTCCTTTAGGCAGCGTACTTACAGGAAAATATGTCTTGAATGAAGAACAAAACATATTTTTACACAATTTGGAGGGCACGAGCACATTAGACAATAGAGACATTCTATTTGACAAATCTTGAAATAAAAACATATAAAAAATGCCTGCAACATTAAGTTTATATGTTTTCCTTTGGTTTGCTTCCCGCTGTAATACCACCAACAAAAAAAATACAAAAAACTAAACAAAAAGAAAAAACACTCTTGATGAGCAAATGCATTTTTTTCCCCAATTCTCAATGTCCTTTAATTTATTTCCTGTATGAAGTTTAATTGTTATACGTCTTGCATCTGATCATCCACTTATGTGTTCCATTTAATGCTTTCCTCTCTGATTAGATGAATAAATAAATTGACATGCAAATCACAACTATCCCATGGCAGTTTTAAACATAACAATTCTTCAGTTAACAGAAGAGATTCGTCAATCTAGGATCTGTATCTTGTTGTCTCCTCTGTTACTCCAGGGATATTAGAACCAATGTTTTACTGTGTACGAACATTTAGTAACCACGAACTAACGTCTTAAATAAACAATCTAGATAACTTGTGTATGTTTGAGTCCATTAAAGCATATTAGGTCTCTTATGTGTGACACAATATATGATTGATTTTATTACAAGAATTAGTACTAAGAACAGTAAGAACATTAATGTCTGTCACGTACCAATCTGGAGCTGATATGATAACGATTAAAGGAACACTAACATTTTATATATATTTCTTTAGAACATTACTTTTAGCTAATTACCCCTTTTCTCACCATGGCAGTTTCTCCTCCTCTTCGGAGATCATCACAGAAAAGCATAGGGGCCCAACTGCACATGCACAGCAGTCGGGACACTCCGTAAACGGGATGGTTTTACATAGAAACACTATAGTGACGATCTGCTTGACTGCCACTAGACTCATCTTGACAGAAAAATATAAAGATTGCTCTCTCTCAAAAAACTACAATGTTTAGATTTGTCAAAATTCAGGGTCATGGTCCTTGCACCAAAACCACTCCACAATTTGTAGATGCGGGAAATATCAGCAATGTGTGGTGATCTCACCTATAATGTGGACAACAAACTATATAATGGGCAGAGGAGAATAAAATTGCAGCACCAAAAAATTGAGCCCTGGCACAAGAAAGAAAGTTAATAAATATAGGCCAGTAACAATAGGATTAAACATAAAATAAAAAAATAAACCATGACACAGCAGGTTTAAGAGTTTAAATGCAAAGGCAACTTTGGTTCATTATAGTCTCCACTTAAAGAGACACTGTAGTCACTATAACCATTTCATCTCTTTGAATTGGTTATAGTGCCTGGAGTGCCCTGGCA
The DNA here is from genome assembly GCF_036172605.1 of Pelobates fuscus. NCBI lineage: Eukaryota > Metazoa > Chordata > Amphibia > Anura > Pelobatidae > Pelobates > Pelobates fuscus. The sequence goes on from NC_086324.1 coordinate 50,952,864, forward strand.
CTGTCCCTCCATTTAGTGTTGTACCATGTTCGTGCAGTATACCACAAAATAAAAGTCCCTGGTCACCCACAGTCCGGCCCCTTCTGTATGTGTAGCTAAGGCAGAGATTACACACTTCCTTGTTGTCATACCCATTCATACCGTCAGTTGGAGCTCTGACCGGCTAAAAGAAGTCAGCTGACACTTTCTGCCAATCACAGCTGCACATTGCTGCTGAGGCTAATACTTCCTTATTAGCCAAAGCAGCACAGAGGGGATGGACTGCCGGGGACTCTTGTTTAGCATTAAAACATTAAAAACGGTTTAACGCTGAAAAAAAAATGATGGTGCCAGGGGACTCCAGACACTATAACCAGTTTAATGAGATGAAGCAGAAACAGTGCCTACGGTGTCCCTTTAAGTCTTCAGAAGAGCAGAATACTGGTGCCCTCAGAATGATATGCCCATCTTCTAAGGCAGGGTTATGCACTGAGTGGACATCCAGCTGTTTCTAAAACTATAAATAATAAAAATGTTAAAAAAAAAAAAAAAACACAGCCTGCCCTGCCTACAAGATAAAGTTGAAGTTACACAAATAACTGGAGGGTTACAAATTATGTATTCAGACAGAACATTGTAATGTCTCAGCATTATCTTCACAGGCCTCCAAAGCGTTCAAATATCGGCAGGACAGTCCAATTGCCTTGAATTCCCTGGTTTACCACCTTTTAGAGATACCAAGGAACTGCCCCCAACAAGCGTAGCGTGAGCATCATTAAACTGAAACAGTGCTTCCTGCAGTGTACGCCCACAGTTGGCCTGGCCTCGATGATGGACAGACAGCCGAGCACGCATTCACACCAGGCCATCAGATTGGGTCCGATCTCTTTGAACGGGTTCAGTGACAAGATCTCGACAATGGTCTGCCCCTTTTCCCCCTCCAGTTATGTCTTCAAGCGAAGTTTAAAGATACCAAACTACAGTCCTGTAAAGATGGCAGGACCATAATAGGAAGCACTTCTAGTGGTTATCTGAGTGACAGCCACTAGAGGTGTCTTTAGAAACAAATGTAAACACTACAAAGGGTTCAGGGACATATTGCAATGGTTCTGGTGCTTAGTTTGTCCCTTGGTTCAAGCTAACAGAGGGACTTCCAAGCCTAAACAGTGAAGCAAGTGTTAACCCTTTCCTGTAAGAGCTACAACAAGCCTTAAAGATAACAAAACCATGTGATCCCGTAAATAAGATGATAAGAAAGCACACGATTGAAAAGAGTAATGCCACAGCTTCTTGCATGATTGTTTTGGACATTTCGGTTTAATGAACACCAGCCAAGAACCTGCAAAATACTCATAAAATTAAATTACTGGAAAAGCTAAACCTTTGACATGTTGTAGAGTCAAGTAAGGATTTAAGGCATCTGCAAGTTATATTTACTCAAAAGATCTATTGGCAAAATGTCATAAAATACATTACTATCTGTTACTAGTTTTACAGCAATGGTTCGGGTTTATATTTTGATATTTTTACTGCGGTTCTCTTCACACATTTTGCTTAATAAATATTCTGAGGTCCAGTTTCACTGTATTAAGGTGAACAATAGAAACTTAATAAAACAACATATAAAATATTACTTTTTAAGAGGCTTTTTTTTTTTTACAGCTTAGTAGTCACCAAAGCGTGTATTCTTTAGAGCAGCGATAGGCAACCTTTGACACTCCAGATGTTGTGAACTACATCCCCCAGAATGCTTTAACACCCATAATGCTGACAAAGCATCATGGAAGGTGTAGTCCAAAACATATGGAGTGCCGAAGGTTGCCTACGCGTGCTTTAGAGGCTACAGGATTTTGGAAGTGTTTTTCCTGCTTCCAACACATGCAATTCAAGAACTGACTCCCTGAGGAGTCATAAGCACCCTTGTTTTGTGAAGGTACACAGAATATTAAATAGTTTTTTCTTTTTTACCTAATTTCCAAGTACACCCGCCATTTTAACGGAGTTGTACTATGAAAAAATACATATTTAGATTTGGTTCAGTTTCTTAGTAGATAAGGGTGTTTAATGATAGACTCATTTCTTTTAACACCTTATCTTCAGTTTTACGTTAAACAATTACTAATGGGTACCGTGATTTATCCAATATGAGATCTTCACAGAGATGTTACACATTAGCCTCCTTATGACAAAGTTATTATTAGAATTCAAATAATCTAGCGAGAAAGCATAAAGATTCTATTATGTTACATTTCAAACCCATGACTCAAAGGTTGTCTGCAGAAGATTTATCATTGCGATCATTTCATTAGTACTCTTATTAAAAATCATTATAATATTTTACCATCACACCATGATAGGAATATTAAATTATCAACGAAGAAGCTAATAATGTGTGTTTAGTCACATGCAACTAACTACATTTTCACATCTTAATTTCTAATATATTTATGAAGTCACATTCAATCCTTGTTTGTTTAGGAGTCGTGATTTGTCAGTAAACATTGCATATTGCAAAAACAGGGTTGAGAAAAAAATAAATGCGCAAATCCCCCGCAAAAAAACCCTGCTTTTTTAAATTAAAATTATTTTTTAAAAACGGCATATGCTGAAACTTTTTTGTAATATAGAATTCTCAGTGACCGATATAAGAGTATTTTTAAACTTTAAAGAGCCATTCTAAAAACACTAACTGCTACTGTGTATTGTATTGGTTATGGCACTAAGACTGAACCTGCCCCTAAACTCCCAACTTTCAACAGTATCCCATTTTAATAATATATTATGTAAGGTAGAGTGTTGAAGACTGTTTCTGAAAAAGGCCTCGATTTAACTTTGTTGGATAAGCTATTAAAATTTTCGGCACCCCTAATGATCTCGGCGTAATGAGTGAAACGTGTGTCGACTGCGTGTTTTATTTGACAGATTTCTATTTTCTCCCTTATATATGTAATAGACTTTTTCAATGTCCACGAAGGCTGGCAAATAAGTAGGAATACTTAGTTGTATTTAGCTGGCTGGCCAGGGTAAGTGCAGGGAATAGCATTTTCATATTGTTCTTTGTCTTTCCTTCATTGAGGTCTAATCAGTGTTAGATGTGTCTTATAGCTACTATTTTAGCTGGGTTGTTACCCTTAGAGATCATTTCTGGGTATTAAACCTTTTGTATTATACTTTGTCATGCATACCAAACTGGTAAGGTTTTTTTTCCTGCAGTCTCTGTTATTGGTTACATTATAAGGCATTTCACAAAGGGATTTTCGATTCATTATTTATTTTGAATTTCCTTCCACTCGTAGGTAGGAATTAATGAACAATACTTGCTGTGGCAACTATAACCTTTTAAGCTATAAAATAAGAGTTATCTTTTTTTTCCCACTGCGTGTGTGTACCTGCCAAAAAAAATCTATAGATTTGTAGATAAAATATGAATATAATTGATGTATTAATATTTTAATACTTTGAAGAAAATATATTTAAAAAGTTTATCCAGAAATATAACATTTTGAGACGCCTATCTAACAGTATTAAATTGAGGTCACAATGTGAGAAAGAATCACTTTACCGGTTAGTGAAATCATCTGTGCAGATCAGGGGCCCCTAATTTTGCGCAGAACAGGGATAACATATCCCAGTGTGTTGCTAGTGGAAGTAAAACTGCCATAGTGTATGTATGTCCCTGTTCTGCCGTTTCCCATAAAAACAAAAAACAAAAAATACCTCTCCTTAACACCTACACTACACCACATCATACGTGTTGTTAGTGGGGGCTATGGGGGCTGAAGCCCTGAATGTTGAACTCTTCAGCCCCCAGATCTTTACTGGTAGTGGAGGAAGCAGTAGCACAGTAGTATTTTTATTAGTTAATTTATTCATTATTATTTACTTTACTCAATGCAGCTGCATGATATAAATAGAAAGATCACTAGTATTGTGATCTGCAAAGTAACTGTTGGGAGGGGGTGCTTGAGAACAGAACGCAGCCGACCTCTATTATTTAGGTACCATGTCGGAATGTTAGGTACCTGGCTGTGCAACATTTGCTTGTTTTCGGGTATATTCTCATTGGTATTCTAGAAAGGATTCAAGGTTAGAGAGCAGGAGAGACAGAATAAACATTGAGGATATGTCAAGACATACGCCACCTAGGGTCATCAAATTTTGTTTTCTGCTCAAGTCTCATAATTCTGGGACCAAGCAACCGGGGCTATTTACTATTCATTAGCCCCCTTTAAGATATGTACAGTGTGAATTCAGACTGTGCAAAAAATAAATAAAAAAGCAAAAAAAAATAAAAAAACACAGATGACAACACTGTGAGGTACAATTTAAGTCTTAGTCAGTTCCGATAGATCTATTTTTTGACCGATGAGTCAAACGACCAGGTAGCAACCAGTATTAACAAACACACACTCTTTCTGTAAAACAAAGACAAGCAGAAGGCAAACAAATACAAAAAGGAATAACAGTGATGGATGTTTAGATCACAAAACACAAGTAAACACAAGTAGAGTCACAATAGTTGTTGCATGGACTTGAAATTTTTTTCCATACAGTCTGCTGGTAAAGAAAATGTCAGGTTTAATTGTGTCAAAGATCCACCAGTACAACATGCACTGCCAGATAGTTAGATGTACCTTTCACAGAAAACATAGCACTATACACGGCTGCTTTCCAATGGTCTCCCCGACCAGGTTCCTCTTAACGCGCACAATCTTAACGCACACATTGTAAAGGAAGGCAATCTCCATAGTATCGGATGTAGCTCGCTGAAACTTGCACTTAGGCTGAAACTGCATAGAAAAGAGGTCACACATCCAGGACAATGGTGCCATGAAACAGAATGAGCACCCTTCTTTCCTAAGTGACAATTTATTAACATCAGGTAATATCACATGAAGTAGCAGGATGTGCTTTGTTCTTCGGAAAGCTAGAGATGTAACAGAAAGCTGTTGTTGTAACATGTTATTTATTTATTTATTTCTGCCATGGCTTTTGTTAACCAGTGGAATATTTATTATTCCCAATTTTAAACTAATACGTGCTTGTGAGGTCTGAACAATGAAATCAAATGTAGAAATCCACACTGCTGTATTTACCAGAAACCTAGTTTAGGGTGCCTCCATCTTGGCTCCCTGTCAATCATCTTTATAAATGCTGTCCTTTACTGCAAATGAGCACAGTGGATAAAGAGAAAATGAAACAATGTTTTTGTTCTCCATTTTATTTGCCTTCTGCACTGTGGCTGTGCCAGGGTGAAACTGGATTATGACATCACTTGTTTCACTGTTTTATTCAATGGAAGTGACAGTTCCCCTCTAAGAACACCTAAGCACTATACATTGTGTATGTAGAGTTCAGTAGATACCTGTGACATCTAGCACGTCAGGTGTATAGAAACACTGATGGCAATTTGCTTATTTGATCCCAGATGAAGTGTATGTGTGCTGAGTAAATGTTTTATAGTGTTCCAGGGAAGTTGCTTTGGAAATGAATTGGAAAATACCATTTTCTGTCTATGGGGTCAAAGGGGGGAGCTTGAGCCCTAAATGTAGAGCCATATAGTCCCTGATCTTTTTTTCCATATTTGCTTTGCTCTTCCCACCCGCTCCCAGATCTCCTTGATAAGTCTAGGCGTAGGCCGAGACTGAAACCAGCGCAGTAATAGATAGATGAATGTAATGTGTTTAACTGTCTGCTTCTGTGTGTACTTGTGCTTGTCTGTGTGTACATGTGTGTGTATGTACATGTGTGCGCGCATGTGTGCGTGTAAATAACCATGAGAGGAATTTTATGAGGTGGGAGTTTAGTAGGGGCTTTAGGAAGGGGCCACCAAATTATTTTAGATTCTCTTCACTTCCCCAAACAGGACAAACCTCCATGACGTCGACACACTGACGTCTGAATGGATTGACATCATGTCACTCAGTTCCTATACTTCCTAGCCAGTGCTATCAGCACCAGCTAGCGCGTTACCATAGCAAACAGCGCATGTGCTTTGGGTGGAGAGAATAGGGACGTCCTGAGGTCTTCTCTGCTTTTCCTGGCTGTCAATTTCTCAGCCTTGAGTCTCTGCCAAGGAATGAAGAGTCAGGTGGGAGGAAAAAAAAACCTCTTTTTAAAATAGTTTTTTTCTCCAAATCTATACATTTGCTAGCACAATGTATAGATGGAATTTGAAGCTTTTTTTAAAAGAGCTAAAGTGAATAGGAACGTGACCGGTTCCCTTTAAACACTAAATGAACAGGGTTCTTGCACCATGACTACTTCCAAGCAGTGAGCTGGACATCGTGCTTGAAGTAACCCTTTAATAATGCTTAACAGCTGCATTTAATTGACCAGAGTGTTAAACAAGCTCTATAACCTCAGTAACCTCTTGGCATTGTGGTCTTGGAGGCCATGTTTCTGCTGAGGAACAATTAGGGAAGTAGGCCATACATAAATAAATAAAGCAATCTAAATGTTTCCCTTTACAGCAGGGGAACAGAAGGGAAAATTAAGAAACAAACAACCATGCCTTCATTAATAGTTTTTAATTAAAAATGCAAATTTAATTATCACACCAGAATGTGGAGATATATATTTATTGTAATTTACATATTTTCATTGTTTTATTTTCTCAATAGGAAAATTCCTTCTAAAGAGCTGCTTTTATTCAAAATAGTAGATACAGTATATAGATATAAACTAGAACTCTGTGTTTTACATGTGAATACCCGTACAGAGATTATTCACTCTAAGCACATGCAGTAAACAGAAAACAACATTCTAAAATAGCAAGCTGTTATTATGGATGAGTTGGCGCATGTTTTACTCAAATCGGCTATTTTGGCCTAACCTTTGCAATTTGGTTTTTAATTCACTACAATTCAGTAGTGATGACCCGAACGGTTTGCTGGCGAATAGTTCCCGGCGAACATAGCATGTTCGCGTTGCCACGGACGGCGAACATATGCGATGTTCGGTTCGCCCCCTATTCTTCATCATTGAGTAAACTTTGACCCTGTACCTCACAGTCAGCAGACACATTCCAGCCAATCAGCAGCAGACCCTCCCTCCCAGACCTTCCCATCTCCTAGACAGCAAACAATGTAGATTAATTCTGAAGCTGCATTCTTTTTTTTTGTATTATTTTTTTATTTTTAGACAGAAGTGTGTTATATTTGAGCATGCTAGGCTGAACGTGCATATATCATGGCTAGTTGCACTGAGGGTATGAGTATATAGCAGTACATTGTTGTGAAAGATGGCTGTCATGTTTAGGGTGTAGCTTGCACGTTATCAACTGTGTATTTATATCAGCATCTCCACCACTAGTTATAAATCAAGTGTGAGATGAGACTAGTGAATAACATAATACATGAACGGTTAAGGTAAAGGCATGTAAGGAACTACGACAATAAACTCTTTAGGAGGTGAAATAATGACATGTTTAAACGCTTGCTACTTTACGATTGGTTAATGTGCAGAAAGCAGTTCATGTGATCAAAGCATGGTGTGGAGGATCGGCTGTAGTGGGACATGCTTGGCAGGCTGCTGTTTACTGCTTGTGCTCATCCGATCCCTTCTGGGCGCCAGGTGCAGACCCTGGGAGTCCCTGATACCTGGAACAACAAAGGCAAGTCTCTGGCTGAGTGCCGGGTTCGCGGCTTGAGGTGGTGGAAGCTTGTTTTGTCGGGTGGTCGGATCTGTCCCGGTGGTGCTTCACGTCCGGTGCGAGATTGTGGTGGCTTAAGGTGGAGGCGAGTGCTTGACGTGGTCCAGGCTCTGCATTTCTGTTTGTGCCTCCGGTCCCGTCTTTGACGCCTTTTGCGTTGGTGGATTTTAATGGGGACTGCTTCGCTTAGCTGTGGTGGAGCTTGTTGGGGCTGTGGTGGAGCTTGTTGGGGCTTCCTGCTTGTTATTTGCTTCCAAAATTGATTAAAGAGTCTGTCCAGCTTAGACTCAATATCATGCCATGCTTTGCTGGTACCAGGAGGACACACGGCTGCCGCCATATTGGGAGAGTCGCAGATGAGTATGTCAGCCTGGGCGGCTGTGCTCTGTGCGTCCATTAGTTCCAGACAGCATCTCAGGGGTGGACTGGGATAACCCCCACCGGTCCGAGGGGGGGGGGGGGGTAACGGAGCTCCTGCCGGGAAGTAGCTGCTCCTGGGCATCCCAGGATCGAGAGATCGGCCGCCTCTCCCGCACGGTGAGCACCAGGCCACACCTGCCACGCGGAGGTAAGTAAGACTCTGGCGAGTTGCTGACCGCTATTAAGCATGCCGGGTCTGTCAGGTAGGAGCAACATTGCTGGGTCATCCCCTTCTGGGGTGAAATTCGCTTGTTGATAGCTGCTTAAAGTGAGATATTGAGGGAGCTCACACGAAGTGCGTCTTTCCTCCATGACAGCTAGGCCCCGCCCCCCGGAAGCTGCATTCTTAGTGAGAGGGACAATGTAGCTGCTGCTGATTTAATAGAGAAATCGATAGCTAGGCTAGTGTATTCAGTGTCCACTACAGTCCTGAAGGACTCATCTGATCTCTGCTGTAAGGACAGCACCCCAAAAAGCCATTTTTAGGGCTAGAACATCAGTCTGCTTTTTTTTTCCCTGTGTAATCTAATTGCAGTTGCCTGCCTGCCAGCGTGTGTGTCAGGCTCACAGCGTATACTGTGCCCACTTGCCCAGTGCCACCACTCATATCTGGTGTCACAATAGCTTGCATTTAAAAAAAAATAATAACTTTTTTGACTGTAATATAATAGCAGTCAGTATCATTCACACGTGTGCGTTTCAGGGCCTGCCAGGGCACAGTGTCACACCAGTGCAACTCATATCTGGTGCAACAGTAGTGTACATTTAAAAAAAAAAAAAAAAAACTAGAAATTTGACTGTGAAATAATAGCAGTCAGTTTCCTTCACAAGTGTGCGTTTCAGGGCCTGCCAGGGCACAGTGTCACACCAGTGCAACTCATATCTGGTGTAACAGTAGTGTACATTTAAAAAAAAAATACAGGGGGCTTGTTGTCACCTTTCGGGGACCCTTGGTGTTGTACGTGGCTGGGTGGAGGAAGAGACCTTCAATGACATCAGTGAGGACAAGGAACGGGACATGGCTAGCTTGGTATCCAACCTTGAGCAAATGGGGAGTTTGCGGTTGTGCAAATGGACTGTTTGCGGTTGTTTGCGGTGCGTTAAATGGGGAGTTTGGTCTGTCACTATGAAGCGGGCGTAACCCTTACACTACCTGATCCATACAACATCATACCTGATGTTTTAAAGCACGTTATTCCCAAAATTTAGGAATGTTAGGTGATTTATGCCCTTTATGGATTAAAATCAGACTCTGCATCAACTATGTAATTTTCCATGGGAGTTTTGCCATGGATCCCCCTCCGGCATGCCACAGTCCAGGTGTTAGTCCCCTTGAAACAACTTTTCCATCACTATTGTGGCCAGAAAGTCCCTGTGGGTTTTAAAATGTGCCTGCCTATTGAAGTCTATGGCGGTTCGCCAGTTCGCGAACATTTGCGGAAGTTCGCGTTCGCCGTTTGCGAACGGAAAATTTTATGTTCGCGACATCACTACAATTCAGTGTTACAATGAGCAGTACAAGGAAGTGGGGAGAGATCTGAACTCCTGCAGACAACTCTCCAGGTCTACATAGAAACATAGATGTGATGGCAGATAAGAACCATTTGGTCCATCTAGTCTGCCCGATTCTACTCCATCGAGTGTGGAAAAAAGCAGTTGGGGGAAAATGTGCAGGGAAAATAAGTTGTTTTTTGTTTAGAGTCTATAAAATCACAGTTGTGCATCGCCACAGGACTATCTGAAGACTTGACATAATGAGCATTGCTTCCTAGAAGACTTGAACGGGTAGTGAAGTACTATTAAAAAGGGAGAGATTTGTTTTACTCTGATTGTATGGTGACTCGAGCTTCTAGGACAACCTATTTCTGACAGAGTTGAAATGGCTGATAAACTTACAAAATTTCAAACCTAGACATATTGTGAAAGATTAACCTAGTGAAGAGACAATATAAATCACCTGACAACTGAACCTACTAGATCGGTAGTTTTTAACCTCAATGCCCAAACCCAAAATTGGGTCCTCAAAAAAATTGGAGTGGGTTCACAATGTTTGCACCCAAAATATATTGTTTGTTGTAGCAACAAATCCTCTCTCCATAGCAGTGGAGAGCACCTGTGAGTGATCCAAGAGAAAGAGTGCAAACCTAGATTGTATTGTATTATGTATTAAATCGCAACCGATGAAAGGGTGACGGAGTTGATTTTAAAATAAAACAATGGGTTGCCATTCTAATCCCATTACAATGATTTGGGACCCTGACAAAAAAAAAGGTTAAGAGCCACAGTATGAGATACTAAATTATTTACACACTTTAACGCAGTTTAAAGCTGCACTGGCAGGTGGTTACAGATAAAAAAAATCACAAGCCCAGATATTCTTATAGAAAAGCACGGCACAGCATCAGTGGTCTGAGTCTGCACTTGCTAAAACTATTTACATATAAGAAATTCAGACAGGAATTTTAACTCCTAATGTTATATTACATACATATATCAATAAATAAATAAAAAAAAATCTAAGAAAGCTATGGTGGGGGGAAAAAAAGTGATTGAAAACCCCTTCCACCTAAAGTCAGTGGGTAGTCAATATATTGTTAAATACACACATTTAACAATGAGTCAAGAAGTCAAGTCATAAGACTTGCTTTTCCCACTGATATCTTTACATTTCTGGGTGGGCATATGTAAATTAGTTCAACAAAGAATCACTTGACTGGTGTGTGCAGATCTACATCTAAAAATGTATAATATATTTTATATAAATATATATTATTACATAAGTAATGAAATTTGCATTTCAGGTTGTTGCAACATTTTATATATCACTTGACTGGTGTGTGCAGATCTATGTTTAAAAATGTATAATATATTTTACACATATATATATATATATATATATATATATATATATATATATACAAAGATGATAGGAGTTGCACTCCAGCTTTCCTCCAGTGTCTGCCCGGTGCTCAGCTGCACAAGTATATAGCATTCAAAAAAAGCCAGCACTCAAGGACTTCAATTGATAAAAAGTAAAAAACCTTTTATTCCAATGTGTCAAAGGGTCGACGTTTCAGTCCACCGTTGTGAACTTTCTTCAGGACATCCAACGGTGGACTGAAACGTCGACCCTTTGACACATTGGAATAAAAGGTTTTTTTTACTTTTTATCAATTGAAGTCCCTGAGTGCTGGCTTTTTTTGAATTTTTTTGAATATATATATATATAGCATTAAAAAAAAAAGCCAGCACTCAAGGACTTCAATTGATAAAAAGTAAAAAACCTTTTATTCCAATGTGTCATATTTATATACAATATATTATAAATATATATATAAATATATATATTTATAAATATAAATATATTATAAATATATATTATAGAAAATATATAAATATATTATAAATTTTTATATTAAACATAGATCTGCACACACCAGTCAAGTGATATATACAAAGTTGCAACCTAAAATTCAAATTTAATTACTAATGTAAATTGTGGGATTGGAACCCCCACCCGTTGAATGAATCTCACGATGTCAGGTGATAGCTCCAATATACTGTTATAAAGTCAATTAGCAAAAAATAATTCTTTTCTTGGCTTTGCACTCTACAAAAAACAACTTACAAGACAGCCTAACTATAATAAATTGAATCTTGATAATATCAGATTTAAAAAATAAATAAAATTAAAAACAAATATAACGATCATCATAAACTATATCGCCCCTTTAAATTTAGTTTTTTGACATGGCTTTAGACACAAAATCTATGATAAACAGGTTACTAGTTTGCAAGCGTTGCTATGGAAACCTTTTCTTTTCAAGCGATCCAGTTACAAAAGGTAACATTTGCATTAAAATATAACTAGCTTTGATTTTTTTTTTTAAAGCTCAAATGGGGTCAGACTACTTTATATTGTGGCTATTATTCCAAAGAAATCATGAATAAACACTAAAGATTAGGATTTATTTTTCAGAGAAAACACTTGCAGGAGTAATTAAAGTATTAGTTTAATTGCCTATTTGTCAAGAAACTAGGAAGAAGAAATGCCCTTCTAGCTTTGGCTGCAAAATAAATAGTCTTTTAGAAATAGTCTCTATTGAAATGTTAACACATTGAGTACCAGACTGGAGTCAATAGAGTTCCAGCATTCGAACTGTGAATCTGCAGTGACTGATACACAATATGCTTGTATGATTTAGAAAATTTTAAATGTTAATAATTAAAAAAAAAAAAACGGGATGCCAAAATTTTACACTGCAGATGTTTGTTAACCTTTAGATTGCATGCTCACGGGCCAACTAGACACTCTGTATAACGGAGCTTCAATGGCTAGCTCACAGACAGGCCCTCCTCACCTTTTGGATTGGTCTATGTATATTGTAATTTTATTGTTTGTTTGTTTGTTTGTTTTTCCCCTCAATTGTACAGTGCTGCAGAATATTTTGGCACTTTATAAATGCAGGTAATAATAATAATAACTACATTTACCATGATGCTCAGTATATAGGAGTTATAGACAGACAAACATAGGAATATAAAACAGAAAGACTACACTTGCCTAAAATTGTATACCTTATAACATGGGCATGCAACCAAGAGCATTTCAGATGTTGTGGACTACATATCCCTTGATACTTTGCTTGCATTATGACCTTGAGAGCATTATGGGAGGTGAAGTCCACAACATCTTAAATGCCAAAGGTTGCTAACTGGGACCGACTGAATGATGCTACTGAGACCAATTGATGCAATCTGCAAAATACTGAGATCTGCAATCTGCAATCTGCATTGAATTTCAAACTAGCTTCAAAGCCCTAGACGGTTTTTAAAACACCTCCTTTAGATAACATTTCAGGGTTTAGTTGCAAGGCAAGATCATACAGTACATAAGTCTGCTGCACAGTCAATAAATACTATTTCTTTGTCAGGTCCAACTTTATTTTTGAGCTGCACTTCAGCAAATTATTGATGAAAAATAAGCCAGCAAAGAACAATTACTTGCTGTAAAAACTGTGAGAGGATTAGCCATTTAGAGGGAGTACTACCTAGAAGAAAATAAAAAAAAAAAAACAGAAAAGCTACAATTTCTGGGGAAATTGTGTGAAGTGTTTTTGCCTCCACTAGTTGTCTACAACTGGAGTGGGTGGAGTAACTGGGTGGAGTGGCTTGAGTAACTGTTGTGTGGTTGGAGTGGCTGGAGTAACTGTGGAAAGGTTGGAGTGTGGTTCACTCACTCTACAGCAAGGGCAATGAAGAGCTTTCAAATCTTTCAAATCCCTCGAACATTCCACCAACGTGTGAGTTGCAAACAAATGGTCATAATGAGAAAACTATCCAGGCTATGGCTTAGCCGTGGACATGTTTAGTAGCAGCAGGGGTAGCTGAACGTTTTGATATAAGATTTGAGTAGGTGGGCTTGAAAATGAGGGATTGGTGACAGTTTAGAAACCATGTCCTGATTTTTCAGCTCACACTCTAGCTTTTGTCCGCTCCCACTCTAGTTTTTAACATTTCGACATTCATTCCCATGGGGCCAATTTCGCCACAAAAACAACGATATTTCGTGAACCATTCGGCGAAACGTTCCACAAAGTAATCGCACACCAATCAGGAACAATCCGCACGTTTCGGTATATTACTGTCTATGTAGTGTAAAAACTGTGGGAGGAGTTAGGGTGGCAAATTTAGCTATAATAATAATAATAATATATATATGAGATAACATTAAGTGGTCTTGCTATGCAAGAACACTTAATAATATATCTGTGTGATAATATTAAGTCGTCTTGCTATGCAAGAACACTTAAAAAGACAATTTAGACATGTTTGAATAATTTGCCTATTCTTTATGCTCTATGTAATCTGAAACAGTATCAACAGCGGATACTATTAAACAATTCTCATTAATTTTCTGTTCACTGGCTGTGATTTAAGTTCCAGCTGTATTTGGATTGGTTGAAAACAATCTAAAACCCCACTCCTGGGTGACCAATCATAAGCAGTGGCCTTAACAGCAGGTAATGCTTTTGCCCACCCCTGCTCGAAAAAGTTGCAGATTGCAAGGGACCTCATTAACAAGTCAGGTCTGGGAAATGTACTTTGAACTGAGCTCTAAAGCAACCAGCCAAGAACCTCCATTTTCATTGAATTTGTGCTTTAAAGCACACTTTTCCAGCATGATTTAATTTTCAAAGAGCAGCGTATACTGGTAGGTAGAACTTTAAAATATATAACTATTTGCATCTGCATGTTATTCTGGTGAAAAAAAACCTAATCTTAGTATCTGAATAAGCGCCTTTACTTGATTGGCTGTTTAGTTTAGCTCTGATTACTGATTAGTTTCTTTCATGTTAACCTGCTGTGTGACAGCACAATGGGGGGTTTTCGTTTAAGATGTACAGATTTACTTTGTCATGTGACTTGACAAATATTCATGTGCTTAAATAAAGACCACACAAAACTCCAGTGTGTAAATATAACCTTACTTTAGATTTTAGTTAGGTAGGCACCAAAAACTGCCACAGCATCATAAAACGCTAATGGCAGTCTAACTGTGCAATCAGGGACAGACTGAGACCCCAGGCAATCTTGTGCCCTAACCCCTTTTGACATCTGATATACAAATGTACAAAAACACAGGGTCTATTCAGTAAACTGGAAATTTATGAAAATGTCAATTTTGGATCAAACTTGTCAAGCTAAAAAAAGCTGAGTTGAAGAATGTTTCTAACTTTCCATAATTTGTCAGTTCTCTAAAGTTCCTAGTTCAATAAATAGGCCTGTTTCCATTAGTATGTGTACATATAGCGTACCGTACAGGCATGTGTATAGACGCCATTTTACATGTGTGCTACATGTGTGTTTTGTCAGTGAATGTAGCTGCCTGTTTGCATATCTAGTGGTACTGCAGAAGCATGTGCATGTTTACATATTACTTTCATTATGATTACATGTGTGCATTTGTTTGTAATACACGCACAAGTGGAAATTGAGAATGCATTTGCATGTACAGGAATGTGTATGTATTTAGAGAAAGTTTATGCATGTGTGTGTATTTCTGTGTAGGTTCACAATGCATGTCTGATGGGGGTATTTTGGGACAGCATCAGGGTCTGATAATCCAGGGTTGTATTTTTAGATGCAAACAAACATTTATGTATAGTGCCAGTGTGTGTAAATACAGAATTTTACTTGTCAAATTAATGTAACGTAAATACATGTAATAGCAGTGTGTAAGAAATGACATGTTTGACATATTAGTAGCACAGGTGTTTGAATGCAAGTGTGTACTTGAATATACGCTTATCAGCAACAACGTTAAAAACCACTGACAGGTGAAGTGAATAACATTGATTTTATTACTACAATGTCACCTGTCAAGCGGTGGGATATATTAGGCAGGAAATCAAGAGTCAGTTCTTGAATGTCATGTGTTGGAAACAGGGAAAAATGGGCAAGAAAAAAGATCTGAGCGACTATGACCAGGGCTAAATAGTAATGGCTAGATAAGCGACTCCAAAATGGCAAGTCTTGTTGTGTTGTTCCCTGTATGCAGTGGTTAATACCTACCAAAAGTGGTGTAAAGAAGGACAACCAGTGTCAGGGCCATGGGTGCCCAAGGCTCATTGATTCACATTGGGAGTAATGGCTAGTCAGTCTATTCATATCACACTGAAGATATACTTTAGCTCAAATTGCTGAAAAACTTAAAGGGACTCTATAATCACCAGAACAACTACAGCTTAATGGCGAGTATAATAGCCTTCTTCAGGCATTTTAATGCAAACACTGCCTTTTCAGAGAAAAGCTAGTGTTTACATTGCCACTAGGGACACCTCCAAGTCGCCACTCCTCAGAGGACCACTAGAGGGGTTTCCTGGCTTAGGGCTGCACAGTAGGCAGCCCTGCCGTTCAGCTTCCCCACGCTCTGCATTGGGACACTGAATTTTCCTCATAGAGATGCATTGTTTCAATGCATGTCTATGAGGAGGTGCTAATTGGCCAAAACGGTGTCTGGCCCCGCCCCCTGCCAATTTTAGCCAATCCAGTGCTTTCCCTATGGGAAAGCATTGGATTGGCTAAAACTCTGCTGTTTTGCCGACGTCACCAAGGGGGCGGGGCTAGTGCAGGTGGACCCGTGGAAAGCTGAAAATAAGGTGAGTTTTAACCAATTCTAACGGGGCTAAGGGGGGGGGGGGGGGGGCAAGCCATATAAATGGTGGGTTTAGCACTATAGGGTCAGAATACATGTTTGTGTTCCTGACCATATAGTGATCCTTTAATGCTGGTCAAGATAGGAAGGTGTCAGAACACATAATGCATGCAGTTTGTTGCATGACACCTGTCTGCTGCCGAAAGTGCCTTCAATGGGAACTTGAGTGTCAGAACTGGACCATGGAGCAATGGAAGAAGGGTGCCTGGTCTGATTAGTCACATTTTCTTTTAGATCAGGTGAATGGGTAACAGATGGCACCAGGATCTACTACGGGAAGAAGGCAAGCACGCAGAGGTAGTGTTATGATCTGGGCAAAGTTCTGCTGGGAAACTGTGGGTCCTGCATTCATGTGGCTGTTACTTAGACACATACCACCTACCTAGAGATTGTTGCAGACATGGCAGTGGTGCTCCCTGATGTGGGCAGTGGCCTCTTTCAAGATTTGAAGGGGTTCCCTTGGGCTCCAAATTCCCTAGATCTCAATCTGATTGCGTATATGTGGGATGTGCGAAACAACAAATCCGATCCATGGAGGCCCCACCTCGCAACTTGCAGGTGTTAAAGAATCTGCTGCTAATGTCTTGGTGCCAGATACCAAAGGACATGTTAAGAGGTCTTGTGGAGTCTATGCTTTGATGCATCAGAGCTGTTTTGGTGGCACGAGGGGTATATAGGTGTTATTAATGTTGTGTTATTAATGTTATGGCTAATCAGTGTCGTCTTGTTGTGTGAATGATAATGTGTGAAAATAGAGATTGATTGTGATTATATGTATGTAAACATAACTGTGTGTGTTGGAAAGCACGTCACTGTATGTTAATGCAAATGTGTATTTTTATTGAGTATTTAGGTGGATTCATGAGCGCATTTGAGTAATGTGTCAAGTGTGTGAATGTGATTGCAGTCAATTGAGTCAAGCCCTATACCAAACTCAATTATCTCCAAACAAAAAAAAACACATTTCCACATACCCCAGAAAGTACCCCAAACCTGATGGAAACCCCACAAAAGCTATATCCCCTGATCGCCCTGAACTGGGGGACCAACATATTCAAAAATCAACCAGATCAGTTCAGGGGTTCGGGAGTTCCATGGAGGTCCTAATTTGGCCGACCACACACGAGGCTCCTGCCCAGAAAGAGTTCCATGAAATTAGGCTGTGCAGTCGGTCTCTTTCAGGAAGTCTAAAAACCGAACAACTCCACGAACGGTTCCCCTGGCTCATAGGTAGCGTTTGTTCCCCTAGTACGTGGGAACAAACCTACCAAATAGCGCTCTCCTGGCTAGTTGGTGAAAAGAAGCAGGCATTCGCAAAGTTGACCGGTGTTCGAGAAGTCGAGTGTCCGATTTTAGTTCCAGACACTCGACAACCAAGTCCTGCTGCCTCCTTTTGTGCGACCAAGATGGCCGCCGTTTTCTCCCGCACGTGGCGTTCGGCCACACAGAGAGAGATGTTAATTTGTGGTCTTCTTTGTAGTTAATAAGCCTGGGAGGGTGGTCGGTGTTCGGTAGTTTTAACTACTGAACAAAGAAAAATCTCAATTACTTCATACAAGGAGTAGTCTCTTCACATACAACTTGACACAATATCTAAGCAATTGCAAAATACCAATTAGTCTCTTCAGGTAATGTGATTATTACCAGACAAAGGCAGAACTTAATAAAGGAATATTTAATATGAGCAAAAAATAGATGACAATCAAATTAGTTACACCAATAGTGATGTCCCGAACTGTTCGCCAGGAACCGTTCGCCGGCGAACATATGCGATGGTCGGTCCGCCCCCTATTAGTCATCATTGAGTAAACCCTCCCTCCCAGACCCTCCCACCTCTATGACGAATAGGGGGCGGTCCGACCATCGCATATGCTCGCCCGCCGTGTTCGCCACGAACAAGCTATGTTCGCCGGCGAACAGTTCCCGGCTAACAGTTCGGGACATCACTATACACCAACAACAGATAAAAACAAAAGGGATAAAATAACAGAAGTCCTAATCACTTACTCAGGTTTTCAAAGTAAAACTTCTGCCCAGGGGGTCTCTGGTAAGAAAGGTGGTGACTCACTTAATTAAATTAGATTCTGGCCCCCAAGCAAGTACAAATACACATCTCAGTTTCATTGGATATATACCCTGTGGATTACCAAGCCTCGCCCAGAGGTGGAGATAAGGCGTACCTATAGTAACTATAAGTGACCACCCCCCTTGTGTTCCAGACCAACATCAATCCAAATGGAAACATTTGGTTCTATCTCCTCTTATGTACTTGTCCACAGAAATAATAATTGCATCTATGAATTTGCTACCATTTTCCCAATCCATAGATATGTCACACTCCTTACTTGTGACCCAGGCGTGGTCGCGCCTGGAATTCCTAACAGGGGACTTGAACCGGGGAACTTATCACTCCTAGTCCTGCTTTCTGCCTCTGAGCCACAGCAGCTTTACACAGAGACTACTGATTCCGTTCTTGTTCATCCTGGCATGGCTACTACACCGGGGGCTGCACCTTGACTTGTCTGTGTCTCACCTGACTCTGATCGATCATCAGCAGGGTATTTAAACCCAGCTTCGCCCTGTGCTCAGTGTCAAGTCTTTGATCTAGTGTTCCTGTGTCGTACCAGTGTTCCAGTTTATCTGCTTCTTATATTTGACCTCGGCTTCTGACTACATTTATTCTGACCTCTGGCATCCTTTGACCTCGGCTATCCCTCGACTATCCTGCTGCTTCAGTCCTTGCCTGTCCTGCGTATTTGGTACTGCATCCTGCACAGCCCCCGTGCACAGACCCACAGGCCGGGTGAATTCTTACCTGACCACCTTGGCCTGTGGCTATCTGCAAGGGTGAGCAACATATCTGCGCTACAGACTCCCAACTCAGGTAAGACCATGACAAAAGACTTGACCAATATGGAGTCCGCAGAAATGGGCTCACCCTCACTCCAGCAAGTGTCCAGCCTGGCCCAGACTGTTTCGGAGTTGCAGCAAGAAATTTTTTCTCTTAAAGGCGCAGTACATCCAGCTCCGGAACCCTTTGTCATCATGCTCGACAGATTTGATGGTAACTACACGTCCTTTCAGTCATTCAGGATGGATTGCGAGGTATTGTTTTCTTTAAAGCCTCGAACTTACGCCACGGATTTCATCAGGGTCAGAGCGGCTATCAACCTGTTGTCTGGACGCATCAAAGTTTGGTCTTACCAAATGTTGCAGAGGAAGAGTCCTGTCCTTGTCAGCTGGGAATCCTTTATTATTGCTATGGACTCACAGTGCAGGACCACTAAGCCCAAGCCAGCTCCACCTACTAAAAAATCGCGGAGTCTACGTAACCAAGGAACCGAGTACTATCACCACACCCCAGTGATGCCCTCTTATGATCCAGTTCCCAGGAAAACTCCAGAGGTATCCTGTGTTCCACTTGACCCTGAGGAACCTATGCAAATTGGACTTGTCCACTGCAAAGTCACACCTAGGGAGAGGGACCGAAGGAGAAGCCATGGTCTGTGTTTTTACTGTGGAGAAAGAGGTCACTTCATCACGCTTTGTCCTGTTCGCCCTCCTAGACCTCCAGCTCTCCGACTGGGTAATAATTTCCTTCGTCCAGTGTACACCGCATATCAGCCTAAAGAGCTACAAGGGAGCCGTTATTCCTGCCCAGGGTGGGCTTCCATGGAAAATACTACACCTCCTGCTCCAGAGTCGTCTGCATCTACTACCAAAGTTACTTCCTGTAGTACCACCACTACTTCCTGCCCACTTGAAATGGATTTACCTATGGATTGTGTCATTGCTTCTAATGGCACTACGGTCTGTAAAAAAGACCTAGAAGTGTTCGAAAAAGCACTGCTAGCTACGAGCACTGTTCCTGCCGAAGTTGTGGAAGTCCTTGCCACCTGTACCCGGAACCTAAAAAACCTGGACAGATCGTCAGCCGTACCAGAAGCTGGTACTGGGAAATCCCGAGCTAATAAGGGATTCCATACTGAGGACTTTCACTATGGGGACTCAATGGATTCTGATAGTGACTCTGGAGATGCGGATTATTTCGATGGAGAACCTACTTACGCCCAGAGGTCGTTTTTAAAGGGGGGGGGTACTGTCAGGGTTCTCACCTGTGAGACAGACGGCCAGACGTGGTCGCGCCTGGAATTCCCAAGAGGGGACTTGAACCGGGGAACTTATCACTCCTAGTCCTGCTTTCTGCCTCTGAGGCACAGAAGCTTTACACAGAGACTACTGATTCCGGTCTTGTTCATCCTGGCATGGCTACTACACCGGGGGCTGCACCCTGACTTGTCTGTGTCTCACCTGACTCTGATCGATCATCAGCAGGGTATTTAAACCCAGCCTCGCCCTGTGCTCAGTGTCAAATCTTTGATCTAGTGTTCCTGTGTCGTACCAGTGTTCCAGTTTATCTGCTTCTTATATTTGACCTCGGCTTCTGACTACGTTTATTCTGACCTCTGGCATCCTTTGACCTCGGCTATCCCTCGACTATCCTGCTGCTTCAGTCCTTGCCTGTCCTGCGTATTTGGTACTGCATCCTGCACAGCCCCCGTGCACAGACCCACAGGCCGGGTGAATTCTTACCTGACCACCTTGGCCTGTGGCTATCTGCAAGGGTGAGCAACATATCTGCGCTACAGACTCCCAACTCAGGTAAGACCCTGACAGTGTGGAGCATATACCATAAAAGAAAATATATGGGATATATAGTTTAAAACTTGGCACCAAGTACACTCATGGGAACATTGTGCAAGGTAACACAATCCATAGCTCGTAAAAGTTAGTGAGGTATTGCACAATGTGTACACAATGTAGGTCCATACACCATACATGTACTTGTATGGGAAAGAGAAGCACTGAACACTAGGCTTCTGAGTTGGGTGGGATTATAGCTGTAGAACGTTATGCTAAGAAAAATTAGGATGAGGAAGCTCAGATGTTATGGTTAATGGTTGTGTATGTGTAAAATGTATGTTTAAAAAATGCATTCAGTTGGAGTGTTTTGAAAAAGAATAAACCGTAAATACATTCTGGTATAAAAGTTAAAAAAAAAAGTAATAAAAATTCATTTAACAAACAATGTATAATGAGAAACTCCACCAAATGCATTTATTTTAGAATAGACATCCGGTTTAATTACGAAAGATTTAACAACTCTACAATTCTCAAAATCACAACCTGTGCATAAACAGATAGGAACCAATTAAAAAAGATTCATCTTGAAAAATTAGCTTGTAGAAATGCATATTAAAGGATAGACATTTTGGCCTGGCAAAACAAAATAATAAGCAAGTTAAAGAAAGTAAGACAAATAACAAAATGCCCCTGAATATAAAAGTCATATTATTTCTGCTCTGTCATTACGGGTGACCTTTCACGCAGCAGTACCAGTGTTTGTTATTGCTCTGTTAATAGACTAACAGAGTCTGGAGCTGCACAATGTTCTGAGACTCTGATACAGACATGTTCCGTAAGATCTGCTTCATATTTCACAAAGGAAAACTATCCCCAACCTCATCAACGTGTGTAACTAGAGGTAGGTCTTAATTTAACCCAGCCACAGACTTTTTGCATGCAGGTACAGGGGAGGGCTGGCAGCCTTAGGCCTGGGGGGCAAAACCAGTCAAGTGGCCCATTGCGCCACCAAATCAGTTCACCATCCATGCCCACCTTTTCCTGGTTTTATAACGGATATTGATGTTATGCTAATCAGTAGCTCTTTGCCATACCCGCTCCTTCACGGCTCTGACTTTCAATGTTGTCAGAGCACAGGCTGAGAATCTCTGAGCCTGTGCTCTAACTCACTAACTGAGCGCCGGAACCACGAGGGAGAGGATATGATCTGACTGCACCTACTGCTGGTGCGCACCAGTGGACCACCAGCGAATCGTTTAAATTAAATATGCTGGTGTACCCAACTTGTGAGCTGTGTTGGCCGCCGGGCGCCTCTGTTGTCATGGCACCCTGCGTGACCGCTCAGCTTGCCCACCCTAACGGCTGGCCCTGCTGACACACACTGATGTTACTACTTAGACATCCCTCAATATTAATACAGAGATGAGAGCAAACACCAATAAACTGTGGAAACAGAGCTGATCCCCCCAAATTTATAAAGGTTGGCTTAGAGGATTTATTCAAGATTAAATCATGCCTCCTCCTCTCTCCCCCATGCGCTGCTCTGTAGGCTGGGAGGAAGTGAAGAGTAATCACAGTCTCCCAGCACAACGCCATCTGTGGCTGCATGGGGAACAGCTGTTTAATGTAATGCTTGCAGGACGGCCAGCTGCCGCAGAACCTCTTTGTTTCCGTCTCTGCAAAGGGCTCTAGGCACTGCTTGTTGTGAGTGTGAGCCACTGTAAATTAGGGGCAGAGGGCACTTGCACTGCGGTCAAGACGGGTCTGGGCAGGAGGAGAGTGCAGTGCAATCAGTGCACTCCCC
Source organism: Pelobates fuscus (assembly GCF_036172605.1). Taxonomy (NCBI): domain Eukaryota; kingdom Metazoa; phylum Chordata; class Amphibia; order Anura; family Pelobatidae; genus Pelobates; species Pelobates fuscus. Next base: position 50,975,583 of record NC_086324.1, read on the forward strand.
TCCTGTGGGTCACCAGTAGACTGGTGCACCTGCCCAGGATCAGAGGTGCAAGGATTTTTGCCGCCCTAGACAAAATATAAATTTGCCCCCCCCCCACCCCATGTGACATCACAATGCCCCACCCATATGATCTGCCATATGAACTAACGCCAGTGCTGCACACAGTGTGTGTTTACATTAAAAAGCCTGCAGGGACCAGCTATAGACACCAGAACCACTTCATTAAGCTATAGTGTCCCTTTAATGTGAGGTAAATTATAGATTAGTGTCACTAATAATATACTAGATTGCCTACTTACAATTAGATGAGGATGATGATGGGCTGCAGTTTGGCTCCACTGGTCTGGTGTAGAACAGGACCTCTGGAGGCTGTTTGCAACTGTGGTCACAAAATTCAACGTTCTGGGAGAATTGGAAGCAGCTCCATTTTTTGGGGGCCTCTTACACAGCTCAAGGTCTGGGCCCCAGTGCCTGACGGTGAGTATGCCCATAAGGCCCACTCATAAGTCCACTTATTTGTTCCACCCACCCATGAGCTCGCTCACAGGGAGTGGAGTGTGTAGGGGATGTCTTATGTGTTATCTCATATGTGTGCTTATGGTATGTAGTGTATAGGGATACCAGTTTGTGCAGGTGATGCAGTGTGTTTGTGTGTATAAGGGATGTATTATGTGTTTCTGGTTGTGTGTGAGGGATGCATTGTGTGAATCTGTGTTTGTATGCATTAGGGATGCAAGGTGTGTGTCTGTATGTGTGTGCATTGAGTGTAAGAGATGCATTGTGTTTCTGTGTGTATGTAAGAAAAACAGTGTGTGTGTTTGCATGTGTGTGTAAGGGTTTGCATTGTATGTGTATGTGTACAAATGATGCATTGTCTTTGTGTGTAAGGGTTGCATTGTGTGTGTGTGTAATGGATGTATTGTGTGTTTCTCTGTGTGTAAGGGAAGCATGTTCTGTTTCTGTGTATGTATAGGGATGCATTATGTGTTTCTGTGTATGTATAGGGGTGCATTGTGTGTTTCTGTGTATGTATAGGGATGCATTGTGTGTGTGTGTGTGTGTGTGTGTGTGTGTGCGCGTAGTGTTAAAGAGCTCCCTGTCTTGCCCCCTGTCCTATAGAGCTGTCCCTTCTGTCCCTTAGAGCTCTCCCCTGACCCTTAGTGGTCTCTCCTCTCCCCCACCCTCCCCTAGCGGTCTCTTCTCACACTCACCCACCCTCCCTGTACTCTTCTCATCCCCCCTCCACCCTCCCTGTGTTCTTCTCACTCCTCCCTCTGTGTGTTCTCACCCCCCCTGTGTTCTTCTTACCCCCCTCCTCCCTGTGTTCTTCTTACTCCCCCCCTTGTTCTTCTTATTACTCCCCCCTTCTTCTTAACCCCCTTCTTCTTCTTAACCCTCCTACTTCTTCTTACCCCCTCTTCTTCTTCTTACCCCCTCCTTCTTCTTCTTACCCCATTCTTCTTCTTACCCCCCTTCTTCTTACCCCCCTTCTTCTTACCCCCTTCTTCTTACCCCCCTTCTTCTTACCCCCCTTCTTCTTCTTACTCCCCCCTCTTCTTCTTACTCCCCCCTCTTCTTCTTACCCCCTTCTTCTAATTACTCCCCACTCTTGTTCTTACTCCCCCCTTCTTCTTCTTACCCCCCTCTTTTTCTTATCTCCCCTCCTTCTTACTTCCCCCTTCTTCTTACTCCCCCCTCTTATTATCCCCCTCCCCTCTTCTTACTCCCTCTCTTCCCTCTTCTTACTCCCCCCTCCCCTCTTACTCCCCCCTCCCCTCTTCTTACTCCCCCCTCCCCTCTTCTTACTCCCCCTCCCCTCTTCTTACTCTCCCCCTCCCCTCTTCTTACTCTCCCCCCTCCCCTCTTCTTACTCTCCCCCCCTCCCCTCTTCTTACTCTCCCCCCTCCCCTCTTCTTACTGTCCCCCCTCCCCTCTTCTTACTCTCCCCCCCTCTTCTTACTCTCCCCCCTCCCCTCTTTTTACTCCCCCCCCTCTTTGTACTCTCCCCCTCCCCTCTTTTTACTCTCCCCCTCCCCTCTTTTTACTCTCCCCCCTCCCCTCTTTTTACTCTCCCCCCTCCCCTCTTTTTACTCTCCCCCCTCCCCTCTTCTTACTCTCCCCCTCCCCTCTTCTTACTCTCCCCCTCCCCTCTTCTTACTCTCCCCCCCTCTTCTTACTCCCCCCCCTCTTTTTACTCTCCCCCTCCCCTCTTTTTACTCTCCCCCCTCCCCTCTTTTTACTCTCCCCAATCCCTCTTTTTACTCTCCCCCTCCCCTCTTTTTACTCTCCCCCTCCCCTCTTCTTACTCTCCCCCTCCCCTCTTCTTACTCTCCCCCCCTCCCCTCTTCTTACTCTCCCCCCCTCCCCTCTTCTTACTCTCCCCCCCTCCCCTCTTCTTACTCTCCCCCCCCTCTTCTTACTGTCCCCCCTCCCCTCTTCTTACTCTCCCCCCCTCTTCTTACTCTCCCCCCTCCCCTCTTTTTACTCTCCCCCCCTCTTTTTACTCTCCCCCCTCCCCTCTTTTTACTCTCCCCCCTCCCCTCTTTTTACTCTCCCCCCTCCCCTCTTTTTACTCTCCCCCCTCCCCTCTTTTTACTCTCCCCCCTCCCCTCTTTTTACTCTCCCCCCTCCCCTCTTTTTACTCTCTCTCCCCCCCCCCTTTTTTTACTCTCTCTCTCCCCCCCCTTTTTTTACTCTCTCTCTCCCCCCCCTTTTTTTACTCTCTCTCTCCCCCCCCCTTTTTTTACTCTCTCTCTCTCTCCCCCCCCTTTTTTTACTCTCTCTCTCCCCCCCCCTTTTTTTACTCTCTCTCTCTCTCCCCCCCTTCTTACCCCCTCCCTGTAGGTGGCCGAGCTGCACTCCGGTCCGCGGTCCCGGCCGGAGTGATAGGAAGGTGCTCAGTGTGCACCTTCCTGTCAGTCCGGCCGGGTACAGGAAACAGAAACTCCTGTTCCGCGCGGAACAGGAGTTTCTGTTTCCTGTACCCGGCCGGACTGACAGGAAGGTGCACACTCAGTGTGCACCTTCCCATCACTCCGGCCGGGACCGCGGACCGCGGACCGGAGTGCAGCTCGGCCACCTACAGGGGAGGGGAGGGAAAAGTAGCTGCAGCCGTCTGAGCGCTCTTTACAGAGCGCTCGGCGGCTGCAGCATTTAAAGGGCTGGCCCGCCGCGGCCGGTCCTAAAATAATTTTGGGCGGCCTGGGGGGCAATTGCCTCCCTGCCCCCCGGCCCAGCCCGCCCCTGTGCAGGTACATGTTATGGCATTTAAAATTCAGAAGTAAAAAGGTTCTAGAGCAGGGCTGCCCAAGAGGTAGATTCCCGGATGTTGTAGAACTACAACTCCCATGATGCTTTGCATGCCTTTGGAATGCATTTAGCAGGACGAAGCATCATGGAAGCTGCAATTTTTAAAACATCATAAAATCTACCTTTTGGGCACCCCTGTTCTAGAGAGTTGGCAGGCCGTGTAAAACAAAACTTGCAAGGTGGGTAGTTGCACCTGAGCATGAAATTTGTGACTGTAAAAAAAACAAAAAACTTTTGGTGCACATAGATAACTATGTGATACTCAAATATTTTGTTTCATTGCTTCCCTCTTCCACATTAATTTAATTACTGTATATACTCGAGTATAAGTCTAGTTTTTCAGCACATTTTTTGTGCTGAAAACCCCCAACACGACTTATACTCGAGTCACTGTCTGTATTATGGAAACTTACATTGCCATAATACAGACAAGGACCGCCAGGCTCATTACAAGCCCGGCGGTCCTGTTGGGGGCTGGCAAAGAGCTGTAACTTACCTTTCCTGCAGCTCCCTTCTCTCTCCTCTGGTCCGGTCAGCTCCTACTGCAAGTCTCGCGAGAGCCGCGGGGTCGGTAACCCGTGGCAACGCTCTGCGCGGCACTCACACCGCGAGACTTGCAGTGGAGGAGAAGGGAGCTGACAGGAGCTGCAGGAAAGGTAAGTAAGAGCTCTCTGCTAGCCCCCCTCCTACACAGCCCATCCACTGGACCACCAGGGAATGATAGCCCCCCTCCCTGGCCAGCTAACAAGCAGGGAGGGGGGACGAAAAAAATTAAATAAAAAAATTAAATAATACAAAATAAAAAAAATAATAATATAAATAAAAAATAAATAACAATATTTTTTTTTTAAATGCCCACCCCCCACCAAGGCTATGCATCACATACACACACTGCATTCATACACACACACTCTGCAATTATACACACACACACACACACTGCACTCATTATATACACACACTGTAAATAAATATTCAATTAATATAATTTTTTGGGGATCTAATTTTATTTAGAAATTTAACCAGTAGCTGCTGCATTTCCCACCCTAGTCTTATACTCGAGTCAATAAGTTTTCCCAGTTTTTGGGGGTAAAATTAGGGGCCTCGACTTATATTTGGGTCGGCTTATACTCGAGTATATATGGTATCTTATATGCAGGAGATTCCTCAGCTACAAAGAAGGGACCCTAGAACTTGCTAATTCTGGCGAAGAGCTGGTAGTTGCAGGCAAACCTCTGCAGGGTACAACTTTTACAATGTCCTTTTACTTTTCTTATTCCATAGTTTCATTAATGTTTTAACACAAATGAAGCTATTTGTGTCTATGAACATGCATTGCTGCTGTTCACAATCGCTCACATAAGCTATGAGAGCCTTTGCATGTTACATAATGATATTACACATTAGATGGGGAATACCTTGCACCATAACCTGTCAAAGACTTAGATGTGTAACTTTAAATTGATAAAACATTACATTTACTTACTTTGTGGCAACATATCTCTAAATATACCAAGTACTGCTAAACATATTTCCTTTGCATGGGACGTTTTGCAGATTTGTTTTGCACTCTGCAATTAGTACTGATATTCAAGTTTAAAGAGGAATTGTCAGGTCTGTGGAATTTACACAATCAAATAAAATATACACCACCTATAACTTGTGGTAACCTTCATTTCATGAGTTCCTCTGTTTTCCTTTAAATGTATGTTAACTGTTTAGAAAAAGGCATCATTATCCAGTTCAAAGAAGTCAAATCCTGAGCAAACGTTGCAAATGAACAGGAAAAATAGAAATCCGGTTTTATTTCTCCTCTCCTCATATTGACTGACAGGAGCAAAGGACGTAGCTTATAACAATGACTGACAGGGATCCATGATGGAGGCACCCAGTTGCGCTACAGTGTGGATTTCCACATTTTCATTAAATTTTTACATGTCACAAATACATTTTTAAGTAGAGATACGTAGACCTAATATTAAAAATTCTAGTGATATTTCCCCCCCTTTTTTTTTAACACTTTTTGTTACACCTCTAAATTAATGATTGTAACAAAATCAGTGCCCTCAGTAAAGTTGTATCAAGACATTTTCCATAACAACCATAACAACTCCAGTTGAGTTAACACTGGCTTATTTAGAAAGGACATAAAAGTATATAAAACAAAAATAAAGAATAAACTGAATATTGTTAGTACTGATACAATATTCTCAATGCATATATATATATATATATATATATTATTCTTTTATTATTAACAAAATCTTGTTTTTTTTTATATTCTTTATTTTTGTTGTGCAGATAATTACAATAATGCCTGCCATACCACAACAACAAAAACAGGCGCAGGAATTTCAACATGGTTAAACAATGTGTAGCATTAGAGAAACAGCACAATTTTTTAAAGGTAGTGTTAAACAAGAAAATGTGCATTTTAGGATACGTTAACCTCGATTTAAGAATTGCATAGCATGCCTATTCTGGTACCTATGCTTTCACTGAGCGTTAGGATAAGGCTTATACTAAACAGGCTATTCTAAGAGCTGACTGCTGCATAGCATACTATGGTTGTACATGAAGTTGAAGATCAACGTTTATCGTATATACTAGTTTAACAGGTTTATATGGGCTGGTTGAGTTAGGTCAGCGCTTATAGTGCCTGCTAGTCAAATTAAAGGGGAACTTTCGTTCCTGAGTAGGTGTAGACATTCAGGCAGGGGTGTATTAGCTGCGAGGCAAACAAGGCATTTGCCTTGGGCGGCATTTTCCAGGGGGCGGCAAAAAAAGCCGCCCCCAAACGCCCAAGGCAAATGCCTTGTTAGCCTTGCGGCTAACTGACAAGCCGTCTGGGCGGGCGGGCGGTCTGCTGGGCTGGGTGGGCGGCCGGCGAGGGAGCACTTCCTCCGAGCTGTCTGCTCAGCTCCCTCGCGCGCCGTACAGTGAGGCTGGGAGCCGGAATATGACGTCATATTCCGGCTCCGCCTCCCAGCCTCACTGTGCGGCGCGCGAGGGAGCTGAGCAGACAGCTCAGAGGAAGTGCTCCCTCGCCGGCCGCCCGCCAGCACTGCCCAGCAGCCACTGGACCACCAGGGAGAAATAGGACCCTCCCCCCAGCATTCCCAAAGGTAAGGAGGCTGGGGGGGTAAATTTAAAAAAAAAATGTGTTAAATATGTGAGTGAGTATGTGTGTATGTCTGTTAGTGTGTGTGTGTGTGTGTGTGTGTTTGTCTGTCTGTTAGTGTGTGTGTGTGAATGTCTGTTAGTGTGTGTGTGTGTGTATGTCTGTGTGTGTGTCTGTCTGTTAGTGTGTGTGTGTGTGTGTGTCTGTTAGTGTGTGTGTGTGTGTGTCTGTCTGTTAGTGTGTGTGTGTCTGTCTGTTGGTGTGTGTGTGTCTGTCTGTTAGTGTGTGTGTGAATGTCTGTTAGTGTGTCTGTGTATGTCAGTGTGTGTGTCTGTTAGTGTGTGTGTGTGTGTGTGTGTGTGTGTATGTTAGTGTGTGTGTGTGAATGTCTGTTAGTGTGTCTGTATATGTCTGTTAGTGTGTCTGTATATGTCTGTTAGTGTGTCTGTGTATGTCTGTTAGTGTGTCTGTGTATGTCTGTTAGTGTGTCTGTGTATGTCTGTTAGTGTGTCTGTGTATGTCTGTTAGTGTGTCTGTGTATGTCTGTTAGTGTGTGTGTATGTCTGTTAGTGTGTGTCTGTTAGTGTGTGTGTGTATGTCTGTTAGTGTGTCTGTGTATGTCTGTTAGTGTGTGTGTATGTCTGTTAGTGTGTGTGTATGTCTGTTAGTGTGTGTCTGTTAGTGTGTGTGTGTGTATGTCTGTTAGTGTGTGTCTGTTAGTGCGTGTGTGTGTCTGTTAGTGCGTGTGTGTGTCTGTTAGTGCGTGTGTGTGTCTGTTAGTGCGTGTGTGTGTCTTTTAGTGTGAGTGTGTGTGTATCTGCTAGTGAGTGTGTGTCTGTTAGTGAGTGTGAGTGTGTCTGTAAGTGTGTGTGTGTTTCTGTTAGCGAGTGTGTGTTTCTGTTAGCTAGTGTATGCGTATCTGTAAGTGAATGTGTGTGTATTTAGAAGGCGGGGCGGGGGAAGGGTGGGGGTGGTGCGGGCGGGGGGAAGGGTTGGATGGGGGTGGCGCGGGCGGGATGGGGGCGCCTGAGTTTTGTCCTGCCTAGGGCAGCACAAAACCAGGATACACCACTGCATTCAGGTGTAGGCAGGGAAATGTCCTATGGCGATATTGCCCTATTATGCAAAATAACATAGATTAGGCATTGAAATCAGGGAATTGCAAAGTAATAGGGATAAACCAAACAATAAATGTCAGATGAATGTAGTGTACTCAGCTGCAGTACAGAGAGTCCCCACAGCCACAGATCTTCACCCAATACCACTTATGTGCTGGAGCAGATAGTCCTTTCTGTGGCACGTTAGTGACTCCGACCAGAGCAGGAGCGCAGCCCGGGATCCATGCCTCCGTTGCCTGTCTTGGCTGTCCCATGTTTCATTCTTCCGGCGGGGTTGGTCGGGTTTCTGCGCACGGATGCCGGTTGAAGGGGTTGGTGTGTTGGCAGTATCCGGGTCTGTGGTGGAGCTGAAGGGTGCAGGCTTCTGGCCCCTGTTTCTGCCCAGTGAAGTGGGTGAGTAGGTCTAGGTGTGCGTTTAGTTGCAACGGGGCGCTGTGGGGCTCGGGAGCCCTTCCACCTCTGGGGTCGCTGGGAAGCCGGTGCTCCGTTTCTGCGTGCCGGACTCGTAGTGGGGGCCCTGGGTCTCCCCCATGGCGGTGGCGCGGTGGGTACCGCATGTTGCCCGCGTGGTGCTCCATTTGCTCACCGTATTCTTGAGCGTGTGTGGCTGCCACTTGCGAGAACGTTTCTGGCCGTGTAGTGCTATAGCTCGGCCTTTCAGCTGGTTCTCTGCTGTCTGTGGAGCGTCGAGGAATGCTTTGCCCGGTTGGGCCTTCACCTTCCGCTTCTTGGTCTGGTGCCAGTTAGCACTGTCTGGTTGGTGCAGTGTGGATGCCTGTGCCGTGGTGCTGGCCATTGGTGGCTGTAGAGGCTGGTGCCTATCCTCCAACTGCGCCCAGAAGCGTTTGCAAACTGCATCAAACTTTGCCTGAAAGGCAGCTGCAAGCAGCTCCCTGGGACTTTGTTTCTTTGTGCTGGTGTCTGTGCCGTCTGCCATTTTGCTTTGGCCTTGTGTCTCCCGCCTGTCGGTCTCTCTCCGTTGGCGAGTGCCTTCATGCTGAAGGTGGACCAGGATAACCTCCGCCGGCCCAGAGGGGGGGGGGGACGAGAGCCTCTCCGCAGAAGCCCAGTCTGTCTTGGCGGCAGAGGAGCGGCCGTCTCCTCCGCGCCTGCCATGTTGTTAGGCCTCGACCTCATCTCAGGTAGATATTACTCGCTTTGTGCCGCGGATGGTATCCACTTGTGCCTCTGGTTGTCACCTCTCTGTTGGTGTCGCTTTTTGTGTCGGTAAGATGTCTTTTGATCCGTGAAATTCGCTCTATACGATTCAGATTGAGAGAGCTGAGGAGATTTGCTGCCTCTCAGCTCCCCGGCTAGGCGCCGCCGTCCAAAATCTTGTTTTATGTATAACGAAATGGCATCTTTTACAAAGCTGCCAAGATAAAAGTGTGTTCTTGATAGGGCTTGCGGCTGAATGTTAAGTATATTATGCCGTATAAAGCTACCGACCTACTAACTTGAGTTCCCTTATCTCAGTGCTGCTTGTACTGAATTAGACATACTTATCACTTCTGGGATTAACATAAACTTTTAAACTTAGCTGGATAATACCAAATAAAGCTCTTTATTTCCAGAAATATGAAAATGTTATCTGGGACAATTCCAAAGGCCTCTGGCTACATTTGTTGCTGATATTCATTCTACATAATTTTTTATTGTTTCTTGTTAACCTACATATTACTGTGCTTTTTTTTCGTTCTCATTGCTTGAGGTCATTGATTGCACCTTCTAAGGCACACAGGGATCCAAATATAGATCAACAAGTCAACATTGCCAATTAAAATTCAGTTTTTTATTATATAACACAGTTATTTGAGTACAGGATGAAAGTGTTTGGTAAATTCAATGAATTCACACATGCAGCTTAGTGCTTAGAGACTTCTGCAGCTATTTACTGATAAAGTACAGACAAATTAGAGAATAAAAGTGATCTGTATCAGAGCAGGAGTACCCAAAAAGCAACCATTGGCAGTTGTCTAGGGCTAGAGGGTTTTATAGGGGCCCCAAAACCATGAATTCGCTTGTCACCATTAATGAAGAGGGGGCCCTCAACTGGCAACCTGCACAGGGCCCTGTTGGATCTTAAACCTTCATTGATCTGAGCTTTAAGAGCCTGTAATGTAAGATAGTTATGATTTTGCTAAATAAAAACATAAATCAGTAGGAGTGAGAATATTGATAACGTATGACATTATGTCTGTTGTATTATTTCAAACCAAATAGAAAAGTTAAAAGAAAAAGTTAAAAAAACATGCATCGATCTGTCTTTGTGGTTTATAAAAAATAGAAAAATTGAAAAATAGCTGCATTTTTTTTAAGCTCAACTATAAAATCTATTTTGTTATTTAGCACGTTGCTTTACGAATAGTTTCAAGCATTATGTAAATAGTTGTACACGATATAAATAAGAATAAATCATTTTTCTGAAAAACATAGAATAGATATTTATGTTCGTAGGCACAACAAAGGTCGATATCGGAATTCCCATGCTAGTAAATGAAATGTTTCGGTAATAAAGAGTTCTATACATTGCATCAATGATAATGAAGTTAATCAGTTCACAGCTAAGCCCTTTCAAGTATGTCTCAGTTCAAACCAAGTGGAGATATTACACAATACCTACAAAGATCTTAATGTCAAAGGTTAAAACCTTCTTACATGTCTACCCTCCAAAGGTTTACTTGGATGCAAGTCTCCAGACAGTTCTCAAACATCATATAAGTGGGCCCAAACTGTTTGTCGATCTGGTATAGTTAATAAGTTATTTATAAAGGTTATCTGTGTGGTCTGCATTGATCTATAGGAAAATATCACTAACGTTAGAGAAACAGGGAGTGCTTTAGCAGGTGGAAACCACATAAAGGACGGTAGATAAGCCGTATTAAATACCTTATTTTCTAGAAGCGTTTTAAGTCATTCAGTCTCTTCAATCAATCAGCTGTGACATGTTTGCCTTCTTTTACCCAGATAATATAGTAATCCCATATGGAAGAATTCAGTTTATTCACAAAGTCCATCAATGGGTCCTAGACTATACATTCAATTCACCAACATTTCTAGTGTTGGTGTAATTACCCGCAGGGAAGAGCTGGTAATACTTGGCAGGGGGGAATTTTTAAACAAAAGCCCCTAATGTGAGACAAAATCACCAGATTGTCTTACACCCCTCCACTCCCTTTCTTAATGTAATATTAAATATTTTATCCTAATACTACAAGTACTAGGAAAAAACAGTGGTAAAATAATACTGCTACATAATATATTTTAGTATTGTGATTTAACGCAGTAGTTTGCATTCCGCTCTCTTCTAATGCCGTAGGGGAGCAAATTCCCCCCTGCCTCATGCCAGCCCTCCCCTAATCTGGTCTGCATCTGCAATTTAAAAAATATATATATAACGAACATGCTATCAGACATTATGAGAAAAAACGGACAGAATTACTAAACCTTGTTATATTCAATGACCACATCATAAGCGCACAACCTATCAAATATACATTCTTTTTCTTAATTTCGTAAAATTTATGGACATAAAAAGATGAAGATACATCTTTAAAAACGGAAAACATTTATCGACTGTAATATAGCTACACTTGGAAATATGCAAAAACAGTCAAGTAGACCGATACATGCATATTGTCTTATTTTATTGTAAAGCAATCCAGAATAAGCTGGTGCTATATAAATACAAATAATAATAATAATAATAATAATAGACTGAATATCTCAGGAAATCACATTCTGTAGTATACTGATGTACGTCCCCTCTTTTCAGAGTAAGTTAGTGAGTCTCTCGGTTATTTGTCTCCTGGGTGTTCTTCCATCTTGCTTGCTTGCTTGCTTGCTGCAAAATGATACCCCAAATTCTTTAAACCAGACTAAGATAGTGAGTCAGACAGTGGCCAGTCTCCAGAACATCCAGACATCATTCCAGACACTGATCTTGCTTTGACCTACACATTCTGTCTGAGTCAAAGACTAGGCCTGCCCCAGCTTTAGTGGTTCTGTTTTTAAATATATATTAGAGAATATAAATAACAGACATATCCCAGAACAGAGCAGGTTCCATATATGCCCACAAGAAAGTGCCGATTTTAGTAATGCTTTGTAATGGTTGTATATTTAATTTTTATTTTATACAGAGGAACTTAATTATTGTTCAGTTTGTATTGCTCATAAAACACTGTTACCCACTGCTCCTTACAAAAATAATTATGATATGTCCAATGTAAAGGCAATCAGTAAATAACTAACAGACAGATCATCAAATATATATTTAAATTATACAACGGCAAGAGTTATAAAAGCCGATGATGGGGTTAAGTATATTGGTGGGAGACAAGGACAAAGAGGAAAATAAAAAGACATGTCCCACCATTAGTGTGGTGAACGAATACGGTATGCATTTCTCCCCACATTGGGTGTTATGATATTGTGATTAGGACGCACATGGGCAGGCACCAAGGTTGCTGCGACTGACAACTTGCACCACTTGTAAGGCCTACAATGGAGCATGCCTACCTGGAAAAGAGGAGGTGGGCCACCCACTGAAGGGGCATGTCAGTCTGACATCAAGCCAGGCACCATGGAGCACTCTTGCATGGTCCTAGTCTCTCTGGGACAGTCTGAGTGAGTCTAGTGTTACGCTTGTGCTGTTCTGCTGAAGTAGACTTTCCTGGTTGCCCCAGAGGGAACAAAATTAATATGGCGGATCACTAGCCTAAATCGGGACAGTTGGGACCCCTGTGGTATGTAGTGCAAGGAAAAATCAAAACAAACGTGTTGTCAGATTGTAAAGAAAAAAAATTGAAAACTTAATAGAGAAGTAGGTATATGAATGGCTGTGGCAGAAATTACACACAGGACTAAATACGTAAATATGTATATTGAGAAGAATTTTAATTTATTGAATATATATAATATATACAGAAATACCAGCAGAGATAGAATTTAATTTTTTGAACACATGCTGCCTTTCCAGTGACCCACTTTTTCTAGTGCTTCAGAAACATGAAAACCTCCCAAGGTCCCAGAAAATTGTAATCAAAATCAGCTTTGTAAATTATCACCACACACAGCTGGTATAAACAGAGCACATGTGCTACAGCTTAGTGCCAGGTTTCTGGGCACATTGTGTGCCAGCATGCTGCATGTGTGGTTAATGGAAATGCCCCAAATGCAGTCACCCATCAGTGCCTCCCACCAAGAGGTAAGATAATAAATACTAGGCAGAAAATGTGGTGAAATAGTGGATATTTTTTTCATTATTAATATTTTATATATATTTAACTAGACTGAGGGCTGACCATTTTTCTTGAACACACTTTTTTATTTACTATACCCGTAGGAGCAGGTCTTTAGTAATTTATTGCAGGGTGCAGGTTAACCGCAGCATTTTGTGTTTTATTTATTTTAGAAGTCTTAAATTATTCGGAGCACTTATTCGGAGTATTTAAGCAACTGTGATTAAAAGGATATCATCATGTAATCAAAATCTTTTCTAATAATTCATCATTTCGCTTTGGGTTTATAGAATAATAACTTGAGAAGAGTGCTGGAGTTACCTGTGAACGAACATCATTACACAAAATAGTACAGCTTCGTGTTTTAATGCTAGATTCTTTCTATAGTGTTGCTATAAAGTATTCTGTTATTATACAATTGTTAGTTGCTAAGATATTTATTGTACACTTATAACGGATACAATCATAGTGCAAGATATAGCTAAAAAATGAAGCACAGTTTATTGCCATGCTTAGATTTAATCACAATTAGTAAAACTGCATGATGATGTTTTATGGTGGCTGCTAAGGCAAAAACCACGATGAATTCAAATAAAGTCAAATAAAATCTTTGAAACAAATTGAGTTCTAGTATTACGGTTCTTAAAGATCATGTTCGTGTTTCCTTTTGGATACAAGCATTGCCTCCTAATCCACATTTCAGTTGGATAACAAATCATTTAAAATGTGCAAAGCCAGAGAGCTGTATATTCTCTCAACTCTGAATTACCAGTATTTACTAACTTACTTAAAGGGATATTAGAAGTGCCAGGGTGTGCCCGACACTATTAGCTCCCTCTGCCTTCCCTCCCTCTGGGGTGGTTCGTAAAGAGATAAAAACCTTCCTCAGACGAGCGGGCGCTAATGCGCATGTGTGACTTACTGGGAATTTAAAATGAATTTTCATTTTAGGCAAAAAAAAACTAAACTGGAAACAAAGCTGATTTAAAGCATTTTGTACAAATTGGCTAGTTTGACTTAAAACTTGGAAATTACTTTGAATTCTGATTGTGAGTGAATTAAAAACTGAATGGCTAAATTTAGGCAAATATGCTGATTTAAAAACAAAAAACGAAATAATTTCTTTTACCCAAAATTGTATTGGAATTTTAGCAGATTATCAAGAAAAGAAAGGGTGTCGGGGGTTACATATGGAAACACCCCAGATTACAAATTCCACTTAAATAACATTAAAGAGTCATGCACTATAATCATCTATGAATGTGGTTCTCATTAGGGAGACACTGTTAGTTTATTTTAGCATACAACTCAACTGAAAACTAGGACCTTACTCATCTAAACATGAATACACGTTAGCTAGAAAAATATTGAAATTACAAAGATTTATTGTGTAGCTCTAACAAATTTGGCCTAACCTTTATCTACCAACCAGTCTACGCAAATAGATACCTAAATAGCGTTGAGCATGGACTCTGTAAGTCCTCTCTTTGTATCATGATACTTACTCATGTGCAGAATGATGAGTAAAAGTCGCATAGTGATGTCCTAAATATAGTATTCAGCCCAAAACTGACTGTTTTATGGTGCAAATCGGCACTTACCTAACTAACAAACGCTCCTCTAGCCGGCTGACACACTATGGGTCAGAAAAACAAAAAACCCAGAGCGGACCAAGGTCCCTCGGGCCGGGATTTCGGAGAGTTATTCCACAGCTCCCAGAAAACAGCCTGGGACAACATGGCGCTTATGGAAAATGGAACCTCATACACCTCTGATGATTTCTCGGGAGATCCAAGAGACAGAGCAACCTACACACCACAGCCGGTTTTGAAACCTCCTGTACCAGAGGAACGAAACCTGGTCACAGCATCAGTGCTAAAGACCATGCTGGACGAGCTCTGTTCAAATATTGTAGCAGATATGGCCCACTTTAAGAAAACAGTGGAGGGGGCGTCTGTGAAAATCACCCAGCTGGAGGCCTTACACAGAGTCCATGACACAAAGATCACCGCTGTAGAACGCAAGCTGGAAGAGCTCCAGCAGCAACAGCTACATAGCAACGAATGGATGCCCTGGAGGACCACAGACTCAAGTACAATCTTAAGATCAGGGGTATACTGGAGACCCTGGGGGTAACGGACTTGCCCCATTTCCCGGTTGTGTTCTATACAATGGGTTTATTTCACTTTTTATGGGTTTATCTGAACTATTGTGTGCATTTTTCCACTATAGGTGTTTATATAACTCTGAAGTTTTTGGTTACAGTAAGATTTGCATGAGAGAATTTGCATTATATACACATCAAATACTATATTCAGTACTTCACTTTTTTTAATTGTATGTTTTTGTGTGTATGCAGCTGATTTCATACACTTTAAGTGGAACAGGCGAC
This sequence comes from Pelobates fuscus, assembly GCF_036172605.1. Taxonomy (NCBI): domain Eukaryota; kingdom Metazoa; phylum Chordata; class Amphibia; order Anura; family Pelobatidae; genus Pelobates; species Pelobates fuscus. The sequence continues at coordinate 50,990,766 of NC_086324.1, forward strand.
TTACACATTGTTTTGTTTAAAAAAGACATACAGTCACTGTGGAGTTGATTTGCTAATCAGCAATTTGTGGTGAGTTGAAAACTGAATTGCCAAATTCAGGCTAGAATAGTCCATTGCTTGACAGTTACGGTGATTACAGACGAGCTAGTGAATTTTTAAAAATAAGCTATTTTTGCGATTGAGTTTTCAATGTACTACAATTAGGGATTTAATAAATTAAGCCATGTCAGTTGGAAAACATGCATATGTGCATTTAGATTACATACATATAGTTCATCTCTTATCACCAAGGAGAATTAAAGAAAGCTGCAAGAGGTGCAATGCTAAGACATTTCCCTTGAGCACTTGCTCTCTAAAGTGCTAATTTACTTCTGTTTTTTTCTGTGAAATCAGTTATTCGGGTAAATGAATAGCGAAGCTTTCATACACGCCACGTCTGTACTGAATTATTTCCCCTTTGCACTTAAATATTGTGAGCAGCAATTTGATTAAAAGGCTTTTAAAATAAACAAAATTGCAAGTTAATGGAACTTGTAAAATGCTCTCCAGACAGGTCTGGGAACCAGAAGTACTTCGTTAAGATTGAATTTAATGGCACGGTTTGCCTTGGTTAGAAATTTGAATGCCCTACTGGGCAGTGTTATAACCAAATATCAAGTTCCAAGCAAGTTGGGCAAATCAATGTACTGGCCTGGGAGTATACTGTCCTAAAATATTTTTGACAACCTAAGCTATCTCTTTAGCGACTGAAAAATATAGACGCCTAGCAATGTATTATTATTATAAATATTATTGTTCCTACCCATTTTAATTGTCTAGAATCAAGGACAACACATGCCTCCCAACCATTGCAAATCTGGCGAGACAGTCCCATTTTAGGAGCTTAGCCCACCACTACGACTTAATTCCCAGTCCCGCTGCTGGGGAACTGTTCCCAACAAGTGCCGGGAAGATAACAAGAGTAAGCCTCTAAATCATAACTGTTTTGGCTAAGCTTTTCAAATGATTTAATAGCTTTGGAAAAACTTTTTAAATGATTTATCTACACTAGTCACACTGTAGGCACCCAGACCACTTTAGCCCATTGAAGTGGTCTGGGTGCCAACTCCCATCACCCTTAGCCCTGAGCACGTAATTATAGCAGTTTTTATAAACTGCAATAATTACCTTGCAGGATTAAAAGTCCTCCTCCAGTGGCTGTCACTAGAGTGACTTCCGGTTTCTTAGACGACTTTTGGTCATCTAAACGACGCTGAAGGTGGACCCGAGCCATGTGCTGAAGGACATTGGCGCTAGAACCAGGTAAGTGACAGAAGGGTTTTTTACCCCTTTTGCACCACAAAACTGGGATGGGGGAGGTGAGGGGGGAGGGAGGGGGTTTGATGGAGGTTGAAACTATAGTGCCAGGAAAACAAATTTGAAGTTGAGTCACACGTTTTTATCTACCGAGCATTAGACAATGGGTTGATTAAGGCAGGATAGGATGTGCAAGAATAACAGCATAATACACTGATATTAACTTGATTAGCATCTGTTCAAGGGACTCAAACAGAACATAATGAGCACTTTAATAATGATAATTTATCTAACTTAAAAAAAATGTAATCATATTCAATCTGTAGGAGTAGCATTTGAAATTGATGCAAAGTGAATGAATTGCAAAACATCATTGCACATCAAATCTTATTATCTTGTGGGTGCATGGACAAACAAGGTTTCTTTCATCTCCTACAGTTCAAATTAAAACATATATATATATATATATATATATATATATATATCACTAAGTTCAACTAAAATCCCAGACAGACACACAGGGAATATATAATCTCAACATATTGTGTGCTGGCACTTTTATCTATCTGTCTCTAAGTTTCGGTTATTCTGTCTACTGTCATGAAATCTGCTTGAGTGAATATCATCAAAAATTGCATGTGTGCGGTCTTTTTTCCTAGAGAGTATGTAGCCATGATGGGTACCAAGACAGATATATCAATGTGCTTGCAAATTCTTTTTAAACTTTTACATAATCACACTTAATCACACTTTGATATTAATGCATGCAATTATGAGCCTTTCACATCCGTAGCTCATATCCCCATCTTTAGTTAATTTGCCACACATTTAGTTCACACCTTCTCTTCCCTGCGATTGTATAATTTGCCTCAAATTCATTGGCACAGCGAGAACGGAACAGGATAGTGTCATATAGCTCAGCAGTGAACTTCATCAGTTAGACAAACCACACACAAAAGAAACATACATTCTAACAAGAGATTTGATGCTGTTATTCCTCTCTTGTGTCTCTAAGCCCAACTTTTGTGTCTCTTATTCCCTTGTGACTATTAATACCCTTTCTGTGTCTCTTGCTGTCTTGTATTGTGTGGTCTTGTGAACCACAATAGACAATCATTTTTTATCTTCTGCTCAATCTGAAAGGAGCTGCTCTCAATGTGCAGTTAAAGTCTTATCTCAGGCCCCTCAAATTCTTATCCATCTTCTCTCAGACTGGGTAGAGGACAATTGTCTATGACCATCAGTGAGGCCACATTATAAAACATGTCTGGTGGAATGGGGAGCTCTGTGCACCCCATTTCCACCTGTCACCTGGAGCTGACCACCCACCCCACACTATTGTTAGTATTCCACTGCATTGTTTTCTTTTCTTTTATCATACTTCTTGTTGTCCTTTTGTTTTTCCTAAATGTATGTCTGTTTTGTTCTGTTTAGCATGAGTTTCTGTGTTCATGGGAAACTATAGTGCCAGGAAATCAAACTCGTTTTCCTGGCACTATAGCTTCCCCCTTTGTCAAGGCCCCCTCCCGCTGCGCTAAAAGGGTTAATAACCCCTCCGGTCACTTACCTAGGTCCAGCACCGATGTCCCTCGGTGCTGGCTCAGCTCCGCCCACGCTCCTCCCCCACCGACATCCACCGGCGAGGGAGATGTAATCCGCATGTGCGGTAATGGCCCTACTCGCATTAGGATCATTAGGATTATTCAATGCTTTCCTATGGGGTTTCCGGCGACGCTGGAGGTCCTCATGCATTGCGTGAGGACGTCCAGCGCCGTTTAGACGATCAAAAGTCATCTAAGAAGCCATAAGTCCCACTAGTAGTTGTCTGGTAGACAGCCACTAGAAGAGAAGTTAACCCTAGCAGGTAATTATTGCAGTTTATTAAAACTGCAATAATTACCTCTCTAGGGTTAAAGGGACACTCAAGGCACCCAGACCACTTCTGCCCATTGCAGTGGTTTGGGTGCCATCTCCCACTACTCTTAACCCTGCAAGGTAATTATTGCAGTTTTTTATAAACTGCAATAATTACCTTGCAGGGTTAACTCCACTTCTAGTGGCTGTCTAACGGATTGTTTTCCTGGCACTGGAGTTTCCCTTTAAGGGTTATGGGGGTTAGCACCCAGACCAACTTCAATGAGCCGAAGTGGTCTGGGGGCCTACAGTGTCACTTTAAGTTCCATACCAACAGATCACTGCCTTTACTAATAAAGTTACAGTGTTTCATGAGTTTAATGATTGTTTCGTGATTGCTACTCACTTAAAATAGGAGGGGCAGAATATCACCCAAACCATAAGCACATTGTTAAATTATAAGGATAAATGTTTGAAGGTGCGTTTAATTGCTCAATACATATTTTATGAATTTTAGGTAGACTAAAGAATAACAATTATGATACATCTATAAAACTACCACTTCATAAAAAGGCCTAATTGGAGGATGCATAGGGAGCAAAAAAGCTCATTCCTCCTAGGATCAATTAATAAGACCAAAATCACTAGTTTTTTTTGGTTTTTTTTAGGTTTCTCACCAGTATGGAAATATCTTTAAAATTCAACATAGATTGTAAAGGGGAGTGCCAGGACTATTATTCACCTAAAAGAGTAGTAGAACCTTTATGCTGCCAAACAAAAGTGTCACTAGTATCGACCCCCTATTTCTAGGCTCCCCTAATCTCTATTAACCTAAATACACCAAACACTAAACTACCATAATCTGGAGTCACTCAATCACTATTGAATTCTTAAACCCCAACAATAAGAACAGATGAAATACAGTGCGGTATAAGTGACAGAGACCTACACCTATAAGTGGAGCGCTCAAGCGGATATAAAGCTATGGTGTAAAGTACATGCCAAAAAATATAAAAAACAAAAGATACAATATAGTGCAGATGGTATTTTAAAATTACAATTCAGAGAATAATGTAGCAGACAGAACACTCACATTTTTAGGAGACTGTGTATAAAAACTGGCTCCATACTTAGGCTTGTGTGCTTACTTTGGTAGCACCACCCTTCTACTTCAGCTTGGAGTAGTTCTCATAGATAAAACATAAATTAGAACGAACCAATGTGCAGACTGTAGAAATAAAGAAAACAAGTATAGAATAGTAAATGTGGTGCTTACCTGGTCCTGAGCCTATAGGTCCCGGCTCTAAGGTGTTTAGGTATAATGCCAATTTAGATAGGGATGGCACTGCCCATGTGGAGATTCCTAGAGGCTCCTATATTGTATCTTTTGTTTTTTATATTTTTTGGCATGCACTTTACACCATACTATTGAATCAAGTTACGCTTGGTAAGCTTTATATCCGTTTGAGCGCTCCACGTATCGGTGTAGGTCTCTGTCACTTATACCGCACAGTATTTCATATTATTGTTTAGTGGAAGAGAGGATATTTCCACATAAGTGTATAGAGCTGCTTTTTAACCGTTTCTATTCACGTTTAAGCACTTTTGTGACACACATCCCTCCGTGAAAGGGGGTAACTTTGGATTGGTTTTCATACAATAAGAACAGATAGTTATCCCAAATCTAATACGCAACTCTTACCCCAAACCCTAAACAACTAAGGCCAGACTAATGAAAGTATTTAGAAAATTGGGCAGACTAGATGGGCCAAATGGTTCTTATCTGCCGTCACATTCTATGTTTCTATGCTTTAAAGGAGTCTCTCTAAATCTGCCATTTTTTATACATATTTTTTGTACAGTTTTGGTAACACTGTATTCTTTTTACTGCAATCTTTAATATCATTTTTCCCAAGCTACAAACTATATGTGGAACCCTAAAAGGCACCTCTGGTATGACTTGCTGCACACTTAACACTAGTTTCATGTTAGCAACAATGAATATGAAGTATGCAAAACAGATCTTACGGTAACTCGATGAACGATAAACATGGTATTGGCAAAGACTGTTGATAAACTCTCCCTAACTAGTTACAAGTGGGTTAAAAAATATATGCTTTAGTGCATAATAAAGAATTGTTGATGCAAGAGATTCAGTGCCATAAAGTAATTTACTCAAAGTCACGAGAATTCTCTTTCCTACCACACATTTTCTTTTAATACAAAAACCCCAACATTTATGCAGGCTTTCCATTTCATTAGTCAAAAGAGATTTTTGGAGTAGAAATGTTCTCGTGTTGCACAAACATGTCTTTTCTCCCATTGCACTAGAGGATAGGAATGCTCATAACTGAAATGTTGGTTTCTAGCCACGATCCAACAAAAACGTCTGAGGTTTTCAGGAGGGTAGTGTACTGAAAACCCAACATCCTGAACTTAGAATTATTTGCCCATTAAAATCTAGAAAACCCTTATATCGCTCTTTAGAGAAGTATGTAATGTCTTTGCGATGGAAAGATAAAAAAAAAGCACTCAAAAAAACAACCCAAAACCAGCAAACCATATTTTTCTCTTCTTGCTTGGAGTGTTGACAAATGAAGACACGTCATGGTCAGCAGACTTAATGATTGAGCCATTTCTGGAGTTTCTGCTTATATTCCAGAGACTTGTATGGGTTACAGAATGATGTCTTTGAAAACAGGCTTAGAAGTACCTCATCATTTCATAATGAAATAAGTAGCTACAATGTTCACGTGTCACAGTCTATTTTGTGACATATAAACCACAGTTACACAGTTAACAATTGTTGCATGATTAGTCAATTTTCTTTTTAAGAAGCACAGCTGATTGGCCAAAAGGACACTTAAAAGTGACCTGGTCAATGTGACAAATCTTTAATATGTGCAGAGATAATATATGAAAGTTGAAAGAAAAGTATTCACAACATCTGATATTAAATATATTACATATTATTTCAGAAGAGGTGAAAACTAGTGGAGACTTGCTCTCCATACAAGTACTTGATTTAGTATTGATTAATGTATTTGAGTCAGTTGGCTTACTGTTGCAGTGATTTGTGCAAACAAATTGTTCTGGTTGTAAGTATTTTAGAAACTGTGGGTAGTAGACATCATTATTCGAGGACAGATGAATCTTTGTGATCTAGATGTCCAGCTGGTTGGTATCATTAGCAAACTAGGTTAAAAAAATAACATAGGAGGTGGGGGGAAGGTCTGGCTACCAAGCAGGCAGGACACAGGCTGAGGGAGCTCCTCAACTAAACCTGTGATTTTAGTTAATCAATTAAGCAATCCTGCAATCCAGCAATTTTGAAGAGGAGAATACTTCCTGATATCAGGAGAGAACCTGGGCACCTCCTGGACCTGCTTTACAGGCTCCATTTAAGTTTTCTGCCGTTTATTCAGAGGTAGAAGACGCGGCCAATCTACCGCCTTGAAGGCACATCAACATCTGCCTGGGTCACACTCCCCGGCTTTGGGTTGGTCCATCCCAGTCCATGCTAGACTTGATCATCACAATCCTGTACAGTGAACGTCTTCACTCAATTACATTCTTGGCGCGATGCAGAATCGAGCAAGTGACAAGATGGCCAATGCATGTGTTCAGGCACCACCGAGCCTGCCACCAAAATTAGCCTGCCTCAAGCTCACTTCCAACTATGTCAAAACTGGAATCAATATTTGAGCTCTTCTGGGCGAAAATAGAGTGCCGTAGAGAACCCTTCTGGAAAAAGCGTCTGTCAAAGCGACTTCTTTAGCTAATGTTCTCCCACCTGATCTGGAATCCACTCTGGGTTTGACCCCAGCACACCCACGTAAGCGGAGGACCCATTCTGCAACACGTCCTGAATTTAGACATGGGCACATAGCCTGAATATGTTAAAAGATGCACCACTCTCGAATACCACTTTTCCTAATGTGTACTTTGATGTGCTTGCTTATGCTTTTGGAGCATCGCAGGCTTAAATGTACCTCTATGCACTGCAAAAATTAGGAAGAAACAAACAAAACATACAACAATTTAACAATAACACCCATTATTAATTTCCAAACTGGTGTTAGTTCAATCTTTTTCATGTTGTTGAATCAATAAACCTTCTTTATAACACAAGACTAGCTGAAACTAATAGGAGACCAAGATCGCCAAAAATCTATAGTGCTAGAGGTTATTGGTCCTGGGTGAACCCCGAGTTATGGACTTTCAAGGCCACAGAATTTGTGTAATGGGAAGAAATCTTCCACTGACAACAGATAATGGTTATTTTCAGTCTGTAACACACAAGTAACTTTCCAATGTTTGTAAATTGCCCAGCTACATTTATTAGTATGAGTGGCTTGATTGTGCTGAGCAGTTTTATAATTCGCAGGTAAATTGTCAGAACCAAGGGGGGAAAGCATCTGAACTGTTTCTGGTACCTGATGTGAACTGCAACCATTTCCAGCTAGATAGTGAACACAGCGGGAGTAGCGGTGACAAGATATATGTGAAAGTAATATGATTACATAACCGAGAGGATTGTCAGAGGACTCCTCTCGAGAACTCTCGTTAATGGAAAGAGATGAATATGATCTAGCTTTAGGGTTGGATGTCAAACGTTACATGCTCAGGTAGGAGTGAACGCAGAATGTAACGCAATGATTAGTATTCCATGCTTGTTCAAGGTACGTTGGATTGCTTAGCAACTCGTTGGTGTATCTGACCTCAGTTCATGTAACTTACTGCGTCTCAACATGTCTTGTTGGTTAAAAGTTTAGAGAAAAAGATGTCTCACACTAGAAACTCATTTACCCAGAGGAGACTAAATCAATCTCTTCGGAGCAACCCATGTTCTCTTACAGATCCTAATAACTGTCAATAAAGGCTGTGCCATGTAAAGACTTCCAAACCAGGTAAGCTCTGTAAATGCTTTGAACATTTTGTCCTCTTTTAGAGAGATTTAACACTGGAGTTGCCGAGGGTAAGGTGCAAAGGGAAAATAATATTAATCAGAACATACTTATTTATGAAAGCATCCCTATTTCCTCCAAGTCCACTCTGACCTGCTATCTAGATAGATATTTTATGCTAAGAAAAATAATTAATATATATATATAATCTTCATAACAATATTACACTACTGGAACTTTTTCAAATTATTTCCCATCATTATTATGATTATTATCATAAGATTATCATGTTTACTCTACTATTATTACATTATCATGTCTCCATGTGCTCCAATTCATTTTCTCTACCAATTCAAATAGTAGTAACGTACTCGTAGTTCACAAAGATGCTCCATACACATATACAAGTATTATCTACAACTACATGAACAGAGTATTTATCACAAGGACATATTTAAACTTGTCTTTCCTAAAAGCATTTTATCTTTTTTTTCCTTATTCCACAGTTAAAAGGGAGTGCGCATTTCACAGCAGAGAATAATGACACAAACCAAAATGATATTCGTTTCTGCTTGCATGAACCGTAATTGGATGACTTAATACAAAACCACAAAATCTCCCTAACGACTGCACACAACATTTAACAATGGGGGGAAAATGTTAGCTGCCCTATTTGCCACTTATAAAGCACTTTTCTTTGTAATGAGGAGTCGGAGAACAATCATTTAACAAATGCAGTCAATCACATTAGGGGGGGAAAAAATAGCGTACGGTTAAAAAGGAATTTAAAATTCTAATTATATTGAAATCTGACATTTTAAAAGCTCAGGACAATAAGTTTCCTACTTTTACTTTTTTTGAAAACTAACATCCATAAACTTTTTTTTTTTCTTTTGTTTTGCCAGTGCCGAGGTTTTGACTCAAATTTTGATACTAAGAAACTTGCCTATTGTGCAGCAATGTCCAGCTGATAATATTCCAGAAAGCAAGGCAAACAGGATCAGTGAGCATTGCTTCTCGGAAGTGATCCTATAATGAGTAACCTTGTTTTTATACCTCCTAAATAGGCATGAATTGTGGGTTTTGGAACATCAGCTTATTACAGTGACGAAGTATGACTGACAGATGTTACGCTCCCGATCTACTAAGCCGAGGTTTAGAAATCCACGAGGTTTAGAAAACCCTTTTTTTTTTCTCAAATGGAAACTAATAAAATCGAAATTATTACTTGCCATTATTTAAAAAGGTTCTAAATAAGGGCTTTGATTACAAAGGTGAAATTTATACATACAAGTTATAAAACTGGTAAAAACATGGGCATTTAGACAGTGGTATTTAAAGATCTTACAAAAAAATCAGCAATAGATAAGTGTAATTCAACATAATCAAACGAGTAATGACTTGAAATAGAGGTATATTGGCATGAAGGATATGTAAAGAAATGTATTTTTTTGAGTATCACATGATATGTTGTATACAGTAGCATTATGTAGCAATGAAGAAAGATTCCTGTTGTCTAGGGTTGGGACACGTGAACGTTTTTCCCTGATACCTCCTTCTGGACGGCAGATGAGGGGTTATGACATCACGTCCATATGTCTACTGCATTTTTAAAGGGACACTATAGTCACCTGAACAACTTTAGCTTAATGAAGCAGTTTTGGTGTATAGAACATGCCCCTGCAGCCTCACTGCTCAATCCTCTGCCATTTAGGAGTTAAATCCCTTTGTTTATGAACCCTAGTCACACCTCCCTGCATGTGACTTGCACAGCCTTCCAGAAACGCTTCCTGTAAAGAGGAATTTAGGCTTTCTTTATTGCAAGTTCTGTTTAATTAAGATTTTCTTATCCCCTGCTATGTTAATAGCTTGCTAGACCCTGCAAGAGCCTCCTGTATATGATTAAAGTTCAATTTAGAGATTGAGATACAATTATTTAAGTTAAATTACATCTGTTTGAAAGGGAAACCAGTTTTTTTTTTCATGCAGGCTCTGTCTATCATAGCCAGGGGAGGTGTGGCTAGGGCTGCATAAACAGAAACAAAGTGATTTAACTCCTAAATGGCAGTGAATTGAGCAGTGAAATTGCAGGGGAATGATCTATACACTAAAACTGCTTTATTTAGCTAAAGTTATTTAGGTGACTATAGTGTTCCTTTAAGGAGCAGTAAAAGGAAAGGACATGTTACATAGGTCTAAGACATCCTCTCTCTCCAGACATTGTATATAGGTGAAGAGAGGTAGCTCAGTTCGAGATTATTCTACAAAAATTCAGCCTTTAGTTATATTATTATGCCAGTGCCAAAGGACTTTGAATTTAGGTGAAACTTCACGAATATATTGAAATGAGTCGATAAACATGTTTGGAGAAAGGCAATGAAGAAATAAACGATAAATAAAAAAAACGGAAATGTCAGTAAGAAAGGGGAGACTACTAAAAATGTCAGAAAGAAAAACCGCTACCATAAAATTAATTCCTGGCCATATATACAAACATTTATGGCTCTCGGCTGACTGTCACTGTATGGAGTTATGTTAGGGACTACATCAATATAAAAATTGTGTTTTAATTCACTACTCTATCTGAAAAGCGCGTTCTTAATTGTTTCATGTTTATTAAATGTGGAAGTCACATAACGTGCTTAAAGATATTACAATGGTCAGAGGAGCATTTAGCCTCCTCTTCCATTTCTTTAAAAATATGAACTAGTGCCATTGCGGGTCACGTGCTGTATCAAAATTCTTCTAAATCTGACACGTCCACACTGTGGTTAAAATATTCTAATATTACACTGGTTTTTTTATACCTGCCATGAATTTCACTACTTTATTTATTGCCTTTTCTCTTCTTAATTTCTGTTCTATATCATTCTAGACTTGTAAAGAAAAGGTCAGGTACACGCTGGGAATTGTGTTCTAAGCAAGGGAAAAAACACTAACAGGATATATACAAATATAGAAAAAAAAAACATTGAAATCTTGGATGCTTAAAATTAAATACAAAAATGAGATGGCGCTGAGTTACCTTCAGTTTTTAGGACAGCCTCTAGGGATCAGTAATTATAATTACAGGTTGTTTATGATTGAAAAACTCAAGGTTAAGAAGCAGGGTTACATTTATACTGCCTGTACAGTGAAGATGTCCCCTTCCTCTTATTCTCCCTCTGTCCTTTTCTACACGGTCACTGTCACACTGTCACTGTCACTTTTATTCCTACCCATTGTTCACTATCTTTTCATATCACTATTTCTTGCTTATCTTTCCAGAGGGGTGAGGGTCTTATCCCTTGTGTAAGCTATATAGAGCTGGCTGGGCTTGTTTTGCACGTGGTGTGGTTCACTCCATTGTAATTCTGGGTTTTGTGTGTGATGTCACACATTACTGCAGCAACAGCTAAAGATAAGCGGTGTTTGCATTAGACGATCTATTTGGCTGTTGTTCAAATTGCTGGTCAGGTTTCCGATTCTTGATTCTCCAGAGCCCTTTTGCTTCCCTCCTACCCGATGGATGTCTGATGCAGTCATGGGTAGTCCAATATTCTCTCCCTAGGGCTCTTTTTCCTCTATTTTGTCCTTTGTGAGAAGACTATTCACTTCAATAAGCTGAAGTGGCTATGGTGCCTAGTGTATGCTTAATTGCAATGCCTGAGAATATACTTAAAGGTGTGTCCTTTTTAGCATGTTCTTGGACACAGCATAACTTAATAATACTAATTTTGTCTTTCTAAAAAGGAATGAAAAACTGCGTTTATACTGCCTGGAATGTAACCTTAAACAGTGAGGATTGGGCATGTACAACAGCTGGTGCAATAACAGCGTTTTTTATTGTTGCACATTACAAAGAACACACTTTAGTTACTATACTATGACTATCATACTGATGAACAAACTTTAAATAACATTGATTTTCTGTGTTGTTTCATAGAATAAAACAAAGACGACAGGATAATATTTTCCAATTCTTTCTCTCACTTTCAAATTCAAAAAATATTTTGCAGGAAAATGCAACATTTAAAATTTTTTAAACATTTTCCGGTGGCATTAGGCAAGGGAAATCCTTTAATATTAAGTATCTTATGACAGTAGTTTTGAACCGCCACCTACCCAATTCTGTTCATAGTCTAAAGGCCTCTCCATCCCGCTCTCGTCTTCATACATCGGGAAACCATCACGTCTTGCTTGATAATACTCCATCCGTAGCTGCTGGATACGGTCTGCGTTCCCAGATGTTGAGCGGACACTGAAAATTAAGTTGATACAATGAATACATATTTATAACCAGCGTTGCTGAAAGGTACTGGCTGGCTCCAATGCAAATTGTTCATGTTTACAGACATTATTTGCAATGAAGCCTATTACCATCTGGATATTGAATAATGCTCTTATTGGGTGTTTAACTGCTATGGAAAAAGAAACGGTATCACAGACAGACAATAAAACTTTAGCTTATCTATAAATTAGACAGAACATGAATATTCAGTGTTTTTGCAAACAATGGGGGGAAGATCGCTCTCACAATGCCCAAAAGCAGTAATAATAGAGAATAGCAGAGAGACAAAAATAAATCATTAGAGGAGTCAACACCTGCAGGACAGCATTTTTTTTGTCACGCACACAACGCAGGTCTTCTCAAAGTGTTAGAAGAAAAATCTATCCAAATGAAGTGACATATAAACATCACACACATTTCCCTGCAGGAAGTAACAGTCTACGATCATCTATTTTTTATTTGCGGGCTCCTGGTGGGTTTTCATAATTCATAAGCACCTTGCTTCTTCATGATGACCTTTACCAAACCTAAACCAACTAGACTTGTGTTAAAAAAGAAATCCTTAAAACTCTTCCAAATGTCACACAATGCAGTGAAGGAAGAGATTGTGGGTTTTGTTTTGTTTTTCTAAAAGCTTGAAAGCAATATGCTGGGGATTCTGTCATTGGCAAAGAGATTAAAGGGAAGGTTGATGGCCGCAGGACATGATAGCCTGTGAAAATCCCCGAACTCAAATAAAACACAATAGTATGTACGAGAATTTCCATTTGCACATATCAAAATTTGATACACAGACATCATTTTTTTCCTAGAGGATACTGGTTAGCAATGACTGTCAGCAACGCATTTAAAAATCACAATAGACTATTCTCTCTTCTATATAAAACTATGGGAACAATGTATTTTCCATTTTAAAAAAATTACTGGAACCTCATGTGTATTGTCTATCAATATAAATGTATAAATGGTACACACTATTCCCTAAAAAGTTGAAAAATCTAATTTTGTTTAATTCCTCCTGCTTTTTAATTTGAATGATAAACAACATTTAGATGACATTCAGCACCCCTTACAAAGTAGACTGATTAGTAAGTTAGTTGCAACTAAAGTGTTTTGTGATTCACTCCAATTTGCCAGACACAAAGAACTTCTCTAATTCTGGCATGTCCAAATTTGCTGTGACCAATTATCCTGCCACAGGGTTTAATCTAATAGATATACAAACCGTAAAATCTGGTGTTTTGTTTGCATTTGCTGTTGAGGAGGGTAAGCCATTGTTGTGCAACTGGCAGCCCATGTGCAGAATGTTTCCAGACTCCGTGTATGACCCAAAATAGGATAAACAGCCAAATTCTCGATGGGCATCAAGGGGACGGAACCAGCCGTCAGAAGAATTGTCTCCAAATTGTGCCCACCTGTTCTCAAAGTCTGAGAATCCACCAATCTCAGAGACAGAAAAGGTAAAAAGCAAGCAAGTGGCAGGGGTCAGCAAAGCAGCACAAAGGAATGTCTCGATCAAAAGTATTTTTCCAAAAACGTCTTTATAAAGTGCACAGTGCTACAAACATAGTAAAAGACTTAACATGTACTCAATACACATTTTAAGTAGACTTTCAACTGTTCTGCCCAACAAAAATTAAAGAAAGGTTGTAAAACCCAAAAGGTACAATGAATACATGTGTTGAGATAATTCTGGTTCCACACATATTTTCTATATATTTTGCACAAAATCTTTGCATAATTTTGACATTATTATAATTGATTACAGCTCTATGTAACCTAAAAGATAACATGAAAGCCATGTAATAAACAGCTTCATTAGGATCAACTAATAGTAAGAACAGATCAGTTAAAAAAAAAATATCAATCACTTTGTAAGGCTTTTCAATGCCACAGAAATCGTAAATGGACAGAGTTAAATAAAACAAAATGGTCATGGAATGGACCTCATAAATTCATGTTAGAATTGGCAGAACCTTTGTCTATGCAGCCCTAGCCATACCGACCCTGGCTTTGACTCACACCATTTCCCAACACACTTCCTAAAAAAATAGGTATAATTTTTTAAAGTTCCTTTAATGCACAGTATGTTTAATTTAGAAGGTCTTATGTTCTGCTCTGTTCATTGCTTACAAGAGTTTGCAGCAGCCTCCTGTGTGTAATTAAACTTGGATTATCAGAGCAGAAGATAAACAAATTAAAAGTAAACATAATGTCCTGTAAAAATCAAAACATAATTTTTTTTTTTTCATAGGGGCTTCATAGCCTAATCATAAAAATAACACCAAAATCATAACACAGATTTTACTCGGGAAGTTGTTGTGCAGATAGGATGTGTGTGAGGGAGGATGGGGGGCAGGGAGTAGAGAAAATAAAGAGGGGAAAACAAATTGTGCCCACATTGTCTTGGTGTAAATTAAACATTGGGCAGAACCTTTCAAGACTAATACTATTAAATGTAAGAAGCATTTATAATCCCTAATAAATATTTTGGAAAAATTAGTAAATTCAATGAATTGGAAGAAATAAACACAACATAAGAGACCACCTGTATCTTATACAGAATATGCGTCATATTGTATTTAAAATTCAGGCCTCGAGGATGCCTCATGTCTAAAGAGAATATCCAGGAGACCTGTCTCTGACGGAAACACAGGAACTGAAAATCCCTTGGTTTTTATACAAATCTTTCAGTTATCGGGAAACCTAGACCTGTGTATTATCACTATTGCATTCTGTGAATGTATTTTATTCTCTCTCTAAAAGACATTCTCAGACTAAATAAATCACATTCTTGCTGCAACAATTCATACAAGGCTCTTTTTCTGTGCTCTTGGAATAGTGCCCCACAAAATCACATTTACAGCTCTTAAATCCATATCTTTCCTGGATTACCGAACCATCTCAGCCTAAAGTATTTCAATTATTATCATTATTATATTCACACAATTGTGATAGAGTTAAATTCTATCATTTATTTTCTCTCAAAACATGTTATTGAATTTTAGGCAGAATACAGACAAAGTCTGTTTCATGGTCATATAACCAATTACCACACGTTGGCATTGTTATGTTAAAACCAATTTAGACTAAACAAGAAAATTAAACGGACACTATAGTCACCAGAACAACTACAGCTTAATGTACCGTATATACTCGAGTATAAGCCGACCCGAATATAAGCCGAGGCCCCTAATTTTACCCCAAAAAACTGGGAAAACTTATTGACTCGAGTAGAAGACTAGGGTGGGAAATGCAGCAGCTACTGGTAAATTTCTAAATAAAATGAGATCCTAAAAAAATTATATTAATTGAATATTTATTTACAGTGTGTGTATATAATGAATGCAGTGTATGTGTATATGAGTGCAGTGTGTGTGTATGAGTGCAGTGTGTGTGTATGAGTGCAGTGTGTGTATGAATGCAGCGTGTGTGTGTGTATGAATGCAGTGTGTGTGTGTATGAATGCAGTGTGTGTATGAGTGCAGTGTGTGTGTATGAGTGCAGTGTGTGTGTATGAGTGCAGTGTGTGTGTATGAGTGCAGTGTGTGTGTATGAGTGCAGTATGTGTGTATGAGTGCAGTATGTGTGTATGAGTGCAGTGTGTGTGTGTGTGTGTGTGTGTGTGTTGCAGAGCCTTGGTGGGGGGTGGGCATTTTTTATTATTATTTTTTTATTATTATTTTAATAAATTTTTTTGTTAAATTTTTTTTTTATTATTATTATTTTTTATTATTATTATTTATATTTTTATTATTTTTTTCATCCCCCCTCCCTGCTTGATACATAGCAGGAAGGGGGGCTCTCACTCCCTGGTGATCCAGTGGCATTGGCAGTTCAGTGGAGGGGGCTGGCAGGAAACACTTACCTCTCCTGCAGCTCCTGTCAGCACCCTTCTCCTCCGCGCCGGTCCGGTCAGCTCCCTCTGCAAGACCCAGTGTAACTCTCGCGGCCGCGCTATGACCCTGTGGCTCTCGCGAGACTTACACTGGGAGCTGACCGGACTGGCGCGGAGGAGAAGGGAGCTGACAGGAGCTGGAGGAGAGGTAAGTGCTTCCTGCCAGCCCCCAGTCTGTATTATGGCAATGTAAATTGCCATAATACAGACATTGACTCGAGTATAAGCCGAGTTGGGGTTTTTCAGCACAAAAAAACTGTGCTGAAAAACTCAGCTTATACTCAAGTATATACGGTAATTAAGTAGTTTCGTTAATTACAATTTGAGGGACCTGCCTGACAACCCAGGCCGAAAATCCAGAGAATTTGGTTCGCAAGCCCTGTATTTAACCCTGTTACTTTCCAGGACACCATAAAACCTGTACATGGGGGGTACTGTTTTACTCAGGAGACTTCGCTGGACACAAGTATTAGTGTTTCAAAACAGTAAAACATATCACAACGATGATATCGTCAGTGAAAGTGCCCTTTTTGCATTATTCACTCACAAACGGCACTTTGACTGATGATATAATTGTTGTGATACGTTTTATTGTTTTGAAACACTTATATTTGTGTTCTGCAGAGTCTGTAAAACCAAACCACCATTTACAGGTTTTATGGTGTTTTCAAAAGTTAGAGTCAAATTTAAGGCTTGCAGTTCCTTTTTTAACATTGAAATTTGCCAGATTGGTAATGTTGCCTTTGAGACCATATGGTAGCCCAGGAGTGAGAATTACCCCCATGATGGCATACCATTTGCAAAATGGGGTGTGTCCAGAATTTTTTTGTAGCAACTTAGTCACAAACACTGGCCAAAATTAGCGTTTAAATAATTTTTTTTTGTATTTTTCACACACAAACAAATATGAACGCTAACTTTGGCCAGTTTTTGTGCCTAAGTGGCTACTAAAAAAAAAAATGGGCATACCCAATATTGAATACCCAATATTGTACATGTGAGGTGTGATTCAGAGATTTATGACAGATAACAGTGTTACAATGTCACTATTGATAAATGTTAAAAATATATATTTTGAAACAGCAATGTCCTACTTGTACTTATAGCCCTATAACTTGCAAAAAAAAAAGCTAAGAACATGTTAACATTGGGTATTTCTAAACTCGGTACAAAATTTAGAAACTATTTAGCATAGGTGTTTTTTGGCGGTTGTAGATGCGTAACAGGGGGAAAAAGTGTGTTTCTAAAAAAATTCAATTATTGTATTTTATAATTTTTTAAAGTAAATTATACGATATGATGAAAACTATTGTATTTTTAGAAAGACCATTAAATGGCGAGAATAATGGTATATAATATGTGTGGGTACAGTAAATGAGTAAGAGGAAAATTACAGATAAACACAAACACTGCAGAAAAGTAAAAACAGCCCTGGTCCTTAACAGTAAGAAAATGGAAAAACGGTCTGGTCACTAAGGGGTTAATGCAGTCAGCTGATGTTCTAAGACAGTCAGTAGCTCCCCATTAATAAAAAAAAGATACATTTCTTTTTTATCAATGGTTGATTGGCTTAGAAAGTCAGCTGACTGCTCTAAGCCAATCAGCGGCGCCACTGCCGGAGTGGTCCTGCAGGTCAGCACTGGAGGCATGATTTTGGGTTAAACCATTCGAGAACGGTTTAACCCCTTAGGGTGAGAGTGCACCTAGGGGCCTCCAGGCACCATAACAACTTCATTTAGACTAAGTTGTTTTGGTGATAGGAGTGTCCTTTTAACCCCTTGAGGACACATGACATGTGTGACATGTCATAATTCCCTTCTATTCCAGAAGTTTGGTCCTTAAGGGGTTAAATAACTTTATAACAGGAGGGAATGAGGACCAGGGACCTAAAATGTGTTTTTATAACTATAGTGTCAGGAATACACGCATCCCTGACACGATAGTGTTCCTTTAAGACTAAACAAACAAAACATTAAATTAGTGGTAATCGGTTCCACGCAAAAGTATGCAGTGCGCCTGAACAGAAAAATAAATGTAAAATCGTTACCAAGCTAAGGGACATCAGGATTACCCCATTTTCTAGGCCAAATTGGAAATTTTGACCGTATTTAAAATGTGATGGTTTTCTTTATAGTAAAATTTGTAGAAATTTCCTATTCAGAAAATTACCATATTTACAGATTCTGTTGGAAATATGGGTGGAAAAATTACTAAACCTGTTGTGTCTGCAAAAATATGGTGTAAAACAACAGATGAAAAAAATCCAACAGATTTAACAAATTGTCTCCCATCCTCCCACATGGGGAATAAATGTGGAAAATTAGACAGAAAAGTGATGGCGATACTTTGATAAAACTCCCCCATTGTCTTTTTAAGTATATTTCCGCTATTAGCCGTGTACCTCACTCCATCTCTCAATATCCCCAAATAGTCTACATTTAGTTTAAAATACGCAAAATTCAACAAACCATGGACTGGATTTTCTTAGCAAATTTCTCGCAGTCTTCAATGGAGGAATCGCTATTCAGTAAGCAGAGTAACTGGATTCTGCTAAGGGAATCCAGCTCTAACGTTTTATCATATTATACTGTATTTGGGAAGGAGATTAAGAATGGAAAATTCCTTTTGAAGATTTCTCTGTTTAAAAGCAAAACAAAGGCTCCCATCTATTCAGTCCTTTGTAATGTGAAAAACCCACAGATAACATATTTTAGTATAAAGTACAATGTCCTTTATTACTAATTTCTTACCCGTGGAAGAAATAATTACTGTGGCAGTTTAAACATTGCGGCTATGATGACAAGTTAGTTTTGTTATTTCAAGCCTTTTCTGCTGCAGACACACTGCCATATGTGTCACAAAGCAACGTGGGTGAATGGTCAGCTTTTTCCTGTACGGAGATATTTGGTTCTCAAAAGCCAATCAATTGCCTAATTTATGTGACTCAGAATTGATTGGCGGCACATCATGCTGCAGTTTCCTCAATGTAGCACAATTGACAAAACAAAGACATCCAGTTTGGTTCCCAGTGACGTTTCCCTTACTGTTACGTTAGTAGACAAAATCAACAAATTGAAGTTTATTCAAAAGATAAGATCTAAGACTCTACTATTGTTGTAAGGATCTAGTGACTTATAGTATAATTCTGAGATATCCAAGTTATGTTCATTACATGAGTATTGGCACAGAAATGAATGTTTGCACTTTTATGTTGGGGTTAGTTGTACCCTCGGCGCATGTGACATAGGCAGCCTGGAACTCATCTAAAATTACTCAGTACAGCTATTGGCCACAGCCCTACTTACATCACTATTGAAATGAAAAATTAATCCAATTTACATTTATATGTATTTTGAATACAGTTGGGATTGATTTTTAAGGACTTTGAAACCTTGGTCAGTCATACAGATTTAAAGAGCAGCTGGGTGGACAGGGTTCATTGCAGAAGTCAACAGTCAAGTCAAAGACAATGCATCAGATGTTGACTCCCCTAACTACTCAATTATGATCATGCGTTGCTAGCTCCTGTCTGCAGACAGCACTCTTACAATCTCCCACATTGATTACTCCCCATCTTTCATTCTCAACCATTCCCAGCTTGCTTTCAGACTGCTACAATAATTAACACCTCCCTCGCCTTTATAAAGCTGCTTTTCTAGTCTTCTAATTTTTACTCTTTTCCCTTTCTATTTTTTCTTTCTTTTTGTTTTTATTTAAAGTGCATCTCTGCTTCCACCCATCTCCTCCAAGTAACCTTATCTGCATTGCTCCTTCTATATTTCCTTCACCATATTTCATCCCATGCCATCTATCACACATCTGCTTGTTCTCTCCTCCCTCTTCTAAAACCCAAAGTCCAACACATACATTCAAGTCTCATTCCCACTTTCTTTCTCTGGTCATCCTTTTGCTTTTAGCAGGTGGGAATGTATCTACTAATCATGGGCCTCCTGCTTTCCACCCTACCCTCATCTCCACTAGAACAACAGAAAAACTCTAATATATACTCTGTCAGACAACCTTATCCCATGCCTTTTGCTGTGTCCTATGGAGTATGCTTAGTCTGTAATACCATAAAATCTATTGCTATTTACGATCTCTTCATCTCCCCCTTGGCTCTCCTCTATTCTTCCTGAACCAATTTTTGTTTGGCTTCCTTACTTCCTCTCCTTTGACATTTCTTCCCTTATCCTTGGTGACTTCAACATACCTATTAACTTACCTAGACTTTTATCTATCACTTCCTCCTTTGAACTTACTCAATGGACCAACTCTCCTACACCATTACTATAGACCTTGTTTTCGCCAACCTTCACTTTGTCTCTTAATTCTTTAATGTGCCTTTCCCCTCTGTCTGACCACCATCTTCTAACCTGCACTGTCAATGTGCCCCTCACTCAGAATATTAAACCTAGCTTATCAGGTCTTCAGAAACCTAAGCTCGCTTGATCTACACCAGTTCTCTTCCTCTCTCCAGTCTCCACTTTATCTCCTCTCAACTCTCTCCTACCCCCTCTCAAGCTACCTCATTCTATAATTCTGTTCTGTCTACTGCTCTAGATATGACTGCACCAATCAATGCTCACTCGAGATGTCAGCCACACCCTCAACCAAGCACAGCAAGCTCACCCGCTATCTCCAATGATGCTCCCGCACTGCAGAACGTAGCTGGAGAAAGTCTTGCACCACACCTGACTTCCTAAATTAAAAATCCATGCTACGTTCCACCTACTCTCATGATCTCAAATGCCTGCTTCATATCTTTAACTCCCTTCTTCACCCCATTGTAATCTCAACATTAAGTAAACATACAGCTTGTGATTGTGCATGTCACTTTACTGACAAGATTAACAGTCTTCTTTCTTTCTTGCTTCCTCCAATACTCGGCTTCCATTCTGTACCTTCTTCCACATTGTCCAATCTCTTTCCGCTTGTCTGGTCCCATCCCTAATGCATACTTTCAGCCTCTTCTTGTCTACTGGTAGTTTGGTCCTTAAACATGCATCCTTTCACGTTTTCCAAAAATCTCATCTTTAAAAAATCCATCTCTTGACACTACCTCTCCTAACTATCGTCCCATGTCACTACTCACGCAATTTACCTTCTCCTGACATCTGCTCATCCCTGCACTGCCAACTCTCACCTGCCAGATTTTCAAAGGCTGCCCTGTTCCTTTGAAACTCACTACACCATTCTAAGAGACTCTCCCATAGCCTCCAGCCCTTTAGGATGTCACTGAAAACACACCTCTTCAGGAAAGCATACCATCTTCCTGGATGGCATTTCTCTAATTGCATTGTCCTCATCACTTACCTGGCCTCCATAGCCCAGCTCACTCTCTCTCCTGCCACACGCCACTTTTACCAGCTTATTTCAACATAGGTATCTTATCCATCAAACCCTCCTCCCCTATAACATGCTATTATTTTTGTTGTGTGTCTTTACCCCTTCCTCATAGACTGTAAGCTCGTTTGAGCAGGGCCTTCTTCACCTCTTGCCTAGCGCTGTGGAATATGCTCACACTGTATAAATGATGATAATAATAATAATATGCTCGTTCCAAATGCGCGTCCAATCAACTCATGGTATCAGAAGAGCTTGAAATCTATATGCTCTATCTTGCATTTGAGAAACAAGTCATGGATCACTCCTCTCAGTGGGTAGAGAGGGGGAGAAATGGAGCTTCATCTCTTCAGTGGAAGTTAATCTGAATATTCTTTATAAGCATAAATAATATACAATGTGTCTGTTTCTGGATTCCACACTAATATGTTTCAAAACCTCATCCAGAGTAACAGATTTAATCTAATGTCATTTACATTTATAGTAGAACAATGACTGACTGCATCTTTTAAAGGCCAGCAGTGATTTAAATTAACGCAAAGTCCACATATGTTATTAATATCGATAAACAATAATAGTACAGCTACATTTTTCTATAATGAAATAATGCTATAAGGATAGCACTGTTTAATTCTTATGAATTGTTTGAATAGAATTAGCCATCCTCAACCAAACATCTAATTCGTCCATAATATTAAGTGCCAAATTCTTTTACCAAGAGATTTGTTTTAAAGCTACAATCTATATTACTTTACATTTCAATATTCATTCTAGCATATGTCATATGACACAAAAATCAAAATCAAGAAAAAACAAAGTGAAAATAGTCGCATATTTTATGCACTGACAGGAAATTCTACTAGGGAATCGTGTCTAAGAATCAAAATGTTAAATTAATTCTGAATTCCGAAGGTCATGAAAGAAGCCTGCCAAGGTCGTCGGCACTGAATAGGTTAATACAGAGTCCATAAAGTTTTTATTTTTTTTATTTTTTATTTTTTCTGTGTTGATTTTGTACTATAGAATTGCAGTCAGGTATTATTTATAAGTTTCCCAGAGCCAGGTAATGTGAGAGGTGCACAATGAGAGCAACAGTTCTGAATTTCAACTTGGCTTCTGACAAAATATGTGAATATATGAATTGCATTCAAACCCAGCAGATGAATTCAATCAACGCTGTGCAAATATCGCATACATAATCTATTAGTTTACCCCAATGAAACCGAAGCATTGAAATCAAGCTCAATGAAGTCATCAGTAATAAAGTACACCAGCCTGATAAGACGATATTAAAAAATGGCCAATTGTAGCACATTTGTGTCGAAAAGTCGACTCTGACAATAAACTGTCATCGGTCTTCTTTTTACATTTAAAAGTGATGAAAAAAAAAATATGGTTTTAATCAGATGGTAGGGCTGTGCGAACAGGAGAGAAAGAACCTGATTAAAATGCGGAGGCTTGCTTCAGGTTTGCAAGAGTATGGCTGTTTAGACTGCAAAAGAACATGAAGTTATGGTGAAAAATTAGTAGAAATAAAAACAGCTTGGAACGAAATCGCTCAGTCATCTATAAGTATCAGTATTTACTCACTGATTGCCAAAGCAAGATGCAAAACAATACCATAGAAGATGTATAAAAGTGCTAATGCAGAAGTGCGTGCAGCCTTGGAATAATGTATTATCACATATTGCTTAGAGATACAAAGGGCTACAGGCTTGGCTTGATAGAATGTTTAAAGATATTTTAACCAACAAGAGGCAAAACATGCTATATCTAAATAAATGAATAAAAACAGATCTTATTGAAATGGAGGTGGGCAGGCAAGGGAGCAGGCTGCCTAGATGGGTGGACCAGCATGTAAAATAGACGGATCTGCAGGTGAAAGGGTTAAGTCTGCCCATAAAGTGAGTGAGACCACCCCTAAAATTGTTGGGCACACTAACTGTGCTCCCCCCAACCCAGGCAAACCACGCCCGGAATGCAGCTGAAACGCTTTGAGATTGGTCCTAGTCACAACAGATTAACCATAAACTGACCTTAGGTGGCTGCCTAGGGCCCAGAGATTAGACAAGGGACATTCAACCATTAATTTGCTTGGTGCCATTAACAATCATGTGACGAGTGAGGGTGGGACCCAAACAAGTAACCTGCCCACGGCTTTGTGGAAACTTAATCTTTCACTGGTCGTAGTGTCCTTTCCTGCATCATATCTGCACGACTGATATAAGCTCTATATAAATCCCTCTCAAACATGAACATTAATTATACAAAATGTCAAATTTAAAACATCTCCTTTCCGCTGAGCAAGGCAGATCCGGTCCATAAGGGTTTCCCTTTCCATTGGTCTACATTTAATGGGGAAAAGATACCATCTACCCTGCATGTCACAAATTGTTAGTTTCCCTACGGACTCCTAGATTTCTGACCAGTCGCTCCACTCTTCTGAAGAACCTAGATCGCATTCCCAAGCAGCTATACAAGCTGAAGTGATTTGTGAGGGGTGAGTTGTTGGCATAATATATAAGCTTTTGGGGTTGGGAGAGGGATGAAGATGGCAAAGGAGGTTACCTTGTTGGGGGAACACTTTTAAGACACTTAAGATGCACTTATCAGAGGTTCGAGAGTGTAGATAAAAGAAATCTACCCAGGCAAGCGGCTGTATATACAATAAGGTTATAGGGTAGCTTGAAATATCCTGTTCCATAATGTGGTGGGTGTACACAGCTCACCACAGACTCCTGGAGTTTAGGAAGTGTAAACCATATACCATCCAGTACGCGTAATGACAAGTAGAACATGTGATTATGATAAACCAGGCTTTGGCAATTTGTAATGAGAAGTTACATCTGCCCTGCAGCAGATGGTAAGTGCCTTATTCAAGTGTCCTTCATAGGTGTGGAATTGTCCTTGTACTGAGTCTGGTGTTTCATATTTCCTGACGCCTTGGCAGGAGTTTTCTTTCATGTTTGCCTGTCTCATTGTTGGAGAGGTAGAGCAATAGTAGATAGACCCAAGTGTCGTAAAAATTCGGGTGCCTCTGATAGCTGTGTAAGGACATGTAATTTGTTATCGTTATCGGACTGTCAATTTGAATGGATGTCCCCAAGCACATCGTAGGTGGTGTTGTGATAGCAGTTGTGTAAGCTGTCTCAGTTTTTCATTTTGTAATTGGGTGTCTCTGGCAACCATCAGACTTTTTTATGTAGAATAAATGCATTTGCACTATGACATCTCTTGTTAAAGTAGATGTTGTGCTATGTGGTTTTAGAGCCAGGTGTGCTCAGTCCATTAGGAGATCTGTATTAGAGGTGTCTGGTAGTAGACCTCCAAGGGCCACAGTTACCAAGTCCTGCAGTAGTTCAAGGGATACCATCTCTGGGAGGCTGAATGTTATTTCGGAGGGATCGGTTTCTGAGTTCTTCCTGGGTATTGTCAAGAAAGCGGACTTGCTTCTTCAAATCCTGAAGGATTGGGTCGTAAATATTGACCACACCTATGACTTCATTGGTTTTGCTCTCTAACTCATGAGCACGTGCAGTTTGGTCAGCCAGGTCTTCTTTGAGAGGCTTGAGGTGCTTCTGAAACTCCTCTGCCACATTGTCTTTGGGTTCTCGTAAAAAGCCTTGCATTTCTTGGCAGGTAAGCAGGGACTTGGGATTCCAGACTCGAGGTGTGCTACAGGCTTCAGAATTTGAGTCAGGTTGAGGTGAGTAACGTGTTAGGCTTGGAGCGGAATATGGGCGTTACTGCAGTGTGTCTTGCTTTATAACCTCCACTCATGTCTGGTATGTCCCAATGAGGTGAGGGAGAAGGGAGGATATGGATCAGGTATCTTTATAGGGTCCAATGCTCAATATAGCTGATGGAAGATCATGATCTGAGCAGAGCTTTAGTGAGATGTGACTATCCTTGATGAGAGTATGACTCCAACCCCTAAAGCAAGTCTGGTTTTAATGTTCACTATACATGTATTTCTATACGTTTTACTATACATACATTAAATGATTTGTATATTAGACTCTAATACTATACAATATGCAAGACAGTGTCCCTTTATTTGGTTTCTGTATTTGTTACTGAGGAATAATTTATCTTAATTGTTATACACGATCCGAGAAGACTGCCCTTAACTAACACTTCTCACTGCTGTCTTTCTTCTTCTTTGGAAAGTGTCAGAATCACATTTATTTTAAGCACTAGCTTGTTTTTACAGTGAGGAAAGCAGTTTATTTTAGGGTGTGATGTACTGATCATCCGCTACCTATCTGTATGCATTAACAATTATAATTAAAATTCTTCCTACGGATCTGAGCTGACTTGCAACATGCTTACATTCCAACTCCAACATCCACAGAGCAATCAGTATTTACATCGTGTGTTTTAACCTTTTCATTAGCAAGCAATCCATCACTTACTGTCTTTCAAACAAGTCAATTGAATTCTACTCTTATTTGTAAAAACATTTTTTTTTTTTAAATCACTTTCCCCATGAGGTTTATAGGGTTTTCTTATAGGGCGGTTTGTGGATCATTGACTCACTAACATCAATCCTTGTTCCAACAGCATGCAAGCCACTAATTATTCAGGCATTCTCTGCTAAATTCTGTAAGGTAAGTTTCATTCTTGTTCAGCTTCCATGGCACAAGCTATCAGGAATCTCTAAATGAAAAGAGGTTTTACTGTTGGCGTAAAAGTCTTCACATTGTAAGCTCACTTGAGCAAGGTCCTTCACATATCTTTTTTCTGTTTACCAAACTGTGACTGTCATAATTTATTTGTTTGGCTTCGGGTATACCTAATCTAAAGGGAACTGTCACATCCCAGAATTTTATTATAATATTACGTTTACTTATCCCAATATTAAACAAATATGGTAAGGTGTCAAAAATACAATTAAATGCAGAAATCACCAACTCTCAATGCTACATCTGAGTGTTTCCATTTTAGCTACCTGCCAATCATTGTTATAAGCTCTGTCCTTTGTAACTGATAGTCAATAGAGAAAACATTCAAAGAAGAGAAAAAAACAAAACAATATTTTAATTTTGCCTCTTCATTTACGTTTCCCTTGCTTTTCTGCATTGGAACAGGATTATAATGTAATTTGCTAAATCTTTAATATATATTTTTTTTAAATTGTGGGGGGAAAAAAATGGCTAACACAAGTTATAGGTTATTTGTAACATTTTATTAAATGCTGTCAATTCTAGAGAACGGTCAGTTCCTGTTTAAAACTGTTCAATATTGTTTGAATCGGATTATCTATGAAGTAATAAGTAATACAATTATGTGAAGAATTTGTTTAGAATACTGATATCAATTATTCTATATCACCTGGTTATAGAATATACTTATCAGAGCTATGGAGCTGTTATATGTGATAACATTCATTGTAAGTGCTATCTGTCATGGACACATTATAAAGGAGAAAGTTTGATACAAACACTTAGATTTGCATTACTAGTTAATCTTTTTATTGAACTGAGTGGGGGGCACCACGATTATTGTTTGCCTTCAGCATCAGTTACCCATGGGCTGGTCATGCTAATAGGTACCTGTTAGTATCCAAACAAACCAGAGACGTCCTCGGTCATGTAATATCAGCAAGCAGCACCAATGTACCCTGCTGTCACAGGGAAAAGGAATCACTGACTTGAATTGTTACAAGCTATAAGACTCACTTGATGCCTGCTGTCATAACAGCCATTCCCTAACTGCAACGAGTCCTGACATATTTTGTCTATTTATTAATGAAAATCAATAGAGCCTCTGTGAATTTTGTTAAAAAAAATAGATTTCTTGTCAAGTGTCAGTCAAGAAAGTTTAATATGGACACAGATTGCTATTCTTAAAGGAAAACAATATTGTGCCAATATTAAAAAAGCAAAAGATAATGGAGATTAATTCATGAGGAGGCCAAGTCTAAATCAGTCAGCTACGGTTAAAGATAAAATTCCATTTGGGGCCAATTTACTAGAAAGGGATAGGAACATGTACTTGCAAGTTTATTCACTACACTCTGGACTTTAGAAAATGAAATATGAATGGAAAAAATGAGGCTAAAGTTTCCAATTAGGAAAAATCCTACAGTTAGGCTATAATCAGATCTCATCGTATAATTATCTAAGCACTGGTACATTTAAAGATATTAAATGAACATTCCAAGCACCATAACTACTACACATACACGCATGGACGCCATAAGGAGAGTACAGGCAGTACATCTGTCACAGCAAAAATACAGCCACGTCAAGGTGAGCTTTCACTCAAATGGCCTTTGGAGTGATGTTAAAAATCCTCCAGTTATTTAAATTTGCATTGGGATTTGGGAAAGTGCGCAAGTAACGTTTTTCTTTGGTTGTTATTGTATGTATTGGCGCTGATGTGTACTATAGTCCTTGCTGATGTCTAGGAGTAGTGGGGCCTAATTCTGTATGCTTGTAAATGCTCTGCAAAACCTCCAGAGTTTTCATAGTGAGAGCCAGGGGCGGGCTGGGCCGGGGGGCAGGGAGGCAATTGCCCCCCAGGCCGCCCTAAATTCTTTTAAGACCGGCTGCGGCGGGCCGGTCCTAATGCTGCAGCCACCTGAGCGCTCTGTAAAGAGCCTCAGGCGGCTGCAGTTGCTTCTACCCTCCCCTCCCATGTAGCGTGGCCGAGCTCCTCTCCGGTCCGCGGTTCCCGGACGGAGTGATAGGAAGGTGCACACTAAGTGTACACTTCCTGACAGTCCGGCCGGTTACAGGAAACAGATACTCCTGTTCCGCTCGGAGTTTCTGTTTCCTGTAACCGGCCGGACTGAATGGAAGTGCACACTTAGTGTGCACCTTCCTATCACTCCGTCCGGGAACCGCGGACCGGAGAGGAGCTCGGCCACGCTACATGGGAGGGGAGAGTAGAAGCAACTGCAGCCGCCTGAGGCTCTTTACAGAGCGCTCAGGCGGCTGCAGCATTAGGACCAGCCCGCCGCAGCCGGTCTTAAAAGAATTTAGGGCGGCCTGGGGGGCAATTGCCTCCCTGCCCCCCGGCCCAGCAATAAGTAGAAGGGGGATCAATAAGAAGAAGGGGTAAGAAGAAGGGGGGAGTAATAAGAATAAGGGGGTAAGAAGAACAGGTGGGGGAGTAAGAAGAACAAGGGGGGAGTAAGAAAAACAAGAGTGGGAAGTAAGAAGAACACAGGGAGGAGGGGGGTAAGAAGAACACGGGGGTGAGGAGAACACATAGAGGGAGGAGTGAGAAGAACACAGGGAGGGTGGAGGGGGATGAGAAGAGCACAGGGAGGGTGGGTGAGTGTGAGAAGAGACCGCTAGGGGAGGGTGGGGGAGAGGAGAGATCACTAAGGGGCAGGGGAGAGCTCTAAGGGACAGCTCTATAGGACAGGGGGCAAGACAGGGAGCTCTTTCACACTACGCACACATACACACACAATGCATCCCTATACATACACAGAAACACACAATGCATCCCTATACATACACAGAAACACAACATGCTTCCCTTACACACAGAGAAACACACAATGCATCCATTACACACACTCACAATGCAACCCTTACACACAAAGACAATGCATCCTTTGCACACATACACAGAAACAGACAATGCAAACCCTTACACACACATGCAAACACACACACTGCTTTTCTTACATACACACAGAAACACAATGCATCTCTTACACTCAATGCACACACATACAGACACACACCTTGCATCCCTTATGCATACAAACACAGATTCACACAATGCATCCCTTACACACAACCAGAAACACATAATACATCCCTTATACACAAATACACACTGCTTCCACTACACACAAACACACTGCATCACCTGCAGAAACTGGTATCCCTATACACTACATACCATAAGCACACATATTAGATCCTCTACAATAACACATAACACATCCCCTACACACTCCACTCCCTGTGAGCGAACTCATGGGTGGGTGGAACATATAAGTGGAGTTATGAGTGGGCCTTATGGGCATACTCACCATCAGGCCCTGGGGCCCAGACCTTGAGCTGTGTAAGGGGCCAAAAAAAATGGAGCTGCTTCCAATTCTCCCAGAACTGAATTTTGTGACCACAGTTGCAAACAGCCTCCAGAGATCCTGTTCTACACCAGACCAGTGGAGCCAAACTGCAGCCCATCATCATCCTCATCTGGTTGTAAGTAGGCAATCTAGTATATTATTAGTGACACTAATCTATAATTTACCTCACATTAAAGGGACACATTAAAGGGACACCTGGTGAACTACAGGAGGGGAGTGCACTAATTGCACTGCACTCTCCTCCTGCCCAGACCCGTCTTTACCGCAGTGCAAGTGCCCTCTGCCCTCTGCCCCTAATTTACAGTGGCTCACACTCAAAACAAGCAGTGCCTGGAGCCCTTTGCAGAGATGGGAACAAAGAGGTTCTGCGGCAGCTGGCCGTCCTGCAAGCATTACATTAAACAGCTGTTCCCCATGCAGCCACAGGTGGCGCTGTGCTTGAAGAATGTGATTACTCTTCACTTCCTCCCAGCCTACAGAGCAGCGCATGGCAGAGAGAGAGGAGGAGGCATGATTTAATCTTACAACAAATCCTCTAAGCAAACCTTTATAAATTTGGGGGGATCAGCTCTGTTTCCACAGTTTATTGGTGTTTACTCTGATGTCTGTATTAATATTGAGGGATGTCTAAGTAGTAACGTCAGTGTGTGTCAGCATGGCCAGCCGTTGGGGTGTGCAAGCTGTGCGGTCACGCAGGGTGCCATGACAACAGAGGCACCCGGCGGCCAACACAGCTCACAAGTTGGGTACACCAGCATATTCAATTTAAATGATTCGCTGGTGGTCCACTGGTGCGCACCAGCAGTAGGTGCAGTCAGATCATATCCTCTCCCTCGTAGTTCCGGCGCTCTGTTAGTGAGTCAGAGCACAGGCTCAGAGATTCTCAGCCTGCGCTCTGACAACATTGAAAGTCAGAGCCGTGAAGGAGCGGGTATGGCAAAGAGCTACTGATTAGCATAACATCAATATCGGTTATAAAACCAGGAAAAGGTGGGCATGGATGGTGAACTGATTTGGTGGTGCAATGGGCCACTTGACTGTTTTTACACCGCAGGCCTAAGGCTGCCAGCCCTCCCCTGGTGAGAGCCATGTAGGTTTCACATCGATGGTGCACTGTTCTCATTGAATTGCAGCTTTCACACCCACAGTGCACCACACTCACCACTAAAAAGGTCTGACCTAGCCTTGTATCTCTGAATATTAAATACACACATACTGTGAGTTTAATAGAGGTAGTACAGAATACTCCCAGAAATCAATGCCCAGTAAATAAAACATATTTAAGTGATTACATCACTTTCCAGTGCCCAATACCTAAAATCAAATCTGTTTTAGAGATTGTACAGCCTCCATTCCATGGGGTACCCATTATCAGAACTGCTCGTATTATTCCAGGCTACAAAGCTTTGTTAATCAGCCTAATTAGTAATGTCACCATCATTACAATTGTGTAGGATGGGATGCCAACAGAATGGCAGGCTAGATAGATTTCCTGCTGAAATTAAATTGCTTAGTAAATAAAAGATTACAAAGTCTAAATTGTTTTTGTACATATTATGTTCAATCTATATTTCTAAGAACAATTTATTATTAGCGATAAATTAAATATGATACGAGGTAATGATAATTGACATAGCGATCACTAGTAGTGGCCCGAGTCACTAAGGGACATAAGATAAAAAGTATTTTGGTTAAGGAGAAGTCTAAGGATTACATTCATATAAATAAACTATATAATTAGAGAAATGAGGTAACAGATCTCCCCCGTGTTATTGCACTTTATCTTGTCACTTTATTGCACTTCATCATACCTCCCAAGTGTCCCTATTTAGGAGAAGCAGTCTCTATTGTGGGCCCAAATCCCTCTGTCCCCTCTTTTCTATAAGCTCTGTAGCAATAGTACTCAGAGTAATGTGTTTTTAAACTACAATAAATGTGTCTTGAAATCAGTCTGTGTAAATAACATTGTTTTTCTTCTAAATTACACTTAAGATGCATAAACTATTAGTAAGTAAAGTGTGCCTCTTTGGTCATCTCAAATGTTGGCAGATATGCTTTATACTTACATGTTTACACTTTATCACGTGCCTTTGTTCATGTGTTCTATCACACAGCTTACTTTGTAAACACTCGGTGTCAATCATTAGCAGTGAGGTTGTTGCTCCACACCAAGACCCTATTTCCTTGCTCTATTAGCATTTGTATGGTTGGTTTAATAAAGGCCTTGTGTGGCTGAAACGTCAACCATGTTCTTGGCACCTTAAATAAAGGATCGCCTGTCTGATATAAGGTTTGTGCTGGACAGTTTACTTTTTCACTATTAATATAAATAAAAACAGGCTATGACAGCATTTAAAAAAAAAAAAAAAAAAAGATGGAAATGTTAAAGTGTACCCAGCAGCATCCTTATATGCAGGTTGCTGTTTACAGGCTCAGAACATTGAAAAACACGCCCATACATGAAATGTTCTTGTGCATGTACTAATTGTGTTTTATCCGCAAATTCAAAGAACAATTTCAGAGCTCACTTACACACAAATCTAAATAGAATGTGCATTTTTTTACACAAAAAAATCTATTTTGGAAAATGCTAAAATGTACCACTCTTAGTAAAAGTAATAAACAGTAAAAAGGAATACAAACAATGTAAAAGAATCAACTTGTATGACATGACAGTAAGCTGTAGAGTAGAAGTTTATTTTTGTTATGTGGTCGTAGAGTTTCTGGTTTGGTCATATAAAAAGAGATAAAAATAGAAGAAATCTATAGTGCAGTTAACGTGATATCTACCATCAGATAAGACCTGACTATAATAAGCACTCACATGTGTAGGATTACATAACTAGGATCCTTATGAAAGCCATATAGATGCCTATTGGGTATACAAGCACCTCGTCTATGTCTCATTTCTTGGAAGAGAAATTAAAATGTAATACTGCAGAGTATCTGACAAATTGTTCCACTAACAAATAGCACTCCAGTGGTCTGTTACCACCTTCTTTGCAAATTAGATATAAGCACTGGGCACTAATGAAACACATAAGATTACTGACAATAATGCACAACTACCTCATCTATTTTGCCTGGTGAGGGCTACTCGAACTACTGTAATAGCCACCAGATTGTCTTTGTATCAGACGACCAAACTTCTGAAAAACTATTTTTACAGAATTTTAAATCAAAATCAAACCTCAGGGATAAGTAAAATGATCTCCTACAATACGTGAGTAGCTGATCATCATTGTAATATCTGATGGTGGCAACAAGTGTCTAACAAATGACACCATAGTATAATTTTGTTCTCCCCAGGAAATGTCACATGCACCAGAAAATAAGAGCCACTGCTATTATTCTTGGGACAAATTTGTATCTCCTTTACAAGTATGAAGTCATTGGGATGATACCAAGTGTACCACATGTTGAGTTTTCGCATTACACAGGCTGTGGATTAGGTTGGCTATGTGCAATTAATAAATAATCATGTATGTGACTATACAGCTCTGCAATTTATTATTATGAATGCGTGGGTTGCCAGGGTAATAAGAAACTCAACAAATCAGAATATTCCAGACTTTATTTGATGCATACTATCTTCATGGCAACCCGGTACAGAAGAAAGTTCATATCACTGGCACTCACTAACTATTGGAATTTACTGCCAATACAATGATAAAAGTATTGCAAGTACTTTTCTAGATAAAAAGTAACTGTCAAGCTCCTGATCCCCATGCTTACCCTCCTGACTCCAACTGTTCTCTTGGCGTCTTGCTATATAGCTGAAACTTGCTGACAGCTAAAGGTAGCTGTTAAAAGAACACTATAGGATCAGGAACAGAAACATGTATTCCTGACCCAATAGTGTAAAACTCATTATCTATCCCCCCTTGCTCCCCAAATTTTATAGTAAACTCTTACCTTATTATCAGTGAAGCACAGGTCTCCTGGCATTGGCACTGCCCCTGATCCACCTCCTTGGCTGATATCATCAAAAATTATGATCTCAGCCAATCACAATGATTTCCCATAGGAAAGCATTGGATTGACTGAGATTGTCAATTCTGATGATCTCAGCCAAGGAGGTGTGTCAGAGGCGGAGGCAAACACCAGCCTGGCCAATCAGCATCTCCTTGAATCAATGCATCTCTATGGGGAAAGTTCATGGATTGACTGAGATTGTCAATTCTGATTATCTCAGCAAAGGAGGTGTGTCGGAGGTGGAGCCAAACACTGGCCTGGCCAATCAGCATCTCCCTGAATCAATGCATCAATGCATGTTCCCCTTTCTCAGAAAATTCAGTGTTTACAACAAAAAGCATGCAGGGACTGACTATACTCACCAGAACAACTACGTTAACCCCTTAGTGACCAGACCACTTTTCAATTTTCTTACCGTTTGGGACCAGGGCTGTTTTTACATTTCTGCGGTGTTTGTGTTTAGCTGTAACTTTCCTCTTACTCATTTACTGTATCCACACATTATATACTGTTTTTCTCGCCATTAAATGGTCTTTCTAGAGATACCATTATTTTTATCATATCATATAACTTACTATAAAAAAAATTATAAATGAAGATGAAAAACTACACTTTTTCTAAATTTGACCCCCAAAATCTGTTGCGCATCTACAACCACCAAAAAACACCCGTGCAAAATAGTTTCTAAATTTTGTCCTGAGTTTAGAAATACCCAATGTTAACATGTTATTAGCTTTTTTTTTGCAAGTTATAGGACAATAAGTACATGTAGTACATTGCTATTTCCAAACCTTTTTTCAAAATTAATGCAAGTTACATTGTAACACTGATATCTGTCAGGAATCCCTGAATAACCCTTCACATGTATATATATATATATTTTTTTTTTAAAGAAGACAACCTAAAGTATTAAACTTGGGGTATTTTGACTCTTTTCATACAACCGTTTTACCACCAATCTATGCCAAATTAATAATAAAAAAATAAAAAATAGTGATTTTTTTTGACACACGTAGCAATTTAAGAATACATGCATGAGAACTTTAAAGGACCAATATAGTGCCAGGAAAACACTCTTTTTCCTGGCACTATAGTGCCTTGAGGGTGCCCCCCCTCAGGGTCCCACTCCCGCCGGGCTGGATGGAGAGGAAGGGGTTAAACACTTACCTTTCTCCAGCGTTGGGCTCCCTCGGTGCTGGAGACTCTCCTCATCCTTTCCCCATCATCGGCTGAATGCGTGGCAAGAGCCGCGCGCGCATTCAGCCAGTCCATAGGAAAGCATTCTGAATGCTTTCCTATGGACGCTGGCGTCTTCTCACTGTGAAAATCACAGTGAGAAGCGCGGAAGCGCCTCTAGCGGCTGTCAATGAGACAGCCACTAGAGGCTGGATTAACCCTAAAGTAAACATAGCAGTTTCTCTGAAACTGCTATGTTTACAGCAGAAAGGGTTAATCCTAGGTGAACCTGGCACCCAGACCACTTCATTAAGCTGAAGTGGTCTGGGTGCCTATAGGGGTCCTTTAAGGGTTACAGTCAAAGAACACCCCAATATGTGTTCAGCAACATCTCCTGAGTACAGTGATACCACTCAGGTATAGGTGTGTTGGGTTCTCTGGGGGCTAAAATACCTTATTTGGAGGGTGTTCATTCCAGTTTTCCAACTTGGAATTTTCACAGCTGGTCATCATGCACCCATGTCCTATTTGGGACATTTTTAAAGCCGGCCAATGTAATTTACCCCCATCAAACCTCATATTTATTAAAAGTAGACATCCTAGGATATTCAATATGTTGTGTGTCTAGTCTTTTTAGAAGCCACATAGTCACAAACACTAAAAATGCAAAAAACTTTTATGAACGCTAACTTTGGCTAGTGATTGTGACTAAGTGGCTACTAAGAAAGACTGAACATACCCCCGGCAGGGGAATGGCGGCAATTGGGTTAGTACATGGGAAAGGGAGAGGTTAATTTAAAAAAAAATAACAAATTATGTTTTATTCTTCACCGAGTGAGCATCTGCCTCAGTGCCGGGTTCCATGTGGAGCAACCTGGAAGCCCGGCAGTCAGGGGGGTATTGCACGATGCCTCTAGAGCGGCTGGAAGCGATCATGATACGTCCACGGTCCTTGAGGACCGTTTTTTGTCAGACATACCGAATACGTCCTTGGTGGGGAAGGGGTCAAGCTGTAGTTGCTCTGGTGAATATACTGTCCTTCTAACATTGCTCGCTACAGTTGCGAATATACAGTAGAGCATTTAGTCTCTAAAAAATGTCAGCTGACCAATAAACATATGTATGCCAATATAAACTCATTGCGAATGCTCTACAGTGCCATAATAGGAATTCTCCATATAGCACATTTTCTTACATATGACTGAACTATTACCAACGTATCTGACGCATCAGTGTTTTAGTGCATGCCTAGGTTTAATAATTATCTTTAGTGGTTCCATGTATTACTAACATGGCGGACACTGACCAGTAAGGCCCCATTTGCAAAAATCATTATTTAATACATTGGCATACTGTCAATTATTTAAATAACGGTTACAGTTTGCAAACATAAGCACTCTGTCACGATCCCATCGCTCAGAGAATGAGTCTGAGAACTGCCGCCGGGTTACTGTAGCAACAGTCTGACTCAATCAATGAGCACCAGACAGGAAGAGCGTGTGATAACACCCTCAAACAAGGATGGGCCTGTAGTGGGCCTGTAGTACCCTGGATTACCAGGAATTAGGTAGGAAGGGGATCTAAAAAGGTTCTATCCCCAGGTACATCCCTAGATGCTAGATATTTTTTCTGTGAAATGCCCAACCATCCTAAAAATTGGTAATATGTCCCTCTGTCACTTCTCTCCATTAGTCTTTTTTTTTTTTCTTGGACTACAGTTAGGAATGTTTTAGTATGCACACACATAAGAAAAATGTATGAAAATAACATGCAGTTTTATTAATTGCAATTAATATGCATAATGTTCGTTTCAGGCATAGGTCTCAAGAATTACATTTTTCTGGTGGAATTAAGTCATTCCTTGGACCGACATGAGAGGCCGCAAAACAAAATCTACTTATACAGCATGTAGACTATGACAGGAATGTTGAAATTAGAAATGAAATGTAAAATATTTATCAAAACCATTTTGCATTTGAAGACTTCAATTATGATTATAATTTGTAACTATTCTATTAATTTGCCATTCAACAAATCCATTGGAAAACATTAAGCCAGTAAATACATTTGCATTTGAATCAGAATAGCATTATCAACCGTATTAACATTTCAACATAAATCATATCCATAACAGGTAAAGGCTATTCCCTTGGCAAATGAGTTTGCATGAAAAAAGGATCTGTCCATCAAATTTGGCCAAGATATTTTAGACTTAATTAACTATTAACATTGAACGGTATTCTTTTTCTAAGTCATTATTCTGGCAAGTTATAAACCTAAGCCATATCAGTGATGCTGTTATTACCACTTAAAAACCAGGAGAGTGAGAATTAGCAATTAAATGACACTCTGATTAATTAATAATTAGAGTAACACTCACCAAATGAATGTGAGATTAAAAAACAATTGTTGCAAGCCTGATTTTAATTAACAGGAAAATATGAAAAAGGAAAAAAAAAATAATTTTGCTACTATTGTTTACAGCACAGTTTTCCAACAATATGAGTATGGAAGAGAAATGGCCAAAAGGCAATGGGTCCTATAGGACAGACCAGGGGTTAACCCTAAATGGTGAAGGAATAGAAAGAAAAGAACACAGTCTGTCCACATATGTATGCATACATACATCGATATCAAAGCAACAGTCGAAAAAGAATAATAATAACTTTATTAGGTAACACAAAAACTGAACTATGTACAAAGGGGAGGGGGGAGGGAGAGACAGAAGTATGTCTGATGCGGAAGCACCTAGGTAGTTAAAAATATATATATAGAGATAGGCCTATATATATATACACAGAAGGTTTCTAAGATAATAGAGACCGCTAGCTCGGGCACTCCTCTAGATCTCCTCAATACCATGGGAGGTTTGCCGAGTGATACAGTAATGGTACTGTGTGACTAGGCAGGGTAAGCGGCTGTATGCAGGACCACTATGGTGAAAGGGATATTACTCCTCGGTACAATGAATTCTTGCCGAGAGAGATAGACAATCAAACACCTCTATAAGGGTAATACATACATCAATAAGTGGAACCTGGCTGCAGATACCCTTAGAATCTCCTGGGTTGTCAGTGATTCTAACGGAGTGAAATAGTGGTAGTTTCACAGGATTATTTGTAAAAGTGGTAGTTACTGAAATATACGTTAGAGCGATGTAGCTCCAATTTTCCCCAATATTCTCCTCGGAGCAATAAAATTCTTGCCGAGAGAGACAGGAGAAAAATAATATACAGGTTGGCTGAGCGGTTAACACGGTGCCTGTGAGCTCAGTAACTGCGGTTGTCCCCACGGTTCTCCTCGGAACAATAAAGTATCTTGCCGAGGGAGAGAAGGGGGATAAGTGTAAAGGTAGACTGAGCGGATAACAAAGTAATTGTCTGTGAACTACAGGGGATACAATGTCCCAGTCTAACACTCCGTACAGTTGGACTAGTCAGTTAGATGTCAATCTTTTGACTAATTCCAAAACGCTGGCAACCTGACGAGGATCACTCAGTAGAGAAGAGTGTGCCCGTTTATACACTTCCACTTAACACCACACTAGTTTAGTAATATGATGAGCCCAGAGAAATGTAAAAATCGGGCTAGGGTATCATATATGTGGTAGTGAATAGTGTGATCAGGGGCCAAAATCCCTCCTCGTCATGTCATGAAGTGTAAAAATCCGTAATGGAGGAAAAGGAAAGGTGCCTTCTTGGGTACCCGGTATAGTAAAGAGGAGAAATAGAAGGACACAGATAAAGTGTGTCCTAAGTTTTTAGCAATCGTGCCTATGTAGTGCTCAACAGTACTAAATGTTATGCCCTGGTCGGCAACAGAATACTGTGAGTGAGTGCTGGCTAGTATGGGATCGGGTATTGATTTATCCGATCAGAGTAGGTGTTTAAATAACACAAGCCCAACTTTTGTAGTAGTGGGGCGACAGGTCTGGACACCCAAAAGCAGGTGTCAGACAGTAACGTTTTAGGTGAGGATCTCTCCAGCGTCTTGCCCGACGCGCGTTTCGCCTGGGAGAATGCCAGGCTCGTCAGGGGAAAAGAATTCCCGGATGAATTAGTTTTAAATAGCCCGCCAAGAGCCCTGATTGGTTCCAGGGAGTCTCAGGGGGAGAAGTTCGATTACGGTGGCCGGAAAGGCTCATACCGGTATGGAAAAAGCGTTGTTCCAACTCGGGATAGGTAGTAAGAGCCTTGTCTAGGTAGTCAGGATGAGATTCATACTCCAGCGGTTGTGGAGTGAAAATTTACAGGGTGCTATAAATGTCAGCCTAATACATGCCCATGGTTGGGAAAAAAATACTTTGGTGAAAACTTTTTAATGAAAGAATAAGTATGATGGTAGACATAGGTAGGACGACATCAGTGAAGTGTGGCATGGTAAATGCCTATATGGACTCCACGATACTGTCAGTTGTCACATCAGTAAACCATGCCATTCAGAAGAGACGGAAAAAAATAAATAGATAGGTTTAACTGTGGGAGTTGTACAGGTAGTAATATAGTGGGTAGGGAAAATGTTTAATGGATAAATGGAGTATAATTGAACTCCTCATTAAGACCATAGGGGGAAAGGGTCTTGAATGAGAAGATCCATTCAGATTCTTTGCGTAGTAGCGCCTTATTGAAATCCCCTTTTCTCGGGTTAGGGAGTAGTTGTTCAATGGCTTGAAATCTTAGATTCTCAGGGTTCCCCTCATGAAAATTTTGGATATGTCTGGCCACTGGTGTGGGTGTGACCTTATTCCTTACTGAAGTAATATGTTGCAGGATTCTCCGTTTAAACTGTTGGAAGGTTTTTCCAATGTACTGTATCCTGCAACTGCAGGTGATAAGATATATTATCTTTGTGGTGCTGCAGTTGACTAAGGTGTTGGTTTCGACGGAGACCTGAGTCTGAGTGGATGTAGCGAATTTGGAGGGGAGAATGTACTGGCAGGCCTTGCAATGTCCGCATCTATATGTACCTTTGGTCTCAGTTAGCCAGTTCCTAGCTGGTGGAAGGGGTGCCAGATGACTGCGGACAAGTTGATCTTGAAGATTACTCGGCCTCCGGGCTGTCATGACACCACAGTTTCGCCACTTCCAGGACTTCATCGTAAGTTGGCATAGGTATATAGATGATATCCTACTAATGTGGTCAGGATCTGTCAGCCTATTTCAGGAGTTCGTGAAGGCACTTAACGTTAATGACATAAATCTAAAATTAACCTGTGTCATTGACGAACACGAACTTGTATTTTTAGACCTTAAAATTCTGTTACAGCTGGATGGTACAATTCAAACTGAATTGTTCAGAAAGGAGACCTCAACAAATAGCTTATTGCATTGGGAGAGTCATCACCCCTTCAAACTTAAGGCCTCTATCCCCTACGGTCAATATCTGCGAGCGAGACGAAACTGCACAGTTGATGAGACTTTCTATAATGAATGCAGAATACTAAGGACTCGTTTCAAAGAACTCGGGTACCCTAACAGAGTTTTGAAACATGCCTTTCACAAAGTCTGCGCTATGGAAAGGAAGTCCACACTGACACTAAACAGACCAAAAGCAGAACAGAAATCACCTCGTTGCATCGCCACATTCGACCAGGGGTGGTCTCCCATGTCTAAGATTCTCAAGAACCACTGGCCAATACTCCTACACAATCCGGTGCTCTCCAAGGTTCTACCAGAACTTCCACCACTGACAGCCCGGAGGCCGAGTAATCTTCAAGATCAACTTGTCCGCAGTCATCTGGCACCCCTTCCACCAGCTAGGAACTGGCTAACTGAGACCAAAGGTACATATAGATGCGGACATTGCAAGGCCTGCCAGTACATTCTCCCCTCCAAATTCGCTACATCCACTCAGACTCAGGTCTCCGTCGAAACCAACACCTTAGTCAACTGCAGCACCACAAAGATAATATATCTTATCACCTGCAGTTGCAGGATACAGTACATTGGAAAAACCTTCCAACAGTTTAAACGGAGAATCCTGCAACATATTACTTCAGTAAGGAATAAGGTCACACCCACACCAGTGGCCAGACATATCCAAAATTTTCATGAGGGGAACCCTGAGAATCTAAGATTTCAAGCCATTGAACAACTACTCCCTAACCCGAGAAAAGGGGATTTCAATAAGGCGCTACTACGCAAAGAATCTGAATGGATCTTCTCATTCAAGACCCTTTCCCCCTATGGTCTTAATGAGGAGTTCAATTATACTCCATTTATCCATTAAACATTTTCCCTACCCACTATATTACTACCTGTACAACTCCCACAGTTAAACCTATCTATTTATTTTTTTCCGTCTCTTCTGAATGGCATGGTTTACTGATGTGACAACTGACAGTATCGTGGAGTCCATATAGGCATTTACCATGCCACACTTCACTGATGTCGTCCTACCTATGTCTACCATCATACTTATTCTTTCATTAAAAAGTTTTCACCAAAGTATTTTTTTCCCAACCATGGGCATGTATTAGGCTGACATTTATAGCACCCTGTAAATTTTCACTCCACAACCGCTGGAGTATGAATCTCATCCTGACTACCTAGACAAGGCTCTTACTACCTATCCCGAGTTGGAACAACGCTTTTTCCATACCGGTATGAGCCTTTCCGGCCACCGTAATCGAACTTCTCCCCCTGAGACTCCCTGGAACCAATCAGGGCTCTTGGCGGGCTATTTAAAACTAATTCATCCGGGAATTCTTTTCCCCTGACGAGCCTGGCATTCTCCCAGGCGAAACGCGCGTCGGGCAAGACGCTGGAGAGATCCTCACCTAAAACGTTACTGTCTGACACCTGCTTTTGGGTGTCCAGACCTGTCGCCCCACTACTACAAAAGTTGGGCTTGTGTTATTTAAACACCTACTCTGATCGGATAAATCAATACCCGATCCCATACTAGCCAGCACTCACTCACAGTATTCTGTTGCCGACCAGGGCATAACATTTAGTACTGTTGAGCACTACATAGGCACGATTGCTAAAAACTTAGGACACACTTTATCTGTGTCCTTCTATTTCTCCTCTTTACTATACCGGGTACCCAAGAAGGCACCTTTCCTTTTCCTCCATTACGGATTTTTACACTTCATGACATGACGAGGAGGGATTTTGGCCCCTGATCACACTATTCACTACCACATATATGATACCCTAGCCCGATTTTTACATTTCTCTGGGCTCATCATATTACTAAACTAGTGTGGTGTTAAGTGGAAGTGTATAAACGGGCACACTCTTCTCTACTGAGTGATCCTCGTCAGGTTGCCAGCGTTTTGGAATTAGTCAAAAGATTGACATCTAACTGACTAGTCCAACTGTACGGAGTGTTAGACTGGGACATTGTACCCCTGTAGTTCACAGACAATTACTTTGTTATCCGCTCAGTCTACCTTTACACTTATCCCCCTTCTCTCCCTCGGCAAGATACTTTATTGTTCCGAGGAGAACCGTGGGGACAACCGCAGTTACTGAGCTCACAGGCACCGTGTTAACCGCTCAGCCAACCTGTATATTATTTTTCTCCTGTCTCTCTCGGCAAGAATTTTATTGCTCCGAGGAGAATATTGGGGAAAATTGGAGCTACATCGCTCTAACGTATATTTCAGTAACTACCACTTTTACAAATAATCCTGTGAAACTACCACTATTTCACTCCGTTAGAATCACTGACAACCCAGGAGATTCTAAGGGTATCTGCAGCCAGGTTCCACTTATTGATGTATGTATTACCCTTATAGAGGTGTTTGATTGTCTATCTCTCTCGGCAAGAATTCATTGTACCGAGGAGTAATATCCCTTTCACCATAGTGGTCCTGCATACAGCCGCTTACCCTGCCTAGTCACACAGTACCATTACTGTATCACTCGGCAAACCTCCCATGGTATTGAGGAGATCTAGAGGAGTGCCCGAGCTAGCGGTCTCTATTATCTTAGAAACCTTCTGTGTATATATATATAGGCCTATCTCTATATATATATATTTTTTTTTTTCCAATTTGACAATTTTTATTTATTTTTGCAGAACATAGGGGGTACAGAAAAGAAAGGGTAAGGTTAGGAGGGAAAAGTAATTATAGTTTCACCAGTTGTTCATTATCAATTTACATTACCTAGTTATACATTTTTGTTGTTTCCAATTTGACAATTTTTATCTTTCTTTCTTAGCATAATGCGTAATTATTTCCGGGGTACATAAGAAAAGAAGGGGAGGGACATAACTTTTTAAGTTTTTACATTCTTGGCATAATTCCATGAACACGTAAACAAGTCATACATTGCAGTAGTCAGTGCTTTATGCATCAACAATATCCACAACCTGGGAGGCCGGGGAGATGATTGTCGGTCACAGAA
Source organism: Pelobates fuscus (assembly GCF_036172605.1). Classification (NCBI taxonomy): domain Eukaryota; kingdom Metazoa; phylum Chordata; class Amphibia; order Anura; family Pelobatidae; genus Pelobates; species Pelobates fuscus. The sequence continues at coordinate 51,033,901 of NC_086324.1, forward strand.
TGTTCTCTACCCTCTAGGACGTCCTTAGGGAGGGTGCCCGCGCCTACCCGGAGGTGCCACTTACTAATGTGTTTCATGCCTCCGTGGTGAATGGTATGGGGGGGGAGGCTTATGGGGATGTGTAGGGGAGGGGTCGGGGTAACTTATATACAAGTGGGTATAAATCAAAACTGCACTACGTTATTATCAGCCCGATTTGACGGGTGCTACAGGTACCTGCTACATTTCCAGTCCCCGTGTGACACGATGACTGTGGGTGAAAGGAGAAGGAACAATTGTGACCTCAGCCCATAGGTCCTTAGTCCCGCGTAGCATGATTCGACAATTGGTATCGTTGCGTCTTTTTACAACACTTGACAACACTTTACAACACTTTATAACACTTTATATCACTTTATATCACTTTATATCACCCATCCCTCGGTGTTCCCATCCACTCTGTTGTTCACTCTTCCCCATCTATTGTACATCCCGTTTGTGTCCAGTAGCTATCCCATATGCAGCGTGCCTCCGCTGTTGCCCCCGTTATCCCTATTTGGCGATATGCCATTGATTCATAATCCCAGTTTGTCTGGATTTGCCTAAGTAGTGCAGATTTCTTTGGGGTCGTTTGTGTTTTCCATGTTCTAGCTATGAGGAGGCATGCGGCCACTATCGTATGAAATAAGAGTTTTGTATGTACCCTGGTAAGACCTTCTGGCCAGATGTACAGGAGGCAGATTTCTGGTGTGAGTCTCATAGGTGCAGGCAATAGGTTCGTAATGATTTCGCTTACCATGGCCCAATATGGTTGGATACGTGGGCAGGACCACCATATGTGAAGTAGGGAGCCCCTGTCTGCCTCGCATCTCCAACAACTGGAGGATGTGCCCGGGTATACATGTGCCAGTCTCGTTGGTACTAAGTACCAGCGGTACTGTAGTTTCCGTACCTGTTCGAAGTGTGTGATACAGGAGGTGTTACCCTTGTGGGCCGTGAAAGCTTGAGCCCACTGGTCCTCGGTGAAGGTGCATCCCAAATCTGCGTGCCATGCGTGTTTAAAATTGTCTACCGTGAGTTTTTTACTCTCCAACAGTGTAGCGTATACTAAGCTAAAAATCTTTTTGTGTGGTACCCCCTTGAAGCACCAGGCGTCAAATCTGGTCATTGTTGGCGTCTGGAGGCTGGCTGATGTCTTTTGCAAAAGAGATTTAAGCTGTAAATACGGGAAGATTGCCCTAGTAGGTAAATTGAACTGCTCCTGTAGGTCTGGGAATTGTTTTAAGGACGTTCCGTTATATAGGTGGTATACGTGTGTACATCCCGCTTTCTCCCATATGTTGTGATCAAATGTCTGGTTCCTCAAATGGATGCTATACATCGTTGTGGCTAGCGAAGTGGCCAGAGGGCCGCTTAGTTGGACTTGGTGTGTATCCCATGTATTTAATAACAGCTTGGTCTGTTCTAAGATGTACGGTGTATCCGGCCTTAGCCGTTTCGGGACCCAGAATAGGTGGTGTAGCCCCACTTTGCCCGCCCAATAGGATTCTATAGCCACCCATTGGGGTACGGAATCTGTCCTGTGTGTGGTTGCTACTGTGGAGAGGAGTGCGGCCTTGTAGTATAAATGTATGTCAGGGAGGTTCATTCCTCCTTGTTGTATTGGTTTCTTGAGTACTTGGAGTGCTACCCTGGGTTTTTTGTTTGCCCAGACGAAACGAGTAACTTGTTTCTGTAGGGCTAGTGTGTATTGTTTGGGGATGGGAATCTGTAGTGTACGGAACAGATATTGCAGTTTGGGGAGTAGTGACATTTTGAATGCCGCTATTCGCCCGTGCCAGGAGTGGAAGTCACTTTCCCACTGGTGGAGTATTTGTGTGAGTTCACTGGACAGCCTTACGTAATTATACTTAAACATTAAGTGTGTTGACCTAGCTACCTTAATACCTAGAAAGGTTAGGTAATCATCCCTCCAGTCAAAGTTAAAGGAGTTCTTCAGGTTATGCAAGAGTTGGCTCGGTAGGTCAATGCCCAACGCCTGCGTTTTCGTTAGGTTAAGTTTATAGTAGGATACTTTATTATAGTCCTGTATACACTGTAACAAGTTAGGTAAAGAAATTTGTGGTTGCGTCAATGTTAGGAGTATGTCGTCCGCAAAGAGGTTTAGGGTATATTCCCTGTCGCCCACTTGTACTCCATTAATGGATGGGTGTGCCCTTATGACCGCTGCCAAGGGCTCCAGCGCCATCACATACAGCAGTGGCGAAAGGGGGCACCCCTGCCTTGTCCCATTAGTGATCCTGATTTTATCAGATACAAACCCGGAGTTTAGGACTCGGGCCGCTGGTGCTGAATATAAGGCCCTGACCGCCGAGATGAAGCCCCCCGGGAGCCCGAACCTTCTCAGGGTCGCCTCCAGGAATCCCCATCCCAGCCGGTCAAAGGCCTTCTCCGCATCCAAGGACAGCAACACACCCCCCCCGGACCCAGCCGCTTTAAGGCTGTGCATGAGGCTAAGGACTTTCCTTGTGTTGTCTGCTCCCTGTCGGCCCCTCACAAACCCCACTTGGTCGTCATGTATAATATGGGGGAGCATGGGTCCCAGTCTTAGTGCAAATAGTTTAGCTAGGAGTTTGACGTCCGTATTGAGGAGCGAAATTGGTCTGAAGTTCTGTGGGCATGTCGGTTGTTTACCTGGTTTGGGGAGAGTAATGATATGGGCAACCTGCATCTCTCCCGGTAGTGTCCCCGTGCGTATCGCTTCATTGAATACTGCCGCTAAATGTGGTGCTAGAACCTCCCCAAATTTGTGATAGTAGGAATTCGCGAAGCCGTCTGGGCCCGGGGCTTTAGCTTTCGGTAGGGTTTTAATTGTGTCTCTAACCTCCTCTGCGGTGATTGGACTCGCCAATGCTTCCTGTTGTACTACCGTCAGGGTAGGGAGCTCTACGCTATCTAGGTAGTCAGCAATCTCTGTCTCCAGTGGTTTGTGTATTGTCGGATCATGTTTGAGGTTATAAAGGCCTGAGTAATATTTTGCAAACTCATTGCTGATGTCTAAGGGGGTTATAGCCTTCCCTCCTGCACTGGTGTTTAAGTACGCTATTTTTTGTGCCTGTTGTTGTTTTTTTAACCTCGATGCCAGTAGTTTCCCTGCTCTATTCCCCTGAGAGTATTGTGTTGCCTTCATTCTTTTCAAATTATATCCCACTTTATCAAGCGCATTTTGGCGCAAGTCGTGCCGTATTTGGGAAATTTGATTTTTCCTCTGTGTTGTCGGGTTAATCTGATTTTGGGCCGTCAGGGAGTAGAGCTCTTTTTGCCACCCTAGCACTTTAGCATGTGTTTTGCGTTTTATGTGTGATGCTTGTTTTATGATTATTCCCCTTGCAACCGCTTTATGAGCTTGCCATAATGTGTGGTGTGACAGCGAGGGGCTCGCGTTTTCCCTAAAATAGGTTTTAAGAGAGTCGTTCAGTGAGGTTGAGAAGGTGGTGTCGGTAAGGAGGGTCTCGTTTAGGCGCCAGGGGCTTTTATGCTTAAAATCGTATTTGTCTTTCAGAGTTAATTCCACGGGGGCATGGTCTGACCATACTATTTGTCCCACCTTGCTGTCTATTATCTGCTCCAAGTCCGCCCCCCCCACCAGAAACCCATCTATTCTGGAGTAGGTATTGTGGACTGACGAATGATAGGTGTATTCTCTGTCTTCGGCGTGTGTTACTCGCCAGGCATCATAATAGTGGTGCAAGGTCAGTAATTTCATCAGGGCTGCACATTGCCTTTTTAGTGGTCTATATCTAGGGCTATGCTGGGAGAGTGTAGTGTCTAGAGTTGGGTTCAGGACATGGTTTAGGTCCCCACAGATAATCGTCATTCCTTGCTGTATATTCGCTACCCTTCCTATTATTTTATGGAGAAAATTCCTCTGGTTGGCGTTGGGGGCATAAATATTGGCTATCGTGTACAAAACATGGTTTATACGGCCTACTATAATGGCATATCTGCCTTCTTTGTCTATGTCTTCCAAAATCAAATCAAAGGCTACTTTTCTGCTTATGTAGGTGGATACCCCTCTAGATTTGGTAGCTGCCGTGGAGTGGAACTGGTGAGGATATAAAGAGGTCAGAGGGCGTGGGTGCGTCGTTCCCCTAAAGTGCGTCTCTTGTAAACACACTATGTCTGCGTCCTGTACCCTAACGTCCCTCTCCAGGAGATGCCTTTGCACTGGGAGGTTGAGTCCCCTCACGTTATGACTATACAACTTTAGGGTGTCATATAAGGGAAGTATCTGTATATTGCAAGTGAAAGTAGTTCGAAACGAGGGCTCTGCCTTCCCCAGCCATGTCGAGCCAGGCAGATCCCCTCCTGCAGTCTCCTTTGGGCACCTGTCTTGTAGCCCATTCCGGAGTCCAGCTCCAGGTCTGGGAGTGCAGCGTGTCTGTTATCATAAAGGACAATTAAAATGGTTGGGCCACCCACTAGGCCCGGGCGGGGGTTGGTGCGGGATAGGTAAGGTGACATAACAGTGAAAAAACAAATGACATAACAATTAACAACACAACTTTGCCATACAATTACTAGAGAGAACAATATTGCCAATTTATTGGCTAGGTGCCCATAGGGGGAACCTTGGGGGTCGGAGCTAAAAGCTTCGATCCTGGTTGATGGTGCTACCGCGAGGCTGGCCCTCGCTGACTCAATAACAATTTTATAGACCCTATACATACTTATCTATTCAATACCTTTATCCGCTAGTTAACTAGTCTCCGTAACATGGGGAATGTCTCGTGAGGCCACGCGGGCGGTGTGCCTGGGGGCCTACCTACCCCGCTCCTGGTAGAGCTGGCACTTCTACTACTGCTATTGGGGTCGAGTGATTCCCCTCTCCCGCCACCCTCACCCCATGTTACCAAATTTGTTTGTCACTCGGTTTGTTAGGCTAAACCAAAGCCTCTGTTAAAGTAGTTAACACTAAACACAATCAATACTTATAACTATGTACTAAGCGGTGTCATCTGATACTTGCGGACTCGGGAAAGTTCTTGGCAATGTGGTGGCATTTATTTCCTCGCCTTCTTCCATGTTGAAGGCAAGCGGTTGTCCTGAGTCTGTTTTGCTTGAGAGGCAGGCATGTCAATACCCCAGTCTTTTAAGAGTTGTAGGCCATTGTCCGGGCTTGTGAGAGCTGTGAGAGTCCCGTTGCGGTGAACTAGCAGCTTGGTCGGGTATCCCCACCTGTATGCGATGTTATTCGATCTGAGAGCTTCCGTGATCATGCTGAAGGATTTTCTCGCTTTGAGTGTCATGGCGGAGATGTCTGCGAAAATCTTGATTTTCTGGTATTCTGTAGGCAAGTCCATGCGTGTGCGGCTAGCCTTGAGGACTGCTTCCTTGGCGTGAAAGTAATGCATTTTGAGCACTACATCCCTTGGGATGTCTGCAGGCAAGTATTGTGGTTTTGCGACTCTGTGTATACGGTCCAGCAGCAGGACGTCTTGCGGGATGTCCGGTACTAAGAGGCGGAACAGCCCAGTTGCAAAGGCCTGTAGATCTTGCGGGCCTACTTGTTCCGGAATATTCCTCAGCCTCAAATTGCTCCTTCTTGCGCGGTCTTCTATATCGGCGAGTTTCGCCTCGTATTGGTTTCGGCGGTCCCATGCCTCCTCCATCTTGTCAGTTAGGCGATTATGTGCCTCAGTTTGTGCTTCCACGATGTTTTCCAGTTCCGAGGTACGGGACCCCAGTTTTTGGATGTCTGTGCGGATGTCCGTGAATGATCTCTGCAGTGTACCTTGCAGCTTAGCCTCCATGTTGTCAAACATAGCCTGCAGGCTTTCTGCTGTCAGCACTAGGCCTGCAGTCTCCGCATGTGTTCCTTGCTCGTCGTCTGACTCAGCGCCATCTTGCGAGTCTTCCGGTATCAGGGCCCCTTTTGGTTGCCCCTGTTTGTTGCCGAAAAAGTTCAGTTTGTCTTGCTTTTCTGATCCCCTTTTGCTTCTGTGATGAGACATGGTATAAGATTTCCCGGATTTTTGTAATTTTCCGTCAATTTGGGTCTTTCAAAGGTATATGAGGGCCTAAAAGCCGCGGAGCTAACAAACCATGCGACTGCTCGCGTTCAGGTCCAGGCCACGCCCCTATATATATATTTTTAACTACCTAGGTGCTTCCGCATCAGACATACTTCTGTCTCTCCCTCCCCCCTCCCCTTTGTACATAGTTCAGTTTTTGTGTTACCTAATAAAGTTATTATTATTCTTTTTCGACTGTTGCTTTGATATCGATGTATGTATGCATACATATGTGGACAGACTGTGTTCTTTTCTTTCTATTCCAGTTTTCCAACAAGCTCCTCAAAGTTCCATCGCACCATCCCTCCCTAAATCACTTGAGATGCTATTAAATCATTAACATTACATTGTCTGGCTCCATTCTATATGCTTTAGAATTGTATATGGCCCTTCTTATTATAAAGTTGGACAATGCTGTTTGAGAAGCTTCCATAGCTCTCCTTTAACTGCTAATCAGTTGGATTTGCATAGTTTAAGTACTCTCTGAATTTGTTTGTATCTGCGGTACCCATACAGGCACAGCTGTTTATTCCGTGGCTCGGTCATTTTCACAGATGCTAAAACAATGGAAGAATTCAAAATAAGCTTTAGACAGACAGACGCACTGATTAAGAAACAAAAGCAACACTAAGGCCCATTTTTTTTAGATAGACTTGAAGGGACAATTGGCTTTTAACTCTCAGCAAAATCTATTTGTTTTGATACACCTGTGAATTCATTCATTCATGTCTTGTTATAAAAGACAGGTGGACAATCCAGGACTCTAGAAATCGCTCTCTCTTATTCCTTGTTGAATGGATAGAGCATGCTTTGGTGGTTATAGTGTTAGAAGCAGAGGCATATCTAGGTTATTTGCTATGCGGGCTGGTATAATCTGTTGGCACTTTCTCTCCCCAAATTGTAAATTGTTTTGTGTATTGCACCAGCACTATTTGTGTCTCTGCATCCTGTTTGTCTCCTTGTGTGTGCCTCCTAACTCCTCATGCTCTATTGTGTTTCTCAACTAACCCCCTAACTCCTAATGGGTCTTTTATCATCGCTTAACTTTATTTGCCTCTTAAACCCCCTATTGCTCCTTCTTTGTCTCTTAAACCCCTCACCCGCTTGTGTGTGTGTCCTAACCATCGAACAATATTGTGTCTCTTAACCCCTTTTTACCCTTGCATGCCTCATAAGCCCCCTTAACCATTGTGTGTCTCTTAACACCCTATTAACCCTCAGTGTGTCTATTAATTCTAAACAAACAACTTGTGTGTTTCTTAACTTCCCTTTTAACCTTTGGGCGTCTACTAAACCCCCTTTTACTCCTTGTGTGACTCTTATCCCCCCTTTTCCCCTTGTATGGCCCTAAACCCTTATCTTAACAACTTGTGTATCTCTTAACCTCTGTATTAACCCCTTCTGTGTGTCTTTTTGCCCATCTTTTTAATGCATGGGTGCTTTTGTAAACCCCTTCCCCTTTACCCCTTGTGTCCCTCTTAATTCTCGTTTTATCCCATGTGTGCTTTAAACCCACTTATCCTTGTGTGCATCTTAATGCCCCTTTGGAACCCTTCAGTGCCTCTTAAACTTGTGTAACCCTTGTGTGTCCCGTTTCTTAACTCTTTTTGTGACTTATAATTCTCCTTACCCCTTGTTTGCCTCTTACCTCCCATTTTTATCCCTTGGGTGCCTTTAACTCCCCTTTTACATCTTGTGTGACTCATGTCCCCAACGCTTTATTGCTTGTGTATCTAAACCTCCTTTTTATTACTTGTGTACCTTGAGTAGTTGTGGGTCTTTTGATTCCCCTCCTACCTCTTGAGTGTCTCTAACTCCCCTTTATTTCCCCTTATATTCCTTCTAACCCCTTTTTACTCCTTATGCGCTTCTACTCCCCATCTTTACCTTTAAATCACAGTCCTTGATTGCCTTTACACTGCCTCTTAACCAACTGGGTGCCTTAATTCCCTATTTTACCATTTAGGTGCCTCCTAACCCCCACATTTTACCCATTGGGTGCTCCTCTACCACTTTGTGCCCCTATTTCCATTACAGTAGTGTGACCATGGAGTGGACAATTGCTGTGGTCCACTCAAGTGCACTGCAGTTGGTGACTGCACCCCTATCCCACCTGCAACTTCCTAGCTCATATCACTTGGGGTGGACTGCCCCTAGTTCCCCAGATAAGAGTCAAACTTTTTTTGAACATTTATCTAGGTTTCCTGGCACCAGCGATCCAGCCTCTTTGTATTGCTAAAGTGGAATTACAGCAATAGCTAAATCATTTGTGTCTGTTTAGCCTGAATTCATAGGCTGAGAGCAGCACTAAAACAGTTTTACTTTTAAGACCCCAATAGCGCTAGAGGTCTCCTGCACCATAATGAGTAGAATGCAAGCACTGCTACTCATGCTCGGGTCTGTTGTTTTGTGACAATGATATAGCACTCATCCTAAAGTGATTCGATGATTTCCATGGATTATCCTGCTATCTATATGGACTCTCATTTCATCCCATATGCCCTGTAGCTGCCTGGATCAGTGCAATCATTTGATTCCTGTATCATGATTTGATGACTGTTAGTGCCTTCTAGTGAGTGAGCTTATGTGTGTCAGTGAGCTTGTCTTCATAAGCTTCTGTGTGTATACCAGTGAGTTTTCTGTAGTAAGTGAGTGTGTGTATCAGAAAGTTTGTCTGTGTGTGTCCGTGAAATTGTCTGTCAGTGAGCCTATTTGTGTGCATCAGTGAGTTTGTGTGTCCCTGTTGTGCCGAATAGTTTTTTCATGAAATTGAAAGTTTGTTTGGGACACTGCTCCTCATTTTCTCTCTCTATTGGTCACTTCTTACTTGATCTGTTAATAAAATCAACATTTAGTGGATGGCCACAAACCATCATTCATCTTCTTTCCCATCAACAACCTCTTTTTTTTTTTTTTGCACCATGGGCAGAACTCCGAACACTGAATCAAATTAACATTTCCCACCATTGTCCTTGTTGTTTGCTCTATTCTATGTCCGTATGACACTTCAGACATACGGAATGCATCAAAACAGCCAATTGGCCCAAATTCTACCAAATCACAATTTGACCGAATCTTAATTGATCAAGTCTAGCCCTAAGCCCCCCATGTAAACATTCTATCCATTTGACTTTTTACATGGGGTCTGCTGGCGTTACTCTGTGCCTCACCCTTTCCAGCACAGAGAGAGAGAATTTTCTGCTAAAAACTTGAGCTAAGCCCTTCATTACATTTACTAAGAATGTCACTGGATATCTCTAATCCACTGAGCTAAGCTATGCACTGCTGGATGTAGCTCAGACAGAGAACTTCTGGCTTCTGGATAGGCAGGGAGTGTCACCCAGAGGACCCAAAGTTAGAAACAAACTATTACCAAATGCTTTGATACAATGTGATGCTGTGGTTATGGTGCTGGGAGTGTTCCTTTAGGTTTGATTTCAGTGTAAAGATCTTACAGGTAGCCCACCAATACGAATCATCACACATAATCGACGGCACAAATGCGACAAACATGCGAAACAGCCCGGTGCAAATAAAGACACTGACCAAATGTTACTACTGTTAAAGAATATGCCACACAAGCGGTGCTTGATTGCAACATCATTACATATTGCAAAGCAAAATTGAATTTTTGCAATAGACAAAGCTTCGGTCAAAAAAAATAAATCACTTTTACTTTAGGTTTCTGATCACAGCAAGGTTGCTGAGGCAGTGTACGATTTCCTGCCCCTCAAACTAATGAATTCTTTTGATTAGTCTTTCCATCTTTCTGTCTAGTGGGTTCTAAGTACAGGACTGAACGGATGTTTATTGCACCCGGCAGCTGATAACCAGGATGAACGCATTACCAGCTCAGGAGGAATTGTAGTCGGGACACATCATTCAAATAATGACGGCAACATTAGTTGTGCTGGGGGCTTCAATGCCCAGTTCGGAATCATAAGTGTTTTCATTCTCCCAACCGATAAATTGATGTGCTTATAATTAGACTCACACGTATGGTAATTTATTTCATTTCATTCATCATTCAGGAGGAATCGTACATCATTTTAATAGCATTTGCTAATATTCTGCTCATTTATTATTTCTATACCCGTATTCAAAGTGGGCAACATATATCCTGTCAGCATTAAATGGGTTGGTGGAAATTTTGTATCCACAAGATACATGTTAACAGGAGCTGGAAAGGAAGATCGGCTGTAAAGAAAAAGAAATCTTTGACACCAGGAGTAAAAATGTCTCAGTTCCCTTTAATGGGAAGGATGTGTAAATGTATGTCAAGCTTGCTGGTGTATGTGGAAACGTATACAATAATTAGACAATGCACATATACAATGACAATCAGTGCTATTTGTAGGCAACATGGAGCCATTGTCAAAAATGTTAGATGCATGATTTAGGGAATTATTTTTTAGATGCTAAACGGGTCTTCAATAAGATAATTCTTACAACATTGGAACCTGCCACGGCCAATTCAAAATCCATTGACAGCTCAGTGAGTTTATCATTTTGTGTTTGCATATTTCAGCTTCGAGTTGAGTCTGAATTACATATAAGTGGACTTAGTTAGGGAACCTCAGAAATTCTTAGCGAACAGTGTTTGAAAAGGAGTTAGGTGAACATATATTCTGAAGTCATTGAAGTTGTTAGTTTCTAACATTGAGGTGGAAAGTAGACTGGAAGATAAAGTTCAGATTAAACTGCATATCAGCCGAATTTGGCTCGATTGGCTGAAATTAGATTTCCGAGACACCATGTTCCAGGACCTAACTGACATGAACACAAATATTTTGGGCTTAGTACTTGATTCAGAATGCCGTTCCTGGCACCAGAAAAAAAAAAAGAGATGAAATGAAGAAGAGGCAGTTTTTTTTGTGGTGAGGGCAAATTTGTTTGCCTTGTTTGCCTTGATAAACAAGAGGTCTGCCCAATCATGCGGGCTGGATCACCTGTCCAATCAAGAGATAATGGTTAGGGGCTGCCAGCAAATATTGAATTTATTCATAGATCATGTGAAGTGCCCAATAGAAAGGAGGGAAAAGACTAAAAACAACTTCCAAGCAGGATTCTTATAGACACACTGACATAAGCTGCCCAGGGAGACAGACCAACAGTGATCCGGTTTGTTTTACCATTGCTGTGCCTGTGTGGGAGTGGGTGATAGCCTTGGTCGTTGATCTAGTGTGGGACTAGGTTTAACTTACTGCTGTATTTAGCTAGCGACCTATTATCACAGGCACTTTAATCAGCTTTGAATGGGAGATAGAAGATTTGAAGGCATTTAGTATGTGCTCCAAGTATACGACAACGTTACCAATATAAATATATAAACATATATATATATATATATATTGTTAAAGGACTACCACAGACAGATTTTTTTTTGTAATTTTTTAAAATAAAAAAATCACTGTTTGTAGATATACCCCCTCACCAATGTATACATGCATTTCATTCGAGATCTCATTGAGAAGTCTCAAATTCTGTGCAATTGGGCACGCACACATGTCTGATCTGACGTCTGTGGAGGCTCTGGAGTTGCTAAAGTTGGTCTCAATTTGAACACAACTGCCACTACTGTTAGTTCAGGGGAGCTAATAAATGGAGGAGGCAAACTTCCATGGCTGCCTAATTGACAGCCGGGGGGGATTCCATAATTTAATTATAATAGTGCTGATTTCTCATAGAAATAGACACTTTTAAAAGCTGGGGTTAAAATGGGATACTTCTCACCCAATAAAGCACTTTAGCAAACTGAAGTACTTTATAGGTGTGGAATGGTCCTTTATCTGCTGGACAAGGATATATATATATATATATATATATATATATATATATATATATATTTTTTTATTTATGACTGTATTCAGCCCAATGTGTGCTGTGCATGTGTGGGGGCACTGTTTCTCAAAGAAACATTGTAGTGTTAGGAAACTGTATTCCTAACACTATAGTGTCCCTCTGCCCCCGTGCCACCACTTCCCTCCCCCTAAAACCCCGGATGGCAAAGAAAGGGATAAAACCCATTTCAGACTTACCTGATTTCAGATCCTCCTCCATTGTCACAATGATCATGAAACCTAATGCATATCAAGCCTTCCTCATAGAAAATCATTGAAGCAATGCAAACTCTGTGAAACTGCAGGAAGCGTGTCGGTGGCAGTCAGGTAGACACCAACTACAAACAGTCTTAATTAATGTAAACATTTCAGTCTTTTTTTAAAACTACAATGTTTTACATTGCAGGGTTAAGGCGACAGGGACACTGCACCCAGAGCACTTCACAATGAGATGAGTGGTCTGGGTTTCGTATAGTGTCCCTTTAACGTCAAACACTAACATTACAGTAGTAAATCATCCATTCACTATTTTTGCTGAATAAAGTTGTGTTAGTTTACTCAGTACACCATCATTTATTTATCTTACCTACGTTATTGTAATAAGAAAAAAAAACACACCATCATCAAGGTCACATATTAATCCCAAGCTGAAATTGAGGGATGGTAGGGGAAAGGGCCTTGTTCCCCAGTCCACCATCAGTAGTAGTTCGACGGCTTCTGAGAGCTGAAACGCTTCTTCCTGAACCATGGGCACTTCTGACACCACCGCCACCAGTGCCCCTCCACCACGACCACCACCACTGTTAGTAGCACTCCGCCTCAGGACATTGAGAATAGCAGTATGTCTGTTATATTCGATTCAACACCCAGGAGGCAATTGTTATTACCCCATACGTTATGTAGTGCAACAACTTGTGCTGCTGTTTCTATTGGCACTGCAGGTCTTTCTACAACAGTTAGTATAAGCATTACACTCTGGCAGTTAGTGTGCACTCGCTTCCTGCATCTTGTCTATCTCTGTAGGTAAATCTGTATCTGCTGTAGAATTCTCAACATTTCTACACAACACATTAAAATACTGGGGTTCAGTTTCAGCCTGGAGAGTCTCTTTAATAACACAAGGCATTACAGTCTTAAAAAGCACACACATACATACACACACACACACACACGCGCGCACGATACGCAATGTTAGGAAATCACATCTGAATTTTTCCTTTAGATGGTATTTGGTTTTATAATTAACATATTAACATTATTCTTTCTCCCCTGAGAAATCTCCTGTTTTCATATTAAATACTTATTGCCCTCGTTTATTTTATTTTCCACTTTCACTGAATTCACTGTAGCTTTATTACAACATGACAAAATGACACAGAGGTGAGTTATTGTGTTTGTGATGAGGTTGTAAGGACACAAATAGCTTTTTCTCTCAAGCAATGCCTGACTTCCCATACTGTTTAGAGACTGTGGGTAATGTTATATTGTCAAACAGTGTTATGGTTCTAGTGAATTTCAAGTTGTTAAAAGGACAGTATAACTATTGGTTATTTAAATTGCTTCTATAATTATCTAGTCTAGTCGACTGTATTCTCTGTCTGCAAGACAAAGGATTTATTGTAACATTTCCTTAGCACTCAGATGAAATGAATCCAGATAATCCTCACGCAAACTTTAAAAGCAATGTTTTAGACTTTCTTAATGCCTGTAGGTTGCAAAGTTCTACTTAATATTCCATTAACTCAAAACTATGTAAATTAGGTACACATAACCTAAACTGCCAACTTACAGACCATGACTGATGACCAGTAACCCATATCCCGTTGCCCAATAAACACACGAGAATGATATGATTTGGGTAAGGGCAACAGCCACAGCTTTATAGATAACTTCGAAAGCCAGCATCTTAACTCTGTCAGCTGTTGGGATGTTTCACCAACAGACCGCTCTATCCAGTTCAAACCAAGAGTCCGGAGCAGCCTGCCTTCACCATCGCCATCAGCAGGCTGCGACTCCCCAAGCCAACTTGGCATCATCTTCTACTTCTAACTGCGGTGGCCAGGAATACGGTGAGCTGTGACATAACAAAAGAGACAACAGCACCCACAACCTCTGAAAATGACAGACTCATTTGCAGCTCTAGGGCGGACGGGTGGAAAAAGTTAGACTCACTACACTTCTGCCAGGAGACTGGTGAGTTCCCTCCTCTTCTCCCCATTTTATCATGTAGTTTGGTTGCAACAATTTATACCACCAAATCCATTCCCTTATCCATGTCATCAGTCATGTCTTCCCTTCCTTATCATTCCAGGAAAGTTCTTGAATGGCATATCCCCTGATATTTTTTGCCATAATAGGCATCAGGAAAATATGAATACATGCATGATTAAAGAAAAATGTCAAGACTGCCCTGAGATCCTTCCAGAGTAATTTTCAAGCCGTTTTAGCCACATCAGGCTTCTTCTGCACAAGAAGCATGGTGTCTCCATTGAGCTGAAGTAGATCTGATCGCATTGTCTAAGAGCGCTAAGCCGGCACTCTTAGACAATAAGCACATCTGCGCATAGCACAGCTTATCTCAGCGAAGGTCATCTGGGTTCTCTTGCAAGAAGTATCTTGAAGCATGGCTGCGGCTACGGGTCTCTGGTGGAACAGAGATACGTTGCCAGAGGGCCCTAAGAACTTTGATGATTGGTTTGATAGGGTGCCAGGGGACACCTGGCGCAGCAATCACCACAGAAGGCTTCAGTGGTTTAGGAACTTGAGTATTCTTTTAAAGCGCTTACTTTCTGTTTCCAATCCCATTAAGTCGTCGTTTATTTACTGTTTTATATCCCCACTGTTAAACTGTAAAGCACTGCAGAACATTTTAGCACTATATAAATGATAATGGGGCTGGTAATAATAATAATTAATAATAAAACTTTACTTCCTGTTGTAGTAATAATGTTTTAATTGCACACCAGACATTCAATAGGTCCCAGTGGTTCTTGAGAAAGAAGGTGATATAAACTTACCCCCTTACCTATAAGATGCTTATGGAATAACACATTTAAACTAAAACACGTACGTTTGGGGTTAAATGAGTACCGTATATACTCGAGTATAAGCCGAGTTTTTCAGCACATTTTTTGTGCTGAAAAACCCCAACTCGGCTTACACTCGAGTCAATGTCTGTATTATGGCAATTTACATTGCCATAATACAGACTGGGGGCTCTTTGGGCTGCAGAGCGTTTACTTACCTCTCCTGCAGCTCCTGTCAGCTCCCTCCTCCTCCGCGCCGTTCCGGTCAGATCCCCTGTCAGCTCCCAGTGTAAATCTTGCGAGAGCCGCGGGGTCATAGTGCGGCCGCGAGACTTACACTGTGAGCTGGCAGAGGGAGCTGACCGGACCGGCGCGGAGGAGGAGGGAGCTGACAGGAGCTGCAGGAGAGGTAAGTAAGAGCTCTGCCAGCCCCCTCCTACACAGTGCCCATCCACTGGACCACCAGGGAGCCATGTATCAAGCAGGGAGGGGGGACGAAAAAATTAATAAAAATATAAATAATAATATTTATAAAATAAAAAATTATAATTAAATAAAACAAAATAAAAAAATAATAATTAAAAAAAACTATTAAACTTTTTTAAATAAAATTATAAAAATAAAAAATAATAATAAAATTGCCCACCCCCCACCAAGGCTCTGCAACACACACACACACACACACACTGCACTCATACACACACTGCACTCATACACACACTATGTAAATAAATATTCAATTCATATAATTATTTTAGGATCTAATTTTATTTAGAAATTTACCAGTAGCTGTTGCATTTAACACCCTAGTCTTATACTTGAGTCAATAAGTTTTCCCAGTTTTTTGGGGTAAAATTAGGGGCCTCGGCTTATATTCGGGTCGGCTTATACTCGAGTATATACGGTAATTCACCCACAAGTTGTTCTTTTTATAAGCATTAACCACTGTGTCTGTTGCCCTTGCATGTCAACCATTCACAAGGAAGAATCAGCATATACTATATTAAAGGTATTGCACAACTGATGCACATAAACACACCTTTATTGGATGTTTGTGACTGGAACAATTAGAATTGAAATGAAAGTTCCGGCAATCACTTCTATTGAGAAAATGCTAATTTCTTTTTATTTTTTAAAGCAAGTTCTAGGGAGAAATAAAATCAACATCCTCCCTGCCTTACTGTAATTACACATATATAGCAATACTTGTAAAAAGAATCTGTTCAATGATCCATCAGCTAGGGTAATTCATTCTCATGCTTGCAGTTACTGTGCCTAATCTCTAGTAATCAGAGGCAAATAGAAAACAGTCATTGCCCAGAGTCATCTGTCCACGTCTGCAGTGTATCCAAGGATACCCTGTTCTAAATACCCATACACATCACTGATGATTACATTGAGAGCTGAGTGCGAGGGGAAGGCTATTATAGGGATGGGGCATCAATCTTTTCATGTTTCATTCTAATAACATTTCACAAGTGTAAGCAATGGTTCTGCCTCAAGACAGCAAATGCCACAGGCTCCTGACCTATGGAAATAGAATTACAGAATCGCAATAGAACCTTCATAATGAACTCAGGTCTCCCAAGACCTCTCACCGGGCTTTCTTGTTTTTTTTTGTTTTGTTAAGAGTTAAAAAGTGCCTCTGTTACATAAAAAAATAATATGTCCACTTCCTTAACTCTGTCAGCTGTTGGGATGTTTCACCAACATCGATATATATAAAAAATATATCACAATATATATATATATATACAATCAACATATTAAAATGTATAAAATGTACATGTTTATATTATATATATATATATATATTCATAGCTTAAATTAGCCCTTGGTTGTAGGTAACCAATTAGGAAATGGGGACAACATGCACATGGTTTATGCCTTATTACTACGATAAGAACATAAACCATATATGACATTGTGAATTTGTAGTACAATCGATTCTACCTAGTGCTTTTGTTATATCACAATTTAGTAGAACAAGTCATCACTGAGAATTTCAGAGATGCATTGAAACTCTAAAATAAAGCAGTATGGTAGAAAACGGTAGAAATGCAGCTTTCCTACGCAGTCCCCTATGATGTAAGAATAAGCCATTTATTCGACATGGAGTCACCATCATAAATATATAACTATATAGATACAGTGTTTGCCGTTTCCTTGAGACGCTTTTCATTACATTTTGAACTGGTTGACATAGTATAGGGCCTATACATCATTTTTTTTCTTTTTGCTCCTATGTAAGACAAATAAGAGACCTGCCCGTGGTATTCAGTGGGGCTCATTCATCAAACAGTATGAGCTTTGAGACACATTGAGAAATTAGCTACACAGAATGAAATAATGTCTGTTTGTTTTTGCAATAAATCCTAAGCAAAAAACAACAACTTTTTAACTCCTTGTCAGGTTCACTCAATTCTAAATATGAATTAAAAGGGTGCATTATTTCTAAGATAAAATGAGATATATATATATATATATAAAGAAACAATTTGGTGAATATGTTTCCCAAGCTGGTACTTAGATACAAACTTGTCTATTGAGAGGGTATCACCCACTGCTCAGCTAAACAACATGACATATAAATGTGTTGGGCTCCATTGAGTGTTGGTTCCAAGAATGAAGTCGGATAGTGACAATTTTGCGATGATCTTTGCCATTTCTAACTTATCTTGTTTTGATACTTTCAGGAATACCATTGGAGGATTGTAGCACACCATTAAGTTATATGACCCATTAAAGAAGCAAGATTAACACAGGGTGAATTAATTATGGGTTGTTAAGGATCGTAATTTTCCTGCACCCAAAGAGATTCTAATAGGTAAGATCCATGATACAAGCGTTCGATTGATTCATTTTATTCCTTGAATGGCACTCTTATAGTTTCAATCATTACAGACCAAAGTCTACCTTTGTCAACTTTTTTCCTTGCCGTTCTAATTATTTTCTCTTAGTCTGTCAGTTTTCCATATTTTTTACACTACTCATCATCTACAATGCAGCCCGACCACAAATATGTTACGTTGATTAATATTACATGAAGCTGTGCATCACTGGTTAACCAGAAGCAAAGACAAGCAACCATTCCAGATTGTTCCTTCAGATAATATCTATGCTTTGGATCAATCAAGTTAAAAAATTTGAAAACATCATTCATCATTATGGTGGTCATGGGTAATGTAGTTCACATACATCTGGGACCCCATGGTCAAACACCACTGCCTTCACCTAGATACTATTGAATAAAGACCCAGGAAGTTTCCATGTCAAAAAACTGCACCAAATTAACATGCCAAACAGAAACACAATCATGTATCATCTGCTTCTGCAACAGAAGTAAAGAATTATCTATACTCTTATCTCTGTGACAAGAGGCTAATAGATTTAGTGACCGTTGCTGCCGTACTGTTTATTTTTGCTCATCCGAATGCTTGATTGAATGTAGTTCTCTGATAAAATACTGTCAAATCTGATTATAATGATGTGAAGATAATTAACTATGCTTTGTTAATGAGCTAGTCAGCTAGAGTGGTCGTGAATTATAGCTGTATCTTATGTGTAATGCTCATTAAGATTCTCTTATTTTACATGGATTTCATTTTATTTGTCTTACGGATAGTAAATTATCTATAATGAAATTACAGCAATTTTTAACCCTTTCCTTCTACAGAAGGTTAAAAGCAGGATTTGAAAGGATTCGGTAGAGTATGTCTTGACAATTCAACCATTCATAGTCTTCCATCATTAGATGTGGCTGATTGAGCTCTATAGTTATGTGCCTTCAGCATTGTATTTCTGTTATGTGTTTACTACTTCCAGAAGCTATGTCCCCCTGTCCACTAAATCAAAACTCCATTAACAATTCACATGCTTTCTAGACCAGGAATATTATTTATGTTACTGTCCATCACTCCCTTTAGTACTCTTTCCAGACAAAAAGATCAAATTATTTATCAGATCCACCGCAACAGCATCTTCTATGGAACCTGAGATTTGGTTCTAGAACAGGGGGTAAGCAGCTTTCGGCACTCAGATGTTGAGCACTGCTTGTCCCATAATCCTCTTACTGCAATAATGCAGGAAAAGAATCAGGGGAGATGTAGTCCACAACATCTGGAATGTCTGATCTACAGAAAATATGTTCGGTCCTTAGATTGCACAACAAGTTGACCATGAGTGGGTAGACGATAAATGCGTGGTCAGTTTTGCATTATATTATACTTACAATCCTTGGTTTGTATGTATTATTTTCATGACCATGTTGCTCAAATAAAAAGACTAAACTAAAATTTTACATAGAGATACTTTTGTTCCCATATGTTCTTGAGGGATCATTCTTTTCAGCTCTTGGTGGCTGTGCTAAACTCTATAGTCTACGCTCTGCAGTGTATGCTCCTATGAGAACGAGCTGAAATAAAGTTACACTCTATATTATCTTATAGGCATTCTAGGAACACAGGCTACAGGAAATGTGTTAACATTTTCACTCTACTATGTATTTTGATACTAAAACCCAACACAACTTCAGCTCAGAATTCTGCAGATTAGTATTGCATATCTTTTTTTATTATTATTATACCAACTTTTATGGTAATTATTAACGTGTTCCAATAAATCAACTAAATTTTTTCTAAATTTGTCATTTATCTTTGAAAGCATTTTATCTGAATTTGGTACAGCCCTCGTTGCGTTCTTTCTCACAGATTGATCCATGGTGGAATAGACAATTATTTTTATCCTCAAGTTTGATGTTCCTCGACTGTAGGCTTCTCGGCTTGTATAACTGAGACACAACTGATTATTGTGAAGCTGTGGAGGAGGCTACCAGGAATGGCTTAGCTTCATTCTTGGGTCCACTAACATGTTTTTATACATCATGTCTTCCTATTTGATGGTCAAAGATCAATTTTAAGGAGATGTAGGTGTTGGCTTAATTCAGTAATCTAAAATTATCCCAAAAATGCTTAAAACAATGCAATGTAAAAGAATGTGGCATTTCCCTATAACTCGAATATGCCTACACAGAGCAAATTCAATGCTATAAGACAAGTGAGTCAAAATGACTTAAAAACATTTCATTCCTTGTATTCTAATATTACTTTGCCAAGTAATGATTCCACTTAGCGGATTAATAACTTTCATGCAATAGCCATTGAGATTAATGACAAGACTTTATAAGACTTGAGATCATTTGTGGAATGTTGTCTATACAGCAAAAGGAATAATGAAATATTACCAAGTCGTGACGATTTCCATTTTTCAAATAACTGTTTGGGGCCAGCAGAGGTCGGTTGCTATTATATAGTGTTGTAGAAGACAGTTTTTATGAGGTTTAGATTACCTGAGCAAGAGTTTGCTAGTGATTGGTGGTTTAATTAGCTATTGTTTGCAAATAAGCATTGGCCCACCCAGGTGTTAAACATTCCTAGTGGGAGGTGCTTTTAGGAGTTATATAAGGGTTGTGGTCATTAGCTTGGTTGCTACTTCTAAGTGCTGCTTCAAAGTGTGTGCTTGGAGATATTCTGGAGAGTTTTACGGATTCTTCAACTGTCTAAGATTTGTGCTAAGAGTTTTCTTTTTTACTGTTACAGGTAAGATTCATCTGTAGGAAAAGGTTACTGATTGCACAAGGTTTGATTTCCTGTTGGTAATTATAAGGCATTTGATTTGATTAGTTAGCTACTTGCTATTGATTGCTGTTTAAATTAGCTATTGTTTGCAAATAAGCATTGGCCCACCCAGGTGTTTTACATTCCTAGTGGGAGGTGCTTTTAGGAGTTATATAAGGGTTGTGGTCATTAGCTTGGTTGCTACTTCTAAGTGCTGCTTCAAAGTGTGTGCTTGGAGATATTCTGGAGAGTTTTACGGATTCTTCAACTGTCTAAGATTTTGCTAAGAGTTTTCTTTTTACTGTTACAGGTAAGATTCATCTATAGGAAAAGGTTACTGATTGCACAAGGTTTGATTTCCTGTTGGTAATTGGTAAGGCATTTGATTTGATCAGCTAGGTGTTTGCTATTGATTGTTGTTAATTAGGTATTGTTTGCAAATAAGCATAGGGACACCCATGTGTTAAACATTCCTAGTGGGTGGTGCTTTTAGAAGTTATATAAGGGTTGTGGTCATTAGCTTGGCTAATATAGGTTGGTTGCTGCTTCAAAGTGTGTGCTTAGTGGTGTACTAGCAAAACCATTAACAGATTTATTTAAGCAATCATTGTTAACAGGAGTAGTCCCAGAAGATTGGAAGTTCGCACATGTTGTGCCCATTCACAAGAAAGGTAGTAGGGAGGAGTCGGGCAACTATAGGCCAGTAAACCTTACTTTAGTAAACCATGTTAAAGGATAGGATTGTTGAACATCTAAAATCACATAGATTTCAAGATCAGAGACAATAAGGAGATCAAACTAATCTTTATGATTTTTTTGATTGGGTAACTAAAATAATAGATCAGGGTGGTGCAGTAGACATTGCTTACCTAGATTTCAGTAAGGCGTTTGACACTGTTGCACATAGAAGGCTTATCAATAAACTGCAATCTTTGAGTTTGGATTCCAATATTGTTGAATGGGTAAGGCAGTGGCTGAGTGACAGGCAACAGAGGGTTGTTGTCAATGGGGTACCTCAGGGATCTGTACTTGGACCCATTCTCTTTAATATTTTTATTAGTGATATTGCAGACGGTCTTGATGGTAAGGTATGTCTTTTTGCAGATGATACGAAGATATGTAACAGGGTTGATGTTCCAGGAGGGAATGTTGAGTATCTCTTTAGTACTCAGAGAAAACAACGTACCTTCAACTTAAATATGGTAAACATTGTGCGCTCTTTTAAGTCAGCGACTTTTGAGTGATTACCACAACTTAAAAACATCAGCCGCCCATTCACAGGCTTTTTATCTATCTATCAAAATGTGAGATGTATGGATGTAAAGGAAAATGGAGGATGCTGCTCTCTCTGTGGAACGAAGATCAGCATTTTTTTTTTCCCAAAGAGATGTTAGACAGAGATTACTGGCATGCACGTGATAACAGCATTTATTTCTTAAATTGAAACGTCGCTGGATTTATGAAGACGTTTCCTTCGGCATTACAAACGAAGAAAAATGTGCATACGATGGAGAGAGACAAATGGCAGAGTAAACAAAATAACTGATAACTAGAATATCCATTCCAAAAACATAATTTTACAGTTGCGGTTTCCATCTTTGTCAGGCATGAAATAAAAAATGGCAGGAGAATTAATAAGCTTTCATAGTTTGCGCCGGCACATGGTAAACAAATGACATTCTCTGATAGATTTGTCAGTTTGGAATTTCATATTGTGTTTTGAGTCTGAGGACTGACTGAATGGAAATGTTTGCTAGTGTAATGGTATAAATTTGCATTAAATTGAGTGTTTCCTTTCGCCCCTTTCAATGCCTGGCCAAAGTGTAATAAAGTGTCGTCTTCCTTTTAGCAGATGTTGGATTTGGTGGGGAAGGGAATTAATAATGACAGTCAGTTACAATCAGAAAGGTGGTCTCGGATATTTCTTAACGTGCAATTCAGCAAAATCAACAATAGAAGTCTGATTTTTAAAGTGATGGACCTACAATTCAGAAACTACACTGGAAATAAAGTGACAAAAGCACACATATAAATAGAAATAATAATAAAATCACTTTGCACGGCTTTTGTTTACCGGAGTTTAATATATGATTCTCTCTTCTTTAAAAAAATGTTTTTTAAAAATAATAAAGAAAGTACTAAAAATACAAAGTACAAAACTATTGTTTACAAACTCATTTAGTAGTGAAATTTATCGGTTAATAAAAAGGTGTGCTTTAAAATAGATGCACAAACACCAAACAATAGCGAATGTTTTATAGGTTTAATCTACGTGCAACCTTTTCTAAATGTGCTATAAAAAGATACATGGATAGAAGAGAGAGAGCACAGGATAAGATACATACTTAAATACCTACCTATTTTTGTACCAATCATTCTGCCTACATTTCCATCTATCATTAATTTATATAAAACAAAAACAAAGTGTTGCATGAATAAACTAATGCACTAATGTACATATTGGAAATTAGCGAATAATAACACAACATAGGAACTAAAAGCAGGTGTGGGCTGGTCTTGGGGACAAAAGTATATGAGAATCTCTAAATGTATGTGCATGCATGTATGATTGCGCATCTCTGCATGTGTGCATCTGAGATTGTTGTGTGCATGTCTGTGTGTGCACACCTGTTTGGGTCTATTTGTAAATAAGCAGACTCTCATGGTTATTATCTAAGTGAATTCCCCAATTTTAAGACCAAAGTAGCCAAACTGAAAACAGAGTTGACTTGAAGAACCTTTCTGACTTGACTTTGGCCTACATTTTCAAATTCCCTTTCAATTCACTTAAAATTCTAAATGAGTGTGGGGAGGTGTGTCAATGTAGGCCTGCTTGGGTGTGTCAGCATATGCCAGAGTGACATAAATAGAAATGGAAGTGCACTCAACCCTTCGTTATGGAATCCAGGGTGCTCCATGGAAAGTCCCAGTACCCAAATGGACCAAAGTTAAATTTAGTAAATGTAGAAAATAATCCAGGCACTCCAGCAGGTTCCAAAATGATGGCAATTTATTTGAACCAGGAACTACACAGCTGTGCCATTTTTTTTCTACATTTACTAAGCATGTGCCAGAGTGTGATGATAGGCACTGAAGTGTGAGTGAGTAGGTGGTAAATTGTGTGCGTATAAGCTTAATTTATGTACGTGGATATCGGTGCTCAAGGTTGCTTTTTAGAGTGGGTAGCACTCAGAGAGGGTGTTTGTGTGCATCTTGGCAGGAGTCACAATGTGTTGCACGGAAAGGATGGCAGACAAAGTCACAGATAGCCTAGAGACATGAGCCGACCCAGAGACCTATATATGTCATTAATATTTAACTTTACATAGTGTTTTGGCTAAGATTTTCTATAAGATGCAATAGTCGGATATTCTAAATCAGTCTAAGGAGTGAGAATGGGCTGTGGTGACTGATAAATGGGCTACTCTATTCTACTTGTCTCCCCCTGCCTATAACCAGACATTCTTCCTCTAAATAAAAGTTAATTTAGCTTAACAAAATAAATAAAGTTAACAGGTGTTTTTACATTTTTAGAATATAAGCATTAAAATTATAATTTAAAGGACCATTCCAAATACCATAACCCTTATGTGTTATGGTTGTTATGGTGACCGGAGTAGCCTTGCCCTGTAGTAAATATGTTATCGGTTTAACAACTTACCAGGGTTCACTGCGCACAAGTTGCAGTTTCCTGTGGAGCTGGAAGCTACTTCAAAAAGCTTCCTTTAATATCAAAGAGCTAGGCCCTGCCATACTGGGGCGGCTCATTGGCTGAGAGTGTCAGATGAGCAGTTCCCTGCACGGCCAGAAGGTTGGAAAACCTTTTGCAAATTATTATTATTATTGGTATTTATATAGCGCCAACTAATTCCGCAACGCTTTACAATATTAATAGTTTGACTACCCTGGGTGGGTGTCAGAGCACTCCGGATACCATAATCACCATACAGCATGCTGTAGTGATTATGATACCTGGAGTGTTCCTTTAATATGAATGGGGTGAGGCTCATACATACACCTTTCCTGTGGAATTCCCTTCCCTGCTCCGTTAGAATTTCACCTAGTCTCAGTTCCTTCAAAAAAGTTATTGAAAACTCACTTCTTCAGGAGAGCATATCAATTAATCTGTTAAAAGCTTTTCCTCACCACACCTTCATTCCTCTCCTGCAACTGTATCATCCAAAAATAATTCCTAATTGAAAACTATTCTAGTAACAAACTTTTCTACCCAACTCTGTTGGCGCTTTATAAATAATACTATATGGGGATGATTGTGGTCTGCTGTGATTTGAAACTCAACTAAACAGAACACTTTAAAATGTGATTACTTAGGACTTTAAGCTTGCACTCTAATTCTACCTAGTTATTCAAGAAAATCCACAGCTTTACTTTGCTCATCACCTGTATCTTTTATACGTGTCATTTACAACAGAACAGAATTAAGACTGTGTGGTCCTCTCTGGGTAAAAATTCCATACATAATGTTAGTGCATGCAAACGTATCCCCTGTGAATGAGTTAAACCATCGATTTATGCAGCAGGCTCTCAAGTGGCTGGGAACTTCAATGTGCTTCTAAGTGAAGCGGCTTAGTACATTTCAAGGTACATTAGCTCTCAGACTGTTTGCTTTATGGTGGAACAAGTTGCTTTCCCCAGAAACTAATCTTGTCTAACAAGCATCAATGTATTTGATATAACACCTAATTAAACATGGTCCCTAAAACTGCAAAATACTCACATTGGCAAGCTTGCCCGGTGCTATGCTAAATCTTATAGTGTCTACATTCCTCAAATGGAATTAGAAAAAGGCAATAACCCATAATTCAATGGTCTCTTTTTTTCTGAATGCAGTTCAGCATGCTATAAATGCTTTAATTAAGGTTTTTATTTTATTTATTAATATATCTGTCCTTAGTAGAATGACTGGATAGCCCCATCAAAGTTACACTTTTAAGGATATTTGCTCTGGAAGCTATTTGGTTATGCATATTTAAATATACTCTAGACTGTAAGCTCTTTTGAGCAGGGTCATCTTCCTGTATAGTTCCTGTACATTTTTGTAATGGTCTCATTTATTGTTAAATCTCCCCCTCTTATAACGTTGTAAAGCGCTACTGAATATGTTGGCGCTATATAAATGCAAATTGTAATAATAATAATGTGCTTTATTGCACAATATTACAGCAAAACTAAACGGGACTATCTACTACTCAATCAGAAACCCTGGGCTTAGAGTAATAGACCGCTGGAGTTTAAAGTGGCCAGTCTGGTATCCAGTTTCACCAAAACACCAGGCCTGGTAGACATGGGCAGACCAGCTTATGCACACCTTACTGGCTGACTTGACCCACTCAGAATGCACATCCGACTTATACCCCACCAGTTCTTAAATAAACAATGTATGGTATTTTATCCTATGGTTTGAGGATATAGAAGTGCACTCTATCATGGGTGCTCAAATAGTAGATCCCTAGATGATTTGAAACTACAACTGCCATGATGCTTTGACATTCTAAAGTCATTCTAAAGGCATGCAGAGCATCATGGGAGTTGTATGACTGCAACATCTGAGGATCTACCTTTTTGGGCACCACTGTTCTAATCATTGTAAATCAGTGGTGATTCTGTGGACTGCAACTCCCAACACTTGTGACTGGCAAAAATAAAATGATGTGAGATACTGTCCACAGCATCTTGACTGCACATATTCTTTTATTGCTTTGCATATCTCGTTTCACTAGAGAATCAGCATACAATACGACAAATGACTCACAGCAACTCTCTAGGAACATTGACAGAATCTCAAAACGATGACTATAGAAACTGTAATGTGATACACTAACAATAGATAAAAAAACAGGTAGGTTATGTCTACAATAATGTTTCTTCAAAGTGCTTTTGATTCAAAGACACTAAGGAATTAATTTCCTCTCCAGTAGCTACAGACATGCACAAAATAGTATTTTATCTAAGCCTTTTTAGAGCACGGTTATCAACCCATTAAAGGAGTACTATAGTGCCAGGAAAACAAACTCATTTTCCTGGCACTATAGGGTCATTAGGTCCCCCCCACCCTCAGGGGTTAAAACCCCTTCAGCCACTTACCTATCTCCAGCCCCCGGCTCCCTCTGTGCTGGGGAACTCTCCACCCCCTAGCGATGTCATCTCCGAATGCACATGCGCGGCAAGAGCCGCGGGCGCATGAAAAACGCCCATAGGAAAACATTACTCAATGCTTTCCTATAGACGTCCACTAGAGGCTGGATTAACCCTCAGTGAAACATAGCAATTTCTCTGAAACTGCTATGTTTTTCAGCTGCAGGGTTAAAACTAGAGGGACCTGACACCCAGACCACTTCATTGAGCTGAAGTTGTCTGGGTGCCTGTAGTGGTCCTTTAATGATTTGTTCAGTCTTCCTCTGTAAGTGTACTGAATACAACAATTTGCACAATTGTATCTAATACCCTAATTGGGGTATTCCGCTCAATGTATCTTATATGCATTGGAGGCGTCCTTTTATAGCTTCAGCGCTGAATGGCTTGTGCATTTACATTGGGCTAGTAATTTAGTAATGCTTAGATCAGATATAGCCAACCTACAGCTATCTAAACCTTCTAACAGCCGCAGATATGGCAAGACTGTCCCAATATAATAACATGGTCTGTAAACACAGTACAAGCACTGTCAGATGTGTGAAGACTGAAAAATGAACGCAAGGCATTCTGCCTATACAAGAGCTTTTCAAAATCTCCCTGCTCACTTACCAAAAAATATCCATCTCTGTTGAATCCTTATGTTTACTTATTATTTTATTGTTTTCTCAGTCATTTCTATTTTGTGCTTTGATTAATATCCACAGGGCTCCCACATGCATGCAGAGAGGATTGTCTTACCTTTTCTTGTTAAGCAGGCTTAGAGAAATATAAGGAAATATACACAAGTTTAAATGAATTTTAAAGATGAAGTATATCCAATATAACTCACAGGATGTAAGTGTCCCGAGTGAATGCATTTGGCATGGAGGTCTTATTTATTTATTACTGGTATTTATAAAGTGCCAACAGATTCCGCAGCGCTGTACAATTAGTGGAGAACGTACAATATACATAAATACAAGAGGTAGAGAGAGCCCTGTCCGTAAGCTGATAACTAGCCATTGAAGCTCTTTTATCCAAAGTGCTTAGCTAGATAGCCTGTGTGAGCTTACAATCTAAAGGATACCGTGGGGATTTTAGATAAAAGGTAGCAGGGGAAATTTGGAGGTGATGGCTAAAAGAGTTAACAGAGAGAAGCAGCTATTGGTAAAATGTAAAGGGAACGAAGAGGTAATTGAGTGAAAATCACAAACAGCTGGAATGAATGGCAAACCTTTCTCCTTTCTCACTTAAAGGACCACTATAGGCACCCAGACCACTTCAGCTCAATAAAGTGGTCTGGGTGCCAGGTCCCCCTAGTTTTAACACTGCAGCTGAAAATGTAGTTTCAGAGAAATTGCTATGTTTATACTGCAGGGTTAATCCAGCCTCTAGTGGCTGTCTCCCTGACAGCCACTAGGGGCCGCTTCCGCAATTTAGACTGAATAAATCGCACTTATTTGGTGTTGGACGTCCTCACAAAGTCCAGCTTCAAATAAGATCCCCATAGGAAAGCATTGAGTAATGCTTTCCTATGGGTGGATTTGAATGCAGGTGCTTCTGGCTGCGCATGTGCATTCAGCTCCACTTGGGAGCTAATGTCAGCGGGGGAGGAAAAGGTCACCAGCGCCGAGTGAGTGAACGAGGGGAGAGGGAGAAGGGGGAGTTGTCTGCTTCTTGTGGTTCTCATTGTAGCCTCCTATAATGGTCTCTCCTTGCACTCTTCCATGATCCTGTGACCTAGTTCTTGCTCACTTTTCATCTTCATGCAGACTATTACCTATCTAGGCACCACGATAAGCTCAACCTCTTTAAAGACTGGTATATGCTGATATTCTTCGTCTCCTTGTCTGGCATTTCATCTAAGCTTGCGTGTTTGGGTTCTAAAAGTCTTGACCCCTATTCACTTAATTTTAGTAACTTGACAACACAACTACAACACTTTGCTCTAAAATGCTGAGTTGCTAAATATTTCAGTGGACCCACAAACCATAAAATATAGAACAGAACAGCATGTTTACCAATATATTTCAGCTTGTCAGTCATGGAACCTACCCTGCTCAATTCAGAGGGGGATACTAGGCAAAAACATCCTGAAATTTTCAGATTGCAAAGATAAACGTACAAACTAATCAGCCAATCTGGCTTAAGGGAACAGGTGCATGCTCGTAAATATTAGAAGACGAAATGTACATAGTGTACATGCTTTGTGTCAAAAAATATCTTTAAATATATTTCGCCATTTCAATAAAAATGTTAACAATAAACAGACCAAGAAAGATAATGTGTTCTTTTATAGACAAAAGTTCTATGTTTCACATGTCCATCTGGTAGATTGGGATAGAACTCCACCATGCCACTTCTGCCCAAAATATGGTAAATGGAATGATTTTATTCCTGAAGTGTCCCGGAGTAATTAAGACACCGCTATGTATATTTGAAAGTATGCTAACAGGAAGCATTATCGGTTTAAAAATCCCAGACAATTTATTTTGCGGACATGAGATGTTCCCTCGAATAAATTTAATTCAGAAAGGAATTAGAGGTTCCTCCTGTATTTTAAGCATGTTTAAATTCATCTCTTATCAGCATTGCACGTCATGTGGAGTCACCTTTTAACATATCATTAATACACCGAGTACCATGCTTAATTTTCCACACCATTTTTTTGGTTCTTTCTTCTCAAATGGTTTTATCACTTTCACAGTAATCTGATTCTTATTCATTAGTAAAAAGGCTTCCATGTGTGTGGTTTGTTAAAATAATATGTGATTTGGGGCAACATCTTCTCTTATCAGGTCCATTCAGATTAAAACGAATAATTACTTAGCTAGCTTTTTTTTTTTTTTACCAGCTTTCAGGATGCTACTATTTCCTCCATGAGTAGTTACGATTACACTTAAAGATGACTTCCTAAGAAAGGAAGTCTTTTGCTTACAAACTTTGATCCAACCGGTGCACTCACTCTGATTTGACAAACGTGTTTCTAAAGTTAAGGAAAACTGTAGACATGATATCCCATAGCTGATTGTGCCACATGAACAATCACACTAAACATTTTGTAAACGGGAAATACTGTAGAACATATGAGGAACTGGAGAGTAAATCAATGTATTACTCCACAGTTTAATATATACACATTATTATTATTTATTGATAAAGTTCCAACAAATTCTGCATGCTACAAAAGGTAAAGGATAAAAGAAAGTAAAAAGAAAACAAGGTGCTCTCTATAACAAAGAAAGTTGCATGGGGCAGCAGCAAATCTTAACACAAGATTAACACAAAAATCCCCCAGAAAATTAGGTAAGTTGCGCCAAATCAATCAAACAGCCCTGTGACATCGGGCAATATGAAAGTACAACAGATGGAACATATGAAAGTATAAAACATATTGTCACGATTGCAGAGGCACAGCGTGGGGGGTGCAGGGGGGGCCGGCCACACCGGGCGCAATATCAATGCTTTATCCCCCCCCATACACACACTACACTCCTCCCCCCTACCAACAGCACCCCCCACACACACAGAACCCCCCCAACACAAAGAACCCCCCCCCCACACACACACACACACAGAAACCCCCCACACACACAGAACCCCCCCACACACACACACAGAAACCCCCCACGCACACAGAACCCCCCCACGCACACAAGATTCCTCCACGCACACAGAACCCCTTCACGCACACAGAACCCCTCCACACATAAACAGCACCCCTCCACACACACAGAACCCCTTCGCACACAAAACCCCTCCACGCACACAAAACCCCTCCACACACACAGAACCCGTCCACACACACAGAACCCGTCCACACACACAGAACCCGTCCACACACACAGAACCCGTCCACGCACACAGAACCCCCCCCACGCACACAGAACCCCCCCCACGCACACAGAACCCCCCCCACGCACACTGAACCCCCCACGCACACAGAACCCCCCACGCACACAGATCCCCTCCACGCACACAGAACCCCTCCACGCACACAGAACCCCCCCACGCACACAGCACCCCTCCACGCACAAACGGCACTCTCTCCACGCACAAACGGCACTCTCTCCACGCACAAACGGCACTCTCTCCACGCACTATGCTAAAATCCACGGGTTAGGGGGCGCAAATTACTTGCCTTGCCCCGGGTGCTAACAACCCATGCTACGTCACTGCACGATTGGGCACCGTCTCTGCAGGCTGCCAAGCGTGACCGTCACTTTGGGAGATATAGAAGTACTTCAACTAAGGTCCTCAATGTTTCCATCCAGTTTCTCTGCCTGTGAGCCACTGCAGTTTCACACCTGTCAGTCTGTTTTGCAGGTTAGCCTGCATCTCCAGGGTGCTGGACTCCAGCTGACTCACCTGCAGCTATGTGCCTCATCTGTGGCTCTTTACTGGCTTTAAAGAAAGCTCTGCCTCATAAACTTCAGGGTCAGTTTGTTGATGACATTTCTAAAAAAAAAAAAAAAAGCATTTTACCTACTCCTAGCTCTCTGGTTTTGCATTTCTATTTTGGATATCGTTTCTGCATACAAGCTGCCGGCCCTGATCTTTGGATTTGTCTTATACTCAGATTTTGGATTTTTTTCTTGTCTGTACTGCACATCCGGATTCACCTTCCTGCATAGCCCATATGCACACATTCACTCTGCAGGCGATTCATTTAACTAGTCACCGTGGGCTGTGATATTTTGCAGGGGTGAGCATTATTTGATTTCACTTTGCTTTTATCAGAAGAATATTAATAAGTTTGTCTATCTTCGTCTTTGCTGAATGTAGCCTTCTCCATTGTAGTATCCTGCTCTACATTTGTCTGTTGTAGGGACCAAACCACCAAGTCTCACATACTCAGAGCAAGTACCGTATATGCTTTGAAATGTGTAAGTAGGATTCTTGATATATATATTTGTTGATCTGTTATATGTATTGCACCATTGGAGTTCTCTTTTTTTCTTTTCTTTTTATTCTATACAAATACATACCTCTAGTGGCTGTCTTTCCGACAGCCACTAAAAGTGCCACCTCCTCCAGAACCAAGTGAAACTCGCTCATTTGAGAACAAATGCAGCTCGTGAGAAAGCATAGCATGCAATACTGTCCCAGGAGAAGCATTTGATTGGACACACGCAGTGCTTGCTGCGCGCATGCACCTCGTCCACAAAACGTCTCTATGAGCATCATTGGAATAAACATTCATGGTCGAAGCAAAGCCTCCGCGATGATATTGAGGGAGGAAGAGGAGGCAGCATCACCAAGAGAGTCTTGGGGCTTATTAGGGTCACTTAGGGAACCTAAGGTCTTACACCTGATACCTTGAAAGGGAAACACTTTGTGCCAATCTGTTCAGACAGCTAGCTGGAGAAGTAATTAAAAACATGAATAAAGTTCTGGTGCAATTAAAGAGTTCTGTTTATTTAGCAAACAGTCGAGGTCTTAGAGACATTTCATTCAATGTATTCCAATGACTGGCACAAGACTAAACAATTCTATTGGCTAGTTTATTATCCATCTTTCTCAACCTCATGACATAGTAAAGGATGATGCTGGGCTTACTGGGAAACACCTAACCCTTGTATACTGCCTTAAGTGTATATAAAAAGGGGGAAATACCAGCGCTAATATTAAAAGGGGGAATATGACATTAAAACTTTTTCACTAACCTGAAAATTGTGCAGAACTGAAAAAGTTATTGCAAGTTTTAGATTGAGATATCTGAGATAGCACTAGAATTCAGATGGAGATTTTGCAAATCCTAAAATTTGCAGCTCCTTTGCCATTCTTCACAATTCAAAGTTTAGTGTTGAAACTTTGGTACTCACATATTTGAATTATATGACTATATATAAAAATTGATTTTCTCATCCCTCCTAGGTGGTATATTTCATCCTCATTCTCGGGCCCTCTACTACAGGCCTGCGAGTCGGAGGATTTAGCTGTTCCTAGAGCGTCACTCTTCTTGACAGCGATCTCAGATGTTCCCCCTGGAATCTGTTGAAGCCAATATCTCACTGGACACAAAGTGATTATATATATAATAATATTATTATGACACAGACATATAATTAAATTTTATATATCTATATATATATGTATTTTAATCTCTGGTGTTTGTGTCAATAATGATAAATGGACACAAATACAAAATAAAAATATAATTTTTGATGAAAGATTATTTACTCTCTTGCCAAATATTACGAAAATATGCTTTAGACACGTTTACACCAGTTTGTTTTCTTGCGGTAAAATTGTTTATTTCGTTTTATTGAGCCTTATTTGAGTACTTTATTACCATTTTATTGTTGTAAATTGTATTGTCGGCACACATTATTGTAATTTTATTGATACACATTTTTTATTTATGAAGCTTTACTATTGTTTTCATCTACTTGTTTTATATTTATTGCACCAGATACACTTTATGCATTGCCCCCGAGTAACAAGATTTACTCATTTAAATATATAAAACAGCAGTATTTAATGCTATCAACTGTGGCAATGTTAAAAGTCCCAAGAACACAGAAAGGAAAGATGGCTATACGGCTACAATGTTTGCTACTACAGCTCAGTGTAATTACTGCAAGAGCAAGTGATTTCATACCCCGAGAGTGGTTCTGCATTTATGAATACTTTATATTGAATAACATTATCAGAGTTGATACAAACTGTTCAACATGTGATTGGCTTTCTTTAGCAGTAAATCAGTCCTTGTGAATTTTGCTCCATTATCCTAAATTATTATGACCATGCATCCCCTTTAAAGGACCACTCTAGTGCCAGGAAAACATACTCGTTTTCCTGGCACTAGAGTGCCCTGAGGGTGCCCCCACCCTCAGGGACCCACTCCCGCTGGGCTCTGGGGGGGAGGAAGGGGTTAAACTTCTCTTTCTCCAGCACCGGGCGGGGAGCTTTCCTCCTCCTCCTCTTCTTCCTCGCGACGTCATCGGCTGAATGCGCATGCGCGGCAGGAGCCGCGCTCGCATTCAGCCGGTCGCATAGGAAAGCATTCATAATGCTTTCCTATGGACGCTTGCGTGCTCTCACTGTGATTTTCACAGTGAGAAGCACGCAAGCGCCTCTAGCGGCTGTCAATGAGACAGCCACTAGAGGCTCTGGAGGCTGGCTTAACCCTCAGTATAAACATAGCAGTTTCTCTGAAACTGCTATGTTTATAAAAAAAAAAAGGGTAAAAGCTAGCTGGACCTGGCACCCAGACCACTTCATTAAGCTGAAGTGGTCTGGGTGCCTAGAGTGGTCCTTTAATAAAACTTCCATAATATCTTTGTTCAATTGGGGAAAATTGAAAATTTGGGCCATGTCTTAAAGGGAAACTAGTGTTAGGAAACAAAAATTGTTTTCCTAGTGCTATGGTTCCCTATAGTGTCCCCACTTGGTTAAAAACCCCTTTATCACTTACCTGATTCCAGTGCAGACATCCCTCACCACTGGGTCAGGCTCCGCCGACGGGGTGTACCTAAAGCACATGCAAGGCGTGCGCCACGATCTCATTAGGAATTCCACCATAGGAAAGCATTGTTGCAGAGCGTGAGAACGTCCAGTGTCAGGCGACCAAGAGTCGCCTAAGCACCCGGAAGTCGCCTTCGAGTGGAAGTCTAGTAGACAACCATTGGAGGTGGAGTTAACTTTGCAAAGTCATTTTTGCAGTTTATCAATAGTTTACCTGCAACTGTCATCAAAACAAAACATTAAGCCCTCAATGAACACTATCCTAGCAACCTACTTTTCTACCCTACCCTTTACCTTTTGTGTCACTATACCACACTCCCTCTAGCATGTAAGCTCATTGAGCAGGGCCCTCAACCCCTCTGTT
Organism: Pelobates fuscus; assembly: GCF_036172605.1. Classification (NCBI taxonomy): domain Eukaryota; kingdom Metazoa; phylum Chordata; class Amphibia; order Anura; family Pelobatidae; genus Pelobates; species Pelobates fuscus. The sequence goes on from NC_086324.1 coordinate 51,068,404, forward strand.
ACTGCGTGTCCAACTCGTCTGGTTACAAATACGTGTCTATTAGTCTACCCATTGTACAGCGCTATGGAACTTGTTGGCGCTTTATAAATAATAATAATAATAATAATAATCAATAACTGCAATAGTTACAATTGTAGGGTTATGGAGCCTGGGATACTGCACCCAGGCCACTTCAATTTAACACCCTGAGGCTTGGTCATTACCCAGGTGTCCAGCTTCGCTGGTTGTGCATTTACAAGTATTGTCAGATATAACACATGATCAATAGCATGTGGACCATTCAGCAAGTGTGCAAAACTGGCTAGAATAATGTCGACATGCCTTTTTTTTTTTTTAATCCAAGGAGGTATCGCTGTACTTTTCAAAATTATGGCTTTATCATACTACACAGTAACACTATGAACTATATTATTTTATTTTTTCAAATTTATGTTTTATTGTTTTAGTCAAAATGGTTCGGGGGTACAGAAGAGAAGGTGGGAGGGTTAGTCAGGCATATGACACATCCATTGTGACATTAATGGTTATTTAATAGCACAATATAAATACATGTTGAACGTTTGTTTCATCATGACATTAATGGTTACGACACAGCATAATACAAGTATGCGTTGAGCATTTGTTTCAACGTTACCTTTAACAAGAAAGTGCCAATAGCTAGATAAAGCATTAGGTGTCACCTTGCTCCTCCCTTCTTCTCAAAAGTCTGGATGGTATGAACCTGTTTTGGGGGTCAAGAACCTGGGAGGGGGCTGAAATCGGAAAGGAGGGAACTGTTGGTGGGGGGTGAGAGGGATAGGGAGGGGTGCGTGAGTAATACCTGTGGACATTTGGTTGGAATCTTAATCCAGGGTCATTGTTATGGTGGGGGGGGTGGGGGGGCAGGGGTAATTCAAGACATGCTCCTAGTTAGTGCTTCTAGTGGAGTTTGCCAGTGGCTGTGCCCTTTCTTTTATCCCTCCAAACTCTTTCATCCATTTTCCCCAGGTAGCATCAAATTGTTGTATTTTTACCGAGGATGTAATTGCCATCCTCTCATATGTGTGAAATTGCTCCACTTTATCCTTCAACTGGGGTAAAGAAGGGCAGTCCTGGGATTTCCAATTAAGTGCTAGGAGATTTTTTGACCTGGGTTTAGTCCTGTCGGGAGCAGTAGCAATAGGCAAATTGATGCCATCAGTTCAAATTTTGGGATATCTAGTGTGTCCAAGATTGACCTTGCTGTGGTCCAGAGAGGTTGAATGCCTCTACAGGACCACCACAGGTGAAGTAGTGTGCCCGGGGCTGAATTACATCTCCAGCACATCGAGTTTGTCGTGGGGTATAACTGGTGGAGTCTTTGTGGGGTCATGTACCACCGGTACATGAGTTTCCTGTGGGCCTCTACGTGTGAGAAGCACTTTGTCCATTTGGACAACCTGTTTAATGCCTGGAGCCACTCTGTGTCTGACAGGGTTATGCCACAGTCCTTTTCCCATTGGACTTTTGTGCGAATGTGGTTTTGTTGGCGTGAGTTCTTGTCAGGTTTTATAGCACAATGAGAGTGCTTTGGGTTTATTAGGTGAGGACCAACATCTGTCAATGAGTAGATGTGGGGTAACCTGTGGTGGGTCTTTTGAGTTGTGTGGGGTTATCACGTGTGCTTGTAGTACACTTTTCACCTGCAGGTATGAAAAAGTGGCTAGGCTTGGGAGTTGCCACTGTGACTGTAGTATTGGGAAGGGTGTTACTTTCCCGTCAGTCATCAGTTGGGAGATGTTTTTGATCCCTGCTTTGTGCCAGTATTGGAGTGGTATGTCTGGTACTATTGCCCTGAGGGTCGAGATGGGCGATTTAGGGTGGAAGGAGGTGTTGTAGCCTATTGCTCCCATAAATTCGTCCCACATTGCTGTCGTAAGTTGGGTGGTTGGGAGGAGATCTTGTCGTTTCAATCTTAACTGTTTGGGCGTCCATAGATATTCAATTAGGGATTGATTACAGCCCTTCCCATGTCTACCCATTGGATTGTGTTAGGTGGTGCATGCAAGAGAACACCTGAGGACAGAATTGCTGCTCTGTAATATTGTCTAATGTTTGGGAGGCCGACACCTCCAGAACGGGTTTCTTGCCCCCCCAGATAAACGCACTACATAGTTTTTGCAGTGTTTTGCAGTATTGGTTGGGAACTCTGAGGGGAAGCATCCTAACGACATAGAGGATATGGGGCAGGATCATCATCTTGTAGGCATTAATTTTCCCTAACCAGGAGATCATGGTATGTTTCCATTTGTTAATTTCTGTTTTGCAGAGCGTCAGCAGTGGTGTATAATTTAATGTTATTGTGGCTGAAGTGGAGGGTGCGACTTTTGTCCCTAGATATGTAATGGAGGTAGTTCTCCAGTCAAATTTGTAAGCGGTGCGGAGGGAGTCTGTTTGGGTTTTTGTTAGGTTGATGGGTAGGGCCTGGGTTTTGTCTTGATTTAGTTTATAGTATGAGACTTTTCCAAATTATTGTATGAGATTCAGCATGTGGGGTAGTGAATGGGTGGGGTCCGTCAGTGCTACGAAGATGTCATCGGCAAAGAGGGCTAGGCTGTACATCTTACCTCGTATGGGAATTCCTTGTATGTCGGGGTGTCGTCTGATTTTACATGCTAGGGGTTCCAGGGCCAGTATGTACAGAAGGGGAGATAGGGGGCAACCTTGCCGGGTACCATTCATGATGGAGAAGAGGTTGGACAGGAAGCCTCCATGGGCTGCTGGATTGTGGTATAATTGTGGTATAACGCCATAATACTTTTAATGGTAGGCTCAGGGAAGTTAAATTTGTGTAAAGTCTTGGCCATGCACGTCCAGTTTAAGCGGTCGAAGGCCTTCTTCGCATCCAGTGCGAGGAAGAGGCCCTTCGAACCTCCCGTGTCAAGTGTTGCCAACATGTTCAGAATTTTCCTGGTGTTGTCAGAGCCTCGACGGCCTTTTATGAACCCTGACTGGTCATTGTGTACTAGCTTGTGGAGGAGAGGGGCCAGTAGGTTGCTGATAAGTTTAGCATCAATTTTGGCGTCTCCATTAAGCAGGGAGATAGGCCTGACATTTTTGCACAGGTTGGGGGGTTTGCCAGGCTTAGGGAGGGTGGATATATGGGCCAGCAGCATCTCATCTGGCAATGCACCTGCAGTAGCACAGTGGTTTAAAAGACTTAGAAGGTGTGGCTTGAGGATGGTTGAGAATTTCTGGTAATAGGTATTCGTGAAGCCATCGGGACCTGGGGATTTGTGAGCCGGGAGCTGTGATATTACAGCTGTGAGCTCGTCCAGGGAGAATGGTTGTTGTAGCAGGTCTAGGTCTCCGTCTTTTAGTTTTGGTAAGTCGAGGCCTGTCAAGAAGTTGTCAATGTCACCGTGGGTTGGTAAGAACATGTTGGGGTCATTTTTGAGATTGTACAACTCACTGTAATATTGCGCAAACAGATATACAACACTTTGTGGGTTCAATGTCTTCTTTCCCTTATTATCTATTAGGAAGGCAATCCTGGAGGCGACACATCTCTCCTTTAATTGTAAGGCCAGTTTGGCACCTGCTCTATTTCCATTGGCAAAAAAGTTATGTTTAGCTTTGCGTAAGAGATACGTTGTTTTGGCTAATTCTAAGTTTTTCAATTGGCTTTGGAGGGCTAGTAGTGTTTTGTAAGTGGTCTTGCTTGGTTCTCGTTTGTTGGAGTGTGTCAGTGTAGTGATTTCCGCTACCAGTGAGTTATAATTTGCTAACCTTAGTTTTTTGGCTCGACTGGCATGTTTTATGAGACTGCCCCGTATGACTGCCTTATGTGCTAGCCAGATCTGTTCTACAGAGGAGTTATGGGTCGTATTTTCAGTGAAATAGTTCTGGAGATCTATGGTAATCTGTGCTACTATGGAGGGATCTGCCAGAAGTGACTCGTTTAGTCTCCACGTGCCTGTCCCTTTATTGGGGAATGTTTCCTTAATGCTGAGGGTAATAGGCGCATGGTCAGACCATGACATTGTTCCAATAGTAGCTTCTTCTATGTTTGGCATTGAGGTGGCGGGGATAAGAAAGCGGTCTATTCGGGAGTAGCTATTATGTGCCATTGTATGGCATGTGTAATCCACCTCTGTGGGGTGGAGGATGCGCCATGGATCCACCAAGTGGTGGGAGGCTAGCGTTGTGCAGACTTTGGCTGCTAGAGCCGTTTTTTGACGCATGGTACCTTGTGAAAGCCCTATAGCAGTAGACGAGTCAGACTTGCCATCTAGTAAGAAATTAGTGTCGCCTCCAATAATTACCTCCCCATATTTATACATGTCAAGTAATGCCAGAGTCGAGGTTAATAATTCATGTTGGTTCTCATTAGGACTGTAGATATTGACTAATGTGTATGGAGTATTATTAAGGAGACATTGCAATATTAAGTATCGCCCTTTTCTATCAGTTATCTTGCGGACCAAAGAAAATACTGCATCTTTGCTTATTAAAATGGAAATACCCCGTTGTTTGGCTGTATAACAGGTGTGGGAGTCGTGGGGGAACCACTTGGAGGTAAATTTAGGTCTATCCTTCCACTAAAGTGCGTCTCCTGGAAGAACGCCACTAGAGCGCCACATTTCTTAGCCTCCTGTATGGCCAACCTATGTTTGTTCGGGGAGTTAAGCCCTTTCGTGTTTAGGGACATAATCTTAATCACCATAATGTAGTTGTAAGGTGCGCTGTACTCTTAAATATTAAAGACCCAGGGATTCGTTGTAAGTTGGGTAAGGTGCAGTTCTTGAATATACTTACAAGGGCGGGAGGGGGGGGGGGGGAGTAACAGGGTAATAACTATATACAATACTCAGTGCGTCACCGAAGTCACTTCTCAGTGACATATGATGCTCTAGGCAACGGAGAAATTGGGGGTTTTCCTCTCAGAGTTATAGTATTGAGATCCTGAGATCCTAAGGGATCAACAATAGTCTGGGTCTGAGCATAGTGCATCCGGGTGTGATCCACCCACCGCGGCTAAGGCTTTTGGCCTTCTAGTAAACCTTTCAATGTATCCTAAGGTAAATAACATTTGTACATATAGAGGGAGTGCAGAATTATTAGGCAAGTTGTATTTTTGAGGATTAATTTTATTATTGAACAACAACCATGTTCTCAATGAACCCAAAAAACTCATTAATATCAAAGCTGAATATTTTTGGAAGTAGTTTTTAGTTTGTTTTTAGTTTTAGCTATTTTAGGGGGATATCTGTGTGTGCAGGTGACTATTACTGTGCATAATTATTAGGCAACTTAACAAAAAACAAATATATACCCATTTCAATTATTTATTTTTACCAGTGAAACCAATATAACATCTCACCATTCACAAATATACATTTCTGACATTCAAAAACAAAACAAATTCATGTTTTTCTTGAAGGATGCAGACTTCTTCCTGTACCACTGCTTGAAGAAGGTGTCTTCCAGAAACTGGCAGTAGGACTGGGAGTTGAGATTGACTCCATCCTCAACCCGAAAAGGCCCCACAAGCTCATCTTTGATGATACCAGCCCAAACCAGTACTCCACCTCCACCTTGCTGGCGTCTGAGTCGGACTGGAGCTCTCTGCCCTTTACCAATCCAGCCACGGGCCCATCCATCTGGCCCATCAAGACTCACTCTAATTTCATCAGTCCATAAAACCTTAGAAAAATCAGTCTTGAGATATTTCTTGGCCCAGTCTTGACGTTTCAGCTTGTGTGTCTTGTTCAGTGGTGGTCGTCTTTCAGCCTTTTTTACCTTGGCCATGTCTCGGAGTATTGCACACCTTGTGCTTTTGGGCACTCCAGTGATGTTGCAGCTCTGAAATATGGCCAAACTGGTGGCAAGTGGCATCTTGGCAGCTGCACGCCTGACTTTTCTCAGTTCATGGGCAGATATTTTGCGCCTTGGTTTTTCCACACGCTTCTTGCGACCCTGTTGACTATTTTGAATGAAACGCTTGATTGTTCGATGATCACGCTTCAGAAGCTTTGCAATTTTAAGAGTGCTGCATCCCTCTGCAAGATATCTCACTATTTTTGACTTTTCTGAGCCTGTCAAGTCCTTCTTTTGACCCATTTTGCCAAAGGAAAGGAAGTTGCCTAATAATTATGCACACCTGATATAGGGTGTTGATGTCATTAGACCACACCCCTTCTCATTACAGAGATGCACATCACCTAATATGCTTAATTGGTAGTAGGCTTTCGAGCCTATACAGCTTGGAGTAAGACAACATGCATAAAGAGGATGATGCGGTCAAAATACTCATTTGCCTAATAATTCTGCACTCCCTGTAAACCAAAAACATAAAATTGGTGTAAACCTGTGCGATAAGTCCATATGAATATTGGTGGTATGGCACCGGTCTGTGGGCCTTTCAGGTTGGTGATGTCTCCGGGTCGGCCGTTGTGCGAGATGTTCTGGGCATTTGTGACCAGTCTTTGGAGAGCGTCTTTGGAGCCTGGGTCGTCGCTTGTTTTTTCCGAGGATGGGAGCAGTATGTTCCACTCTTGTAGTAGTCTTTTGCAGTCTTCTGGATTCAGAATGGGTTTGTCAATGCCGTTTCTTTTGATCAGCAGTTTTGCGGGGAAACCCTACTTATAGGGGATATTTGCGTTTCTCAGCACTTCTGTTATTGGTGCAAAGGTGCGGCGCTTGGTCATGGTTGCTGAGGAGAGGTCTGTAAATAGCTTGATGTTGTTGTACGGTTCCGGCCATGTGCTGGTGGTTCTGGCAGTTTGCATAATCCTGTGTTTGACAGTGAAATGGTGGACTCTGGTTATGGTGTCCCTTGCAGTGTCAGGGGGAAGGTGTTTGGGCTTGGGGAGCCGGTGTGTTCTGTCCAAAATTAAGTCAAGTTCAGACAGGGAGGGAATTAAGGCCTTGAACAGGTCTTTGACATACCTGGGGAGATCTTGTGGTGTGATATTTTCTGGTATGCCCCTTATACGAATGTTGTTTCTCTTACTCCTGTCTTCTTGATCCGCCACCTTTTCTTCCAGTACTTTGATTTTGTTTTCCAGGGACGAGTATGCATCTGCCATTGAGTTATGTGCCTCCACTAATTCCTCTGTCCTGTCTTCCAGACGGGTAGTGCGTTCCCCCCATGCTGTGTATGTCTGCTTTAATATCTGCAGTCATCTGCATAAGGTCTGCTTTAAAGGAGGCTTGTAGCTCTTGCATTATTAGCCTGATGGAGGAGTTTGTTGCTGGGCTGTTCCTGCTGGCTGTCTCCTGCTTCAGAGCTATGTGCTGGTGAGTGCTGCCCGTCGGCGCCATTTTGATTTTTCGGCTCCGCGGTTTGCGGCCTCTCTAAGTGGGAGTTTAGCGTTCTTTCTTTCAGTTTTTGTTAGCCATGGGGTACTGGGGTACTTTTTCCACGCTATTTAAAGCCGGTTTTGTGCCGCGGTCCGAGAGAGCTCCGGTTTACACGTCCGTTCACATGTGCGGCTAGGACATGCCCATATTTTATTTTATTTTAATCTATAATAACTTAAATTCCCAATTGTTCTATTTTGTAAGTAAAAACATTGTAAAATAAGCACACCCATGCTGTTGACTATTTATATTCCCCTTTGTTATATGGAATTTTCCAAATTGAAGATATTGCCACATACAGAACATTAGGATGTCAATATTTTCTAATACGTGACAATTATGCAGTGATTGATTTTTACTACAAAGAATACTGACTGCATTTTAAAAAATATATAATAACTTGATATATGGGTAATATTTCCTGGGCCGTAAGATTCCTTTCTGTCCATTATACAAATAAACTATATATTCTATTGGCGAAGTTGTCTGCTAATGTATAGATAACAAGATATATATCTCCTGAAGATCACATTTGTCTCCTAAAAATGGCCGCCACAATGGATAAGAGCAAATCTTCTCGCATCCACCCGCAAATACATACATTGGTTGCTATGGCTACATTTCTCCCTCATAGTGAGTTCACATGCATTTATTTTTTTAAGTACACATATTTTCTCTATTATGAAGATTGCTAATACTTTTGTTTGCTTTGTATAGCTTCCAAAAATACTCCAATTTTTACACTAAGAACAAAGCACTTATTGCCCGCATTACACAATCCTTATAATGTTCACTATGCATGGTGCGTTTTTGAATACACAGACACTCCTCCCGTCAGGGTCCAATTAGCGATCTTCAATTTCATTCCTCAACACATCAAATCCCCACTAAATTAACACATTATGCAGTTTCCTTTGGCGTATCTCCACATGAACTACATTTAATGATCAAGCTCACTATGTGAATATTATTATGACTGTTGTCATATCACGAATACCCAGCGATTTGCAATCCAAGCTTCTAATAACATCCCGGGTTTTCATGAAAATTAAGAAAATGTATATGTCATGTTGCCATGGTTACTTTATCCACAATTTCCCAAGAACAGACCAAAATACTTTATTTCATAACAGTATGTTTGGTAGTAGACAATATTTGACGTCTACCCAGAAGCTATCTTAGCCATCTGGTATTTTGCAGAGACCGTTATGCCAGTATGAATACTTTGCAATAATATAAAATAAATATCAAGCTTCTCAGTGCAAGATGCAAACTAACAAGTGTGCCTTATCCAATCTCAGGCAATGACATTTAAAAAGACTGGGGAAGAATACTTGTTAGATGCTACTGAAGTAATCTTCAGGGGTTATACATCGCAGAGTGAAAGGCACCTATCATATCATGGATATTACGTTTCTCCCCAGCAGCTGCAAATAGGAATCTTTTATTCCAAAAGGGACAAGAACGGATTTTGCTTTCAGAAGATTCAATAAAATCCAGAAGCTCTCTCACTCTGTTCCAAAATAATATAAACGGACTAGAGAGATTCTTGAAGAAAGCGGCTGTGGCTGCTCGGGTTAGTCCAGAAATGATATACGCACCTTCCCACAAATTGCTGGATGCAGTGTATGCCATTTCTGGCGAGGTGGATGTGTACCTACATGCTGAACTAATACTATAGGTTTAATTTCAGCAATATATTTGCAAGGGATTTTAATCAGTCCTATGTTCAGATTATAGTTAATGTTCTATAAGAGGGGATCCCAGAATAATAAAAAAAAATTGTAGAACCGCAACTCCCATGACAGGTTGCCAACGTTAAGGCTACCTACTGACTTCCCCTTCCCTATACTTATCTGAAGGGGACATCCCTCCAGAAGTTGTGTAGGTAAAAGTTCCTATTCCTATAATGTGAAACTTCACAGGGAATCAAACTTATATGGACTTGAATCAAGTCGTGTCAAATGTGTTTTTTAAGGGCAGCGTTCCCTTACAGTCCAAGCACCATAACCGTTATAGCAGTCTCCTGCAGCTCTGTTTCCAGACTCTACTAGCAGGAGAACCCAGTTAGCTCCAATGAGCACTCTAAGCCAATGAAGACCAGGTCCGACACAGACTGCAGATGAATTATCAAACCATTTGAAATTGGTTTGACAAATGACACTGCGCAATCCTGTCACCATAAGCACTACAGCGGGTGGAGTGAAATAAGTGTGACAAACAATCACAAAAGGTGTTTTGGAAAGATGCTTAGTATCCATTGATATGCAGTAGCCTGGAGTATTTTGTTGTGATCTAACTTTAAATGTATTTAAGCAATTTATATATTTTTTTGTACATTGCAGCTATTTTACGTGTTCTGCAAGATATTGTGCATGTGCTGTTGATTCCCTAGTTATATGAACAGACGAAGGCTGGTGTGAGTTTAGGCAATGTGCCAGTTTCAGAATTAAGCCCTAGACTCTCGTCCTACACTTGCACAGGAACCAGAACACCGAAAGCCATCACCATGAAAATTACATCTTAGTGAGATGGACGTATTACAGAAGTTCATTATCACTTGGCAAATATCAGATGGAGCTTAGCAATAAATCCCTTGGCTCACTGAATTACAATAAATGGCTAAACTTTTGTACGTACGAATTCAACACCGAAAGCTCTTAAGAAATAATTTCACACAAACAGATACTTTGAAAACACACTCCCGAGGGAAATACCAAAAGCACTGCATAAGGAAATGAAGATGAAAAATACACTTTCATTGGAGGAACGTGATATTGCAGGGTCAGAAAACGATCAGAGAAATAATTGAAAAGATGTTGCTTTTCTCTATGTGTCGTGCAAATATTACCTACTTGTGAAAAACAGAACTTGAATAAATCTGCTCGAACATGTCAGATTCACGGCAATCCAAGAATACATTACTGAGGTGTGAGACAAGCGTCCAAGCTAGGAGAATGATTTTATTATAGTTAATACTTTGTCTTAGTCTTCAGTTAGGCATGTGGCATTATACAATAAAGACTATTTTACCAATAGGTTATAAGGATATAGGAATATTGGTTTGATACAAGATGTAGAATTATATCAACAGCACGTTATATAAGGAAAATAATCAGTCTACAGTGTGGATGGTGGCCCTCCAAAAATTGGTTGGACAGCATCTTTCGTAATTCTCTATTAGACCTTCCCTCTCCTCCTATCACATTCATCAAGGTTTCCCAGATTAAAAGTGATACACTGGTATACATCCACATTATCAAATTAGCTAAATATGGTGCTCTTGGCACCAATGAAAGCTTTGTTTTTTGTCAAACCACTCTAACACAGAAAACAAAAACAGGGGGGCAATTCACCTAGTCTCTTGGCAGTATAACCATTACCATGAGGTTATTTTGCTTAGCATGCACCAGTAAACCATTCACGTCACCATTTGTGTATACACAAATTTAAAACTATTGCAAATTAAATTTGTTTATTGCAAAAAAAAATGTTTGCAGTAGCTACCAAGAGAGCAGAGTTCTGCTGAGCCTTCCCGCAGCTGTATGGGCCGGTGTGGAGATCTATAGATCTCCCTACATGGCCTAGCGCTATTCAATGTGTTGGCCGAAGATTCTCCATCATGTCCAAAGAAGAGAAGGGGGGCATTCAGAGGGGGCTGCACATAGCCACAGTTGCAGATCCTACTGGTAGCCCACTGGACAACCAGGGAAACTGCTGGAACGCCAGGGAATAATATTAGAACCCCCCCCCCCCCAACTACAGAAAATGAAAGGTAGGTGTAAGGTAAATGAGGATGACTAAAGGGAGGAGCTATGGCAGAAGAATTTAAAAACAAAAAAATAAAACTACCCCATACAAAAATATAAATAAAAATAAAAAAATCACATAATATTTTATACTCTAGTTTGTTCAAACTTTTGTTAACTCACTTTCAGACTTGCTGAAATGTGATTAAAGAGTAGGATACAAGGTGTGATAAAAGATAAAAAAAAAAAAAAAACACACAGACCAATATGCACATATATTTAATGATCTCTATAGATTTCCCAGAATCCATGTCTTGGTTTTATATTAGATTGTCTGTTCACACATTTCTTAAAGAAATATTCTGACTTCCTGAGACATAAACCTTCCAAGAATTTTCTCGAGAAATCCTGTTGAGATTTATACAAACATCAGCCTCTTCTGTTTCCATTCCTGCTTCAGGCACAGTCTTCGTGTTGTCGTTTTCCATGCATAAATTTACATGTGACTGTATAGAAAAAATGATTATTACGCTCAATAATATAGAGTCCCCTTGTCATTTACACCATGTTTTTACTACGGGATGGGAAGCAGCACATTTCTTATGGCAGGAAGCATGGGCAAAGTGAGAAAAATGATGGTGCTTGTATAAAAAAAAATGTGCATTTGTTTCCTATTACACCCAGCTTTACACACAAACACACAAAAGGGTAATATAAACGGGGAAAGTATAAGCCCTGTGCTTACCAGAGGGATCATCATATAATTCTCTGAGTTTTGCGAGGCCTCAAAAAATAGACATGTGAATTCCTACACAAGGCCACATGACGTTAATGTTAGTGGGAACAAAAGACAAGAGTTGAGATTAGAGGTGAGCATGTCTGCCAACAGTCCCATATTTGTACATACAGTGCCAATACTGGAGAAATGTGTGTGTACGTGTGTTTTGGGGGGGGTTCCATAAAATGCATGGTGAACAAACCAGGAGCAGCCAATCCAATGCTTTCCCATAGGAAAAACAATTGCAAACATAGGAAAATATAGCAAAACGCTGCACCAATCAGCAACTCCTCACAGAGATACATTATATCCACTCATCTCTGTGTGCAACGTCCAACGCCTTCATGCAAAGCGTGGTGTTCATAGACAGTAATGTAAACAGCGTTTACATTGAAAAGCCTGCAGGGGCAGGCTATATATACCAGAACCACTACATTAAGCTGTAGTTGTTCTGGTGACTAGAGTATCTCTTAAAATGTTATATGTGTGTGTATGAAAACAACACTGCTACTGTAGAATAAATGTTTCAGCATTTACATTATTACAGTATTAATGATTCCAATCAATTCAAAAGGGTATAGCTGACAACATTTTGCATCCTCTGTCCTTTCTGATGGAACAGGGGCATCGTAGGTAGACTTATAGCAGATGTCAGTTTTATTAGTGGTACCCACTCCGTGTGTTTAAAAAAAAAAAAAAATAGGTCCCATAAGGCCTGCTTGAACGGTTTCACACTGCCTTTTATTGTTTGCAATATAGGCGTAAAGAGCAGTCAGCGGGGGAGAGGACATGTCAACGAGAAAAGGTCACTTGCTTCAAAGTAATATTACATTACCATTCAGCTATTTTCTCTTAGCATACAGTTTAGTTATCCAAAGTATATACAACATAAGGGCCATAGAAACAAAGAAATAAGAACATAAAATTGGTATGCAAGTTTATGATTTATAATTAGAACCAAGATAAGCACATGGCCATTAAAGGCGGAAGACCTCCATAGCTGGATAGGTACCAACCTCAAACATCAACGTACCCCAGCCATTCATTGCAGGTAAATCTGCTACCTCATGAGGAATACCGCAGCCGTTTCAGTCTGCCTTCACTGGAAGGGATCACAATGAATATTTTTGTTCAGTATTTACAGATGAAAATGAAGGAAAGGGGCCTCAGTTAGGAAAAAGGACAACGAGTCATTTGTTACATGTGAGTTTACAGAGAAAGAGGTTCTATTTCAACTGTCAAAAGTAAAGACAAATAAGTTGATGGGGCCTGATACGATACACCCAAAGTTATTAAATGAACTTAGTGGTGTACTAGCAAAACCATTAACGGATTTATTTAACCAATCATTGTTAACAGCATTAGTCCCAGAAGATTGGAAGTTAGCGAATGTTGTGCCCATTCACAAGAAAGGTAGTAGGGAGGAGTCAGGCAACTATAGGCCAGTAAACATGGGTTTACTTCAGGGAGATCATGCCAAACTAATCGTATTGATTTTTTTGGTTGGGTAACTAAAATAATAGATCAGGGTGGTGCAGTAGACATTGCCTACCTAGATTTCAGTAAGGTTTTTGACACTGTTCCACATAGAAGGTTATCAATAAACTGCAATCTTTAAGTTTGGATTCCAATATTGTTGAATGGGTTACGCAGCGGCTAAATGACAGGCAAGAGAGGGTTGTTGTCAATGGAATATATTTGAAGCAAGGTCTAGTTACCAGTGGGGTGCCTCAGGGATCTGTACTTGAACCCATTCTCTTTAATATTTTTTATTAGTGACATTGCAGAAGGTCTTGATGGTAAGGCATGTCTTTTTGCTGATGATACTAAGATATGTAACAGGGTTGATGTTCCAGGAGGGATAAACCAAATAGAAAATGATTTAGGTAATCTAGAAAAATGGTCAGAGCTGTGGCAACTGACATTTAATGTGAATAAGTGCAAGATAATGCACCTTGGACGTAAAAACCCAAGGGCATAGTATAGGATATTTGATACCCTTCTAACCTCAACATCTGAGGAAAGGGATTTAGGGATAATTATTTCAGATTACTTAAAGGTAGGAAGACAATGTAATAGAGCAGCTGGAAATGCTAGCAGAAGGCTTGGTTGTATAGGGAGAGGTATTAGCAGTAGAAAGAAGTTAGTGCTCATGCCATTGTACAGAACACTGGTGAGACCTCACTTGGAGTATTGTACGCAGTACTGGAGACCGTATCTTCAGAAGGATATTGATACTCTAGAAAGAGTTCAGAGAAGGGCTGCTAAGCTAGTTCAAGGATTGCAGGATAAAACTTACCAGGAAAGGTTAAAGGATCTTAACATGTATAGCTTGGAGGAAAGATGAGACATGATAGAAACATTTAAATACATAAAGGGAATCAACACAGTAAAGGAGGATACTAGATTTAAACGAAGAAAAACTACCACAACAAGAGGAAATGGTCTTAAATTAGAGGGGAAAAGATTTTAAAAAAAATATCAGGAAGTATTACTTTACTGAGAGGGTAGCAGATGAATGAAATAGCCTTCCAGCTGAGGTGGTAGCGGTTAACACAGGGAGGGAGCTTAAGCATGCGTGGGATATGCATAAGGCTATCCTAGACTTAAGACAAGGCCAGGGACTAATTAAAAGTATTTCAAAATATTGGGCAGACTAGATGGGCCGAATGGTTCTTATCTGCCGTCACATTCTATGTTTCTATGTTTCAATCCAATGTGGGGGTTCTCCTGAGGGATGATAATGGGTGGAACAGGACAACCCGCCGAGGGGTTCCTCATAAGGACAATACATTGGTTTATATATTTAGAACTCTCAGGGAACGAGTACATAACTGCTTCAGATGCTTGCATGGACAGGAACCATGGGCATGGAATGACTGGGCACCTTGATTTATACGGGCGCTGAAATCCATGCATTGTAATACTGTGTTAGTGTTTTAATGTCTCTAGAGAAGTGATGTGTTTTTTGCATTTAAGTGGTTTTGGACTAACTTTCTGCGTGGCAGAAGTTGTCAATGCCCTTTTCATGGATATCTAGCCAGAAACACAACCCTAACAGTCCAAAACTTAAAAAAAAATGTACAAAAGAAAAATAAATATAAAAAATAAACAAGAGCCTATACAAATGTAAAATAAATATAACAATCATTCAAAACATACTTAACTTTACAAAACTAAACCAATACTATCAGAGCAAGAAAAAAATGTTCAGACAGCCAAGCGGTTGATTAGCGCCAATTGGGTAGTTTTGCAGGTTCACTGTCAATTAATCACAAGTCACTCTTTAGTGAATACAGCATTCTGAAAATAGAGACTCTACACTTTATCTCCTGGATTGCAAGCTCTGCAAAGCAGACAATGTACATAGTTTAAAAATGAAATAAAATCAAATAGGATGAGATAGATGAGAGCTTTGCATGGACTATGTGCGTTTCCATGTATCATACTGAAGGCTTGCCAGGTTGGTTCTTTTTAAGCAAATGGCAATCCCAATAATGTAAAGAAATACATTTTATTGGTCTTGAAGTTTTGGCTGTGAGGATCCCATAGCTCAGCACATCGATTAACCATTAACACTGTCTGGTCTATGATGTGCAGCCGTTTAAAAAGCACAAGGCAACTGTTGATCAAGCAAATTTCGACAGGGTCTGTGTAACCTTGGCAGCCTATTTCATTTTCCATTCTCTCAGCAAGAACTCTAAACTGGACAGCGTTCTGGAACTAAATATAACTCAACTCAGATCTAACGGACACCTTGGTTCCCACGCAGAAATGCACTTATGGAAAAAATTATATATATATATAAAATTATAATACATACAATATATATGTAATATATACATAAAAGAGCAACAGAATTTCTGTTCTGAGCTTTTTACTCTCCTTGGCCTTGGGAATGACACTCTACATTCCTCGGTCTAGTGTGCTACAATATTACCATGGAATATTTGCTGTGGGCAAAGGTTCACCTTCGCTGCGCTTTATTAAAATAGACATGAAAAAAAGCAGTGAACTGCCAGCGGAACGTTTAAACAAGCAAGGCCATCATCAATAAGATTCTTCAAAGGCCACAATCTTTCCATAGCTATAGGCAATTGTTTAAAGATGTTTTACACTGTGAAAGTATGTGTTCTGGTCCATACCGATAAACCGCCATACGATATGTAGCGTGGGTTAAACTTTGCTTATCGGAAATTTCTCTATAAAACACGCACCTGCATAAAAAGTAGCCAAATTCACAAACAGATACAAAGAAAAAAAAATAAGCTACGTAAAGGACACTATAATAAATCTAACTTCTAAAGTCTGTGGTGGTGCCTAGAGAGTCCTTGTGCCATCATTTTGTTTAAAGTCAAGCTCTGTAGACACTGATCAGCTGAGAACATTTGCTATGCCACCCTCTCCAGCGCTCTCAGCCAATCAGTGTTGCCAGGGTGGTACAAACTTTACACTGATACTGCGGAAATTTCTGCATTTTCAATACCTTGAAGAAGAACCCCTGGCTTATGTCAAGCCACATTTAAACAGCTTGATATTAAAGGGACACTACAGGCATTCAGACCACTTCATGTCTGGGCACAGTGTCCCTGTCCCCCTTAATCCTGCAATCTAAAACACTGCCGACTCAGAGAAACTGCAATGTTTGCAGTCAGTAGAGGTGCTTCCTGCATTTTCACGAACTTTTACTCCATGAAATGGTGCTGGACGTCCTCATGTTTTGCATTGAGGACATTCAGCATTTTCAAATCGTTTACAGAAAAGCATTGATTCAATGCGTTCCTAAGGGGAAGGCTTAATAGGCGTGCTGCGCATGTACATTATGTTCCCCCATTGCTGTGATGCTGGAAGAGGCGGAGCCAGCACCGAGGTTAACCCTTTCAACATGAGGGTGGAGGGGCAGAGGCCTGGATATTCAGCCATGGGAAAATGAACATTATAGCGCTAGGAATACAGTTTTGTATTCCTAATGCTAAGGTGTTTCTTTAAACCAGTGGAAGGTGCCATGACACTATAGGTAACAATCATTTTAGTGTTGCTCGGCGTGCCTTTTTAAGGAATTGAAGCCACATTTTAAACGTATTTCTACTTGAGAACAGTCAAGTTAATCAGTCAGTCCATTTTGACTGAAATGTATGTCTTTCTATAGGAATATGCCTTCTAACCAACCATAATTTACAATGAAATGGGTGTGGCCTAATGGTGGCCATTAAAAGGTCAATTCTGTAAAACCCGTATCTTGCAAGCTTCATTGGTTTTCCCCACCAAAGAATTCATCCTGCAGGACTTGGGTCCCATATGGGGCAATCCATCTGTATAAAGGATATTCAGCTTACATGATTATCTGCCCCTCAAGTTTTCCGAGCACTGAACTGAATCAATCATGCGTCTGTATGAATGTGTGTAAATATAATGATTTGTTGTAAGTGACATTTATACAAATGGCCGTGGCTAGGTCATAAAGACAGCTAAAAGCAGAGAGAAACGTTTTGTCCTTGCTCTTTCTCCCTCACAAGCAGAAATGTAATTTTCTGCCTATTTGAAATGTTGCCATGTGTACAGGATTCATGTCCGAAGTTTGCGCAGATAGTTCACACAAGGTTAGGTACGAATCAGTTTATCATAAAAAATGTTTTTGAGAAAGTGGGTCATTCTCTAAGCAGTCAACTGAAAATTTCAACCAAAAATAGATGATTTGGAAAAGTTAATCAATTTAGCTGTAGCCCCAGCTCGGCTACTTTAGTCTGAATTTCAAACACTGGTTTGTATAAACGACATGTTTATACCTGGTAGAAATTAGTATGAGAGAAATATCGACGACGAGCATTAGGTGTTTTGCCTGTACCTCTTCT
Organism: Pelobates fuscus; assembly: GCF_036172605.1. NCBI lineage: Eukaryota > Metazoa > Chordata > Amphibia > Anura > Pelobatidae > Pelobates > Pelobates fuscus. The sequence continues at coordinate 51,086,106 of NC_086324.1, forward strand.
GAGGTAAATTACAATACCAGCATAAAGATTTGAGACAATATACAAAAATAAATTTTCAATTAATAATGCAAATTGACAGCTATTTTTATTAGCGGATTCAAAATAAAATGTTAATTAACCTAAATGTGACAGGTCTGATTTGAATACTTAAATGCAACTCTCGATATGGCATATAAATTATGTCTATGCTCTGATATAGCCATCAAGTACTATTTAAAGGGACATTGCGCAGGCACCATAGCCATGTCATTGAAGAGATTATGATGCCTAGAGTCCAGTGGCACTGTCCAACTGTTCATTGTTAAACCATTTTCGATTGATTTAACACTGAATGAGGATCCGCAGCCAGGCCACTTTTTGATGTCCACACTAATGCTTGACCGGGTTCACACTGAACTGTGAGATATTACCAGGGGAGTCCAGGCACCATAATCACTTCAATGCAATGGTAGCTAGAGTGTTTCTTTAATTCACATCCCCGGGACATTGTAACGTTTGTATCTAACAGAGAGTGGATGCCATAGTTTTCAGAATGATCTCACCTAATTACTTTTTAGACCAATATCAGGTATTAAGGAGAGCCTAAGCCACTGGACAGTAAGTTATTCCAATCTAAATTCAATACAAAATAAACAATTAACTGACACTATATACAAGCTATTGTCTCTGTGGAATGTAAATCCATGGATACAGTGCCGGGATCTGCTAGGTAATCAGACTTACAGATGACTGGCAGCTGTAGACAAATGAGCCAATCTGATGAATCAAATGAATGAAGTACCCCTGAAGAATAATCAGTAGCAGACTGCCCTTTCAGTCAGTGGCCTTCATACAGACAATAGCACATTTGCTTTTTTTTGCTGGGCAAACAGTGGATTATTCCCGGTTTGGAATTTAAATGTTTTTTTTTTTTTTTTTTAAAGACACTTAAATATAATCACTTTTGATAAAACCTCTAGGGAAAAATAGCATATGTTTTTGTATAGAAAGTCTATCTATCTATCTATCTTCACTGATACACAAACACATGCACAATAGCTGTGTAATTTTTTAATATTCTCCATAAATTAATATATTAAAAATATGCAAACTAGACACATAAAGGCCATTTTTTTATATTGAATGTTAATTAAGATTCCATTTTTACAACAGTTATTAAAATGTAATTGTATTTTATTCTAGCATTCGCATGCCGTAGCTTCTAGCCCTTCCTGTCTTTGTGCCCAGGCAGGATTCACTGGGACAGCTGGACGAGCTTTGTGCGTTATCTTTCTCAAAATCCATTAGCTAATTCAAGGAACCTAATTAGTGCTGCCATTTTGATGGAGTATAATACGGAGTGCTTAGTGCAGACTAGTAACACCATCAATGTTTATTACAAAATTACAAAAAGGCCAAAGCTCTTCTTGCTATTAATAAATATAAATCTTGGCCACGACGAACACGACCAAAGTAAATATAGTGATTACCTTTCTTCATCGTAGGTAACAAAAAAAGCTAATGGAACGGACGCCCAGCGGAACAGGAAACATTCAATGATTGGATACCAGCAAATAACAAAGGGAAGCAAACGTTGAATAAACCCTTGGTGCTTTCTGTATATTTTAATAAATATAAAATAATGCACTGGTATTTACAAAGAAACCATTTAATAGGCATTGGGAAGAGGTTTGTGTGTAGTGGATAGAGTACAACTTACCTGGGGTCTGCTGGGATATAGGGCATAGGAGAAGTGGTGTGTGTTAGGGGTGAAGTGTGTGTGAAAGGTGCAGTGTGTGTGTGAGCGGTGAAGTGAGTGTGAGTGCGTAAGGGTGACAGTGTGTGTATGGGGGCACTGTATGTATGGGGTCAGTGTGTGTATGGGGTCAGTGTGTGTATGGGGTCAGTGTGGGTATGGGGGCAGTGTGTGTATGGGGGCAGTGTGTGTATGGGGGCAGTGTGTAGTGTGTGTATAGTGTGTGTATGGGGCAGTGTGTATGGGGGGGAGGGGAGGAGGGAAGGGAGGCTTTTTAATGAAAAAAAAAATGTATTTAATGAAATATATTTATGCCCCCCCTCCCTTCTTACCTTTATTGAGGAGGAGGGGGGACATTTCTGGATCCCTGGTGGTCCCAGTGGGGAATCCCTGGTAGTCCAGTGGTTCCAGTGAACTGTAGCCCGCGCTCCAGGGCTAGAGTTCACTCTCGCGAGATTTGGAGCGTTGCCGTGGTAACCGCGGCAACGCTCCAAATCTCGCGAGAGGAGGACCCGGAGGAGCTGCTGGTAACAGCTCCCGGGTCCTCTCTCCCTCCCTCCCCTGCCGGCTGTCAGCACAGTGCCTGCGGACCGGGGAGGGAGATCACTGATCACTCTCCCCGATCCGCAGGCACATTGCAGGGCTGGCGCTTGGGCAATGCCAGCCCTGCACTAGCCGGCAGGGGGGAATCTCGGGGGGGGGGCAATTGCCCCGTTGCCCCCCTCTGGATCCGCCAATGGTGTTGGTGTCCAAAGAGCGGGGGCTAATGCGCATTTGAGACAAATAAAGCACACGCATTAGACCTTCCTCACAGGAAAGCATTGAATCAATGCTTTCCTAAAGGGAAAAATCTGACTCTGGATGTCCTCGTCCAGCGTCAGCTACCAAACCAAAGGTCCGTTTGGATGCAGGAAGCTCCTCCACTGGCTGTCTGATAGACTTAGTGCTGCAATGTAAACATTCCAGTTTCTCTGGAACTGCTATGTTTAACATTACAGCACTAAGTGCAATAGGGACACTGCACCCAGACCACCTCAATGAGCTGAAGTGGTTTGGGTGCCCGTAGTGTCCCTTTAAGGATCTTCACGTGATAGGCAATATAAATTGTTTGTTAAACTAGCATGTATTTTTATTGGATTTCATATCACATCCGAAAAATGTTCTTGGCACAAGAAATGTCATTATCACGGTTTATACTAAAAAAAACTTTTCTTACTGGACATAGTTTGACAAAAAGTTATATCATGTACATCTACTATCTCAGAAAAAATGCAGCAACAATATGATCCCAATGATCAACTCCCAAGTACCTGTTCACGGTAGCTATATTGAAGAGCTTTTTCCCCCCCATATTTCCTATTTTGGCCTTGTCAATCTCCATACTTCTTAATTTATTGAATAAACTGATGCGGGTTTGTATTTTTTACCTTTCCATTTCTCTTAGTGACCACCCAGTTTAATCTCTTATTACTGGAGCTTCAGAACCTCTAGTTGATTTGCAGTCCTTATTTGGTAGGGGTGAGAAGGAGAGGGGGCTCTCTTCCTTTTATTGAAGACAAAGAAAAAAACGCAATGGCTTGAAAAGTGACCAAGGATTACCCCCTCCTCCCCCAACCCCTACAACTTCAGGTTGTGCAGCTAAACAAAACCAAAATACTGCCCTGTCCACAGTAGCGTTGCAGAGATATTTTTTTTATAATATTAGTCGCGGGATTTCCATTACAAGTCATTTAACCTGTCAGACAGCTTTAAGATTGTTTTAGTAACATTTTTGGCACTGCGTCTTTAATTAAGCTGAGTGGCAAAGCCTTTGTCAAAAACGAAGATATTACAATTGCTGAAAGCCACAAGACCAGTTAAAAGCAGTAATTTCCCCACCGCTGGGTGAAAGGGTTAGCATTAAAGGATCTGCTAATGCACTGCTGTTGCTGCAGTTTCTCCATCCTTCAAATAACAATGTATTGTATTGCAGCAGTGGACACGTGAAATGTTTATCAGGTTTAGCTGGACAGCTGATGGCAGAGATAGCGATCAGTCTGCTCAATGGGCTTCGGAGAGGAAAATGCAATTCTTTTCCAAAAGACACCATATGGAGCTACAAAGAGATGACGGGGAAATTTCACACATCTTACAATGTGATTCTAAAATAATGTGGACACTGGGCTGTGGTTTGGTGTACATAGCCTGTTCAGTCATAGGTAAGTGTTTGCCGAGGATGATGAGTGTTAAATTTGTATTCCCAGTACATATCATTTTTTCAGAGCTTTTAACCCAATTGTGAGTTGATGTGAAAAAAAAATAACGGGGAGCTATCACTTCCCAGGATTTTAATACTATGTTTAGTTATCACCTGTATTTTACAAATATGTATTTGTGATGCATGAAAAAAATAGAATTACATATAAGAAGCAACAGTGCTCTATCCTGGAATGGGGTGCATCTTGGAGCGCTGTCAATCACTGATGCAAGCAGGGGCATCAATAACAGGGGGATGGGCCCTGAATATAAGGCCCTATAGTCCCAGAACTTTTTAGCAAAAGGCCCATTGCACTCACTGTAGGAAGAAAAGAGGAGCCAAAGAGCCTCCGATGTCACCCTCTGCAGGGTGCAGACCTGGTGATGGCTCCCGTAAGCTACTGTATTTCAAAGCTCAAGAGAGCCATTGCAAGTCTGTAACAGACAGCTGGCAGAGAGAGACGAGAGGCACTCCACAATGGACCACCAGGGATAGGAGTAGACACACACATTACACCCCAAACAGCCCCCTTGACATAAACACAATACCAGAAGCAACCACCAAATGAATTCACAATACCTTTTCCACTTTGTTCTCTGGTATCCTACTCATGAAACACCAGAGAGAAGTCACCAGCAATTATGAGGTTTTTTTTTACAGTGAAACTCTGTAATATTGACATGCACAATTCTCAGCTGACACTCACCTAAAATAGTTGAAACACAGTATTGTATCCTATAATTGATGGTGGTGAGCCCAACATGACAACACATTATCCACCATTTCATGGTGCCAAGCCAGACATCCCTTTCCCCTATTTAACACCTACAGACTCCAATGAACGTGTCCTTCTGTTATTGATACCCACACAGCCCTTATGTTAAAAGTGGAAAGGCCAGAAAGGGCTTCTGTTGTGCCAGACAGAAAAAGGAACGTTTCAAAAAATTTTCAAAAATAATCATGTACTGGCCATGGAAACTAGTAGTACATATCATTAATCACTTTTCATACATTCTAATATTATAAAGTTGGAGATTGTATAATTATTATTAGATTGATCACAATAAGTTACCAGTCTTTAGATCTACATTTTGGGTCCTCCTAGTATAAAAGTATTAGAAACAAAATAAGTTACTGGAGCAATTATGTAGGTCTTGCCCTCAAGCAGGGCCTGTCAAATATAAATGTCAACTGGTTAATAAATTTAGTCAGTTGCCATAAACATCTGGCAGCCACAAACACATCGAGTCCACATCTATTCACATGGCATATAATTATTATATCATTAACCACTGTTTGGCCATAGAAGCAAGCCGTGTAATATCCAGCGTGCACCCAATTGGAACTTGAAGCATATGAATTGATGCTAAGGTACCCATAGAAACAAGCATACCAACTCATGTACCATTTAGTGTGTTTTCAATTGGAAAATTGAAAGTTAATATTTAACGCTTTACGGACGAGAAAGTGAAATACACATGTGCGTAGGAACCTCTAGGGGTTGATCAAGCCAAGGCTTTTAACTACGATTGAAAGGGCAGTTTCTCTTAAATCTCAGAGCTGATTATTACCCTTATTACACACTGATAAACTCTCATACGGCACAGTCAGATTCTATTATGTCTACTAGTATGTATTTAAAATATTTGCTTCCATGTGTTGCAATAAAAAGGTTTAACTTTCATTTGTTATTATTGAATAATGTGTATAAATATCAACGGGGGGAAAAAATTAATATTCGTCTCTGAAAGACTCTTTAGAGAAACAATTTACATTCACTGGTGTGAGCAGTTTTCATTCATTTTTTTTATTTTAGTGAATGAGCAGCTTTGTTCTGCTGTATTGTGCATAGCATTTCATTGACTCGAGACAGTTTTTATTAGATTGTCTAGTGATGTCATATATGACATATAGATATTTTGGGTTTTCTTTAAAAGGAACACTCCAAACACCATAACCACTACAAAACACTGTAGTGGTAATGGTGTCAAGAGTGCATTGGCACCTTCCCACAGTAAGCAGTCAAATTATTTGCAGATGGTTTGACAAATTACCTGGGTGCAGCCAGGCACCCGTCACAGACTCCAAGGACAGCGGCAGAACACTCTCAGATAATTGGCTGAGCACTCTCGGCACTCTTGCAAATGGCTTAACAATGTACCCGGGATCTGCCAGTCACCGGGCGCAGGAGCTCCCCATAGCCAAGAACCAGCTCATTCTCTAAGAGTGTAAGTTGGACATTTTCAATCCTGGACTGCGCTGGTTAGCTTTATGTAGAGAGCTTTAGGCTCTACATGAGGAACTGACTGGTTGACCCCAGTTAATTTGTCAAAATGTTTGCAAATGGCTTGACCATTCACCATAGCACAGTGCCATGGGTACTCCTGCCACCATAACCACTACAGTGCTTGGAGTGTTCCTTTAAGGCTCCTCATCCATATGGACTGGCATTACAAATATTGGTTTCAATATTTAGTGAGTTGCTATATAGAATCTGTTTGATGTGCTATTAAAGGGAATGATCTCAGGGTCAGGTTGTTCCCAAGTCTGCAAACATACCATCTCATAATGGATTCCTAAAAGCCCAGTCACAGATAAGAGTTAACATCTAACCATTTTAAAGTTATGACATAAAAAAAAAAAATCAATGACATGAGAAGTGTTCTCTACACCCCCAGACATATCACCATTTTGGCACGTCTTTTATGATTTAATGCTTATTCAATGGTTGTTTATTCTTTCTGAATAATTCTTCAACATGGAAATCCGAATTTTAAACATATGGACCTAGGTAAACAAATCTATTTTTTGACAAGAGAAAAATAAAGTATGATGGTTTAGCTTTAAAATCGGCAGCCGAAGAGCTTCAAGGCAATCATCATCACACTTTCTATAGAAACACACCAGATGTTCTGATTGCAATGCTACCTTGAATAATTTGTATATTTTGTCTTGCAGGGTAAAGACCTTTCAAAGTCTAATTACAACTGCACTAAGGGTAGACATGTCTGTGTAGAAGACACAAGTGTTTGACTAGCTGGTCAAAGACGAGTTAAGAAACAGGTGTAATGTGAGTATTTTATATAGAATATATATGTAATAATCCTGATGAAAGTCTTTTGTATAAACTGAAACATTGACACTTTATTATTTATTAAGTCCCAGGAGTGCTATCAATTTGTGCTACTTTATTTATTTTAGTTTTTGTGACTAGGTTCATTAACATACTGAAAGGTATAATTTACCAGTGAATTATGAAAACCTAGTTATAGAAATACAGCTCAGTAACAAATCTAATACTTTTCATATATAATCTCTCTGATAATTACAAAGGGACTAGTTCAGGGCTGGGAGAATTTTGGGAGCTGATATTTCACACCAAGCTGAAACAGTCTTTCCAAGACAGACCCCCACTTTGCTACTGCTATTGTTTTTAGTTTTTTTTTGGTGTTCATCCCCTTCTGAGCAAATCACCAAACTCACTCAATGAACGTGGGCAACATATCTCCAGTCAGCCCTGACGGAACATCGAGATCTTGAACTCTTGTCTTTATTAGACTTGTTTGTGATGAGAGCACTAGGAACATGCAGAGCGTTCTTCAGCATGTCTGTACGTATGGTCTGCTATGAGGCCAAACAGGGAGGCTGTAAGTCAGCATGGCATGCTCTCAGCAACTCTCAGTGTTGGGAGGTATAAAGCCGTACTGGTGTCGGGAGATATGGGGCAGCACTGGTGTTTGGAGGTATGAAGCAGTATTGGTGTATGGAGGTATGAAGCAATACTGGTGTATGGAGATATGGGGCAGTACTGGTGTTGGGAGATATGGGGCAGCACTGGTGTTGGGAGGTGTGGGGCAGCACTGGTGTTGGGAGGTGTGGGGCAGCACTGGTGTTGGGAGGTGTGGGGCAGCACTGGTGTTGGGAGGTGTGGGGCAGCACTGGTGTTGGGAGATGTGGGGCAGTACTGGTGTTGGGAGGTATGGGGCAGTACTGGTGTTGGGAGGTGTGGGGCAGCACTGGTGTTGGGAGGTGTGGGGCAGCACTGGTGTTGGGAGGTGTGGGGCAGCACTGGTGTTGGGAGGTGTGGGGCAGCACTGGTGTTGGGAGGTGTGGGGCAGCACTGGTGTTGGGAGGTGTGGGGCAGCACTGGTGTTGGGAGGTGTGGGGCAGCACTGGTGTTGGGAGGTGTGGGGCAGCACTGGTGTTGGGAGGTATGGGACAGCACTGGTATTGGGAGGTATGGGGCACCACTGGTGTTGGGAGGTGTGGTGCAGTACTGGTGTTGGGAGGTGTGGGGCAGCACTGGTGTTGGGAGGTGTGGGGCAGCACTGGTGTTGGGAGGTGTGGGGCAGTACTGGTGTTGGGAGGTGTGGGGCACCACTGGTGTTGGGAGGTATGGGGCAGCACTGGTGTTGGGAGGTGTGGGGCAGTACTGGTGTTGGGAGGTGTGGGGCACCACTGGTGTTGGGAGGTATGGGGCAGCACTGGTATTGGGAGGTATGGGGCAGCACTGGTATTGGGAGGTATGGGGCAGTATGGAACACTACTGGTATTGGGATTGGGAGGTATGGAACACTACTGGTGTTGGAAGGTGTGGGGCAGTACTGGATACCTGGAATAACAGGAAACTATTTAGAATCACCAATTTTATCCAGGACTATTTGGAGGTATGAATGAAATAAAAATGAAACAAACAAAGCCAAGATAGCAGCTTTCCTTTGATAGTGTTCTCAGCATATTACAGGCTTGGTTCTTAGATGGAAATGTTCACAGTCTGTCTGTATAGCATACTTGTTTATACACATGAATATTTGAACATATACATGTTTTTACACACAAATATAGCTTTCATATTTCATCTTTTTTTTTTGTATTTCAGAAATGATGTCAACGATAAGGAGTAGAGGCGGGGGTGTCCGGAGAGCAAAATGGGACAACTTAACCAACCTTAAGTGCTCTGCAGATGATCTATCCACATGCAGAACACATAAATCTCATCAAATGCTACCCTTCAATAGCTCAGGCTTTATTTTCTTCTATTCCAATCACCTGGAGTTGTGAATTACAGATTTATGATTTCATTCTGCAAATGGACTACTAAAAAGCCATACCTTTGGTTCCAATCCGCTGTCTGCGGTGTGGATGTGACGACTGTCTACTACAGTCTTACGTTGGATAACATGTTTTGATTTGGTTTACAGTAACTATTGGATACATAAGAGCTGTTATAGCATTTTACTGGATTAAAACAAACACACCATAAATATGTCTTCACATGTGTACATAAGGTTGTGCAAGAGTCTAACAAAATGTCCCTGGAGTCAAAATAAATATCACTGAAATTAAAATAAATATTTAATGCCCTTTTGTGGGTTGAGTGTTTTTGCCATATTTAGTTTGTTTTTGCTTTTCTTTGTTTTCATTTTCCCCAGACATTAGGATAGCTAACTTTCATGTGTTCTTATTAGAAGGCTAATGTGGGGTTTAAATCATAAGAGAGTTACACAAAGTTAACTAATTAGGCTGGTCGTTATCAGCATTTGTGTTTGTTTGTTTTTTAAAAAGGGACACTCTAGTCACCCTGACTACTTTGTCTGATTGAAGTGGTCTGGGTGCAGTGGTCTTGTCATTTTAACCCTACAATGTAAAACATAGCAGTTTTCTTAGCAGGGTTACATTGCAGGGTTAAATCCATCTCTAGTGGCTGTCTTCCTGACAGCCACAAGAGATGCTTCCTCCTCCAGAACGAGTACAACCAGTTTGCGAATCAAATACTACTGATAGCAGCATTTGAATGGAGGAGCACGACTTTTGGCCGCATATGTGCACTTCTAATCCATTGCTCTTCAATTACAGATATCAGTTGATGGCTGCATCAGAGGAGTCCCAGCGCTGGAAGCGTGGTGAGTAGTCTTTGTTTTACTAACTTTTTAAACTCAAAGTGGGGTGGACAGAAGGGAACCTATAGTTCCGAAAAAAAACTGCCAGCTGTTCCTTTTAAAACAAATAAGCATATAACAAGGTACATGCCAGGTTATATATACCAGCCGGATAGCTGCAATATCCACTCCACCACAGAGGAAGGTTAAGGGGCCCATGCTGTGCAGGCCTCTATTCAATCAGATCCATCGGTCATATAAAGGAAGCAACACAGACTTCTAAAACACCCTCACACCACAGCCACACACATAGTATGGGAGTGAAAACAGCCCCACATTGAACTGTAGTTGTCATGGTGCTTGGAGTGCTCTTTTAAAAGGGAACCTATAGTCCCAAAAATTGCAATAGTTATTTCAGCACTACAGGTTCCATTCAAGCAGTGTGCTTGCCGTATTCCCTTTTTGCTCAGTAAAATGAAAGTATAATAAAGATTACTCACTTTATTTTCAATGCACAGACTACTCCACTGCAGCAACCAGCTACGACTCCATCTAGGTCAGCATCCTCGCTGACGTCTTCTGTGATCCGGTCCAGTCTAATTCAAGCATTGTGGACAAAAAACGATGAGCGGCAAAATGACGCACTCCTGTAGCAGCATTTGATTGAAGAACTAAGTCTGACTGTTCTGGATACAGAAGCACCTCTAGTGGCTGCAAGGAAGACAGCCACGGTAAGTGTATTTAACCCTTCAATTTAAACATTGCTGTATTTATAAAACGGCAATGTTTTCCATCGGAGGGTTAAAACTACAGGACCACTGCACCCAAACCATTGCATGGAGATTAAATGGTCCGGGTGACTTTAGCGGTCCTTTATGCATAGGGGGAACATGCCAACATTTTCAAGACTGGCATTTTACCTACCTAGATTGCCACAACAATCGACATGCTTAACTGCATGCACATCTGTCAGCTTCCAAATGATGTGCTCACAATCCCTTATACTTTTTGTACAGTGGCATGCAAGGCACTATGGCTTCATATTTCATAATTTGGTGCGGACTCCATTGTAAAGTTTTCCAATAGCATATATTAAATAGAAGCGGTAAAATACATTTATTAATACAGTTTTATGTATACATCTACTAACAATGTAGGTAGTCAGGGTTGCCAAAACTAAGAAGTGAGCAACAGAAAAAAAAACAAAAAAAACACAAGAATGGCAGACCAGAGTCCCATATCGGGACTGTCCCACCAACTATGAGACAGTTGGGATGTATGTTTGTCTCATGAATAACTTGATGACATTCTTATTTCCTTGAGACCTCTTAAACCTTTCCATATTTTCTGCAGCATTTTACAATTATAGAAAGGGGAACACGAAGAATGCCAAAAAAGCTTACAATCTAGACATATTCAAGAAAACCATTGACTTTCCCAAATCATAACAATAACAGCTTAATGTACTAACTAAGTCTATGTAACATTGTATAACATTTAAAATTATGGAAATGTGTCACGGTGAATCCCTTCTTTTCTGTGTATGGGTGAAAGGTCTAACTCTATTATCACAGCGTTGCCCCACTTCCCATTTTCCAACCAGAAACAAGTATATCTAAAACAGACCTTGCCCCCCCCCCCCTCCAAAAAAAAAAAAACCCAGACAGACCACCAGCTGTTAAGCAGATTTTGGATGGCAAAGTATCATGGGAGATGCAGTTCTACAGCAGCTGGAAATCTATTTTTGGCCACCTTTTATCTAAAACAATTATACTAATTAAAAAAAAAAAAAAAAACTGAACATGCAAGGTAGACACTTTAAACTAAATACTTTTAATATTGCTAAAAGCTGTGTAAATGATGATCCACTTTAACCTCCAGTACAATAAATCAGAAAATAGAAGTGGATATTTGTTAAAATGTGAACAAACTATGCAAAGACCATACAGCCGTAACCAAAAATAGGAGTATGGCTTGATTTACCAATTGACACTGTGAGATGGACTTCCCCCCGCGCAGAGTACTCTGCGCGGGCTGGGGCGCAACACATGGCGGCGGGCACCTGGCCGCAGGGCTGTGACCGTGCGACCGCGGTTTGTACGCCAGTGCATGCATAAACACATACACTTAAAGGACCACTACAGACACCCAGATCAAATCAGCTCAATGAAGTGGTCTGGGTGCCAGGTGTCACTAGTTTTAACCCTGCAGCTGAAAACATAGCAGTTTCAGAGAAACTGCTATGTTTCACTGAGGGTTAATCTAGCCTCTAGTGGCTGTCTCATTGACAGCCGCTAGAGGATTTTCTGTGATTCTCACTGTGAAAATCACAGTGAGAAGACGCTGAACGTCTATAGGAAAGCATTGAGTAATGCTTTCCTATGGGCGGTTTGAATGCGCGTGTGGCTCTTGCCACGCATGTGCATTCGGAGCTGAGAGGCGGATCGGGACGGAGAGATCCCCAGCGCCAAGGGAGTCCGGCGCTGGAGAAAGGTAAGTGCTTAAGACACACACACACTCTCATGAACAGACGCACACATTTACTGACAGACACACACTCAGTGACAGGCGCACACAAACATACTCAGTAACAGACACACACACACTAACACATACACTAACACACACACACACTTTAACACTAACACTCACACACACACACACACTCACACTAACACACACTCAGACTAACACACACTCAGACTAACACACACTCAGACTAACACACACTCAGACTAACACACACTCATACTAACACACACTCATACTAACACACACAAACACACACACTCTAACACTAACCCACAAACTCTAACACTAACACACACACTAACACACACACTCACTAACACACACACTCACTAACACACTCACACTAACACACACTCACACTAACACACACTCATACTAACACACACTAACACTAACACACACTAACACTAACACACACACTCACTAACACACACACACACAAAAACTAACACACTAACACTAACACACACACTAACACACACACACTAACACTAACGCACTCACTAACACTAACACACTCACTAATACTAACACACTAACACACTCACACGTTTTTTGTTTTTTTTTAAATTTAATCCCCCCAGCCTCCTTACCTGTGGGAGAGCTGAGGGGATTCCCTGGGGTCCAGTGGTGTTGCTCGCCCTGCTGTCACCCGGCTGGCGGGCGCGCGAGGGAGCACTGTCCCCTGAGTGCTCCCCCTCTTCAGCTCCCTCGCGCGCCGCGTACTGATGCCGGAGCCGAAATATAACATCATCTTCCGGCTCCGGTTTCAGTGCGGTGGCCAGCTCCTGGGCCCCCCAGCAGAAGAGGCTGGCCCTGTGGGTACATACCTGGGTCGCAGGGCAGCCGGGCCCTCCTTTGATGTGAGAGGGAAAGGGGTAGTGGGCATAGAGCAATAATGATGGTTTCAAATTTATGCTGTTATAAACAACTGTCCGCAGGGAGAAAGTGGCAGGGGACTTCCTTGCCCCACAATCTATGCGGTGAGCAAAAGTTGTTATGGTGCTCAGAGGGTTCCTTTAAAGACAAATGGGTAGGAATTATGAATAATGCATTCCAGAAGGATGAATGAGGAATTAAAGGCCCACACATATTGTGCAGAAAAATAACAGAATACATCTGTATTTGCACTCACTGAAATCTTGGCACCTTTTTTTGTTAAAAAGTCCAAAATGTTAACTCATTTTGCTTTTCAGTCCTTGCTAATTATATCCATCGATTAACCACGACATTCCAGAAACGGCAAATCTTGGTTTTTGCTATAAAACAATCCATTAGTTTCATTGCCAGAGTCCAGTATCAGCATTTGTCTGAGCTGTAACCCATAATCCGATCCCAGAGCCTACTCATAATGCCATTCATCTGAGTTTATTTTGGAACGATTCTAATGACTAACCGACTTGAGCTGCAGCAAGTACAATTGGAACGCTCAATTCAAACTCATTTTAACAGTTTCTAACACTTTTTCAAACCTATCAAACTGTCCAAGAAAAAAACCAAAGTAGTTAAAAAAAAAAAAAAAATGATGAATCGGCAGTAAATGAAATATTTCATAAAAGTGCATTTGTTTTACGTAAAAAAAAAGTGGAAACAGGTGCTTTAGCACTATAAGCTAGGTTATAGAGACACTAACAATTTTACTTAACCAGCACTCTGCAAAATTAATTTACTGCAAAGTATACCAGAATTAGCAAATCAGTAATTGCCATAGCATATGGGACCAGGTAAAGTTTTATTACACTCATGTGTAGAAATATAGTGTATGTCATAAACGGGGCATTTCAGTGGGCTGCTAAAAATTCATGTCACACTATATTTCATGGATTTAAATGCCTTCTTGACATATTTAATGTCATGCTGATAGTTTTATGTGATCCATGGTATGATTGAAACCCTGTGTTTGATCATGACCAAGTGAAGTCATGTGTTTCATAACACAAAGAAGTGTGTGACAGAATTAACAATACCGTAGCCGTAGGACTGTATCCCCCTCTAGTTAAATACTTAGGTGTGAGTATAAGGCCACCCGGCATGGTAATAGCAACATATTTCTCCATAAGGCAAATCTCTGTAAAATAAAGCTTGTTTAAAGGGCTTTAAACTTGTGAGAATTTGACTTATTAATTTGGACTAGTTAGGCAGATTTTCAAAGGGCACTCCAAGCACCATAACGACTTGCACGGGTTGGGGTAAAAGGGCATGCCTTGTCACTACTTATAACTGCATCCGTTTGCAAAACTCACTGCAGATATGACCCCAACCACTTACTCAAATATAAAAAAACGCTTAGGTTTCCTATTGGTGGGCAAAGATCTTGAACAACATGTGTCCATTTGTGGTGCCCTCCTCACCCCCGCCTTTAAATATGTGACTCTTACCGATCATACTCTGAATAAAGTATGCTTGACACCTGTCTATGCTGTTTCACTTGGATGTATAGAGAAGTGCTCTCCCTTTGGTGAATGTATGATTTAGCAAAGGGATCTTCATATATTTGCACATTTATGTCACAGATAAATGAGGCAAACAGACACACCTTGTTGGTGTTAACTCAGTAACCTTTCAATGGACTTTATATTATATTTTACATACGTACACATATAGAACGAGCGCGCGCGCACACACACACACACTTTTTCTCTCTCTCTCTTAAAAATAAGGCGATAAATAGAAAATAAACAGTTCTTGCATATGAAGCTCTGGCATTTGCTACAACATGTTCAGACTGCGCAGACATTATAATTCATTCTCACCAACCCAGTGAGTGAGCATAATCCCGTAAGCTGTGTGTGCTTTCTACGAGTGGGTCAGTTCTCTTTAAATAGTTCTTATTAAATATTTTTAAAATTTTACAAACACGAATAACGAGTGGTCAATTATAGTGTCAGCTCTGTATTTTAGAAGCCAACATGTGAACTGCTACTCCTATTAATCCAAGTCATGGCAATATGGCCAATAGTTTTTGGAACAAAAATGGAAACCGTGCATGCTGGGAGGGAGGGAGGGGCTACGGCTGGGGTATAACAAATTAATTTTGTGAATACAAGCTAGAAAATAATAATACAACACACATAAATGACTACAACCTAGCTAAAGTATTGCACACAATATGAGTTGGTAACAGGGGTGCTTTTTTGATGTAGCTTCCAATTGGATACAATACTGCATACAGCATAACTAGTTAAAATCACTATTCTTTATAAATGGCATGAGACAACGAGTAGAAGCAAAAATATAAAAAATACAATATTACAAGGGAAAGGGTTGTAGATAGTAGAAGACTGAAATAATCCATCGGTACAGTAAGATACAGTGGAAAAAATAATTGCATCAACTATTTAATTCCAAAGAAATACAAATAAATTGAAATCAAGGCAGTACTGTAAATGGAGTTTGTTACCAATATATTTTATAAACTTCCTTCTTGCTTGGCGTTCATTCAATTGTCTGCCATTAATTTTAGGGTTTTCTTACTTCTTTAACCCCTTAAGGACTGAGCCAATTCTACAAGTTGTGATCAAAACAAAATGTAAACAAAACCAGGTATTTGCGCTATATGTGTGTTTAACCGGAATTCACCTTTCATATTAAGTGCACCCACACTTATTACATATTGTTTATTCAGGAAGAACAGGGCTTTTATTTAAAATCAAATATTTAGATATGAAACATAATTTATATGAATAAAATGTAAAAAAATTGTTTAGAAATTACGATTTTTACTTCTGCATGGAATTTTAACTGTGAATGTCGTAATACTGTTAGTGGTTACTGCAATAAAGTACACATATTTGTATTCAGCAATGTCTCGTGAGTAAAACAGTACCCCCCATGTACAGGTTTTATGGTGTTTTGGAAAGTTGCAGAGTCAAATATAGCGTGTTACATTTTTCAGTTTATACACATTGAAATTTGCCAGACGGGTTATGTTGCCTTTGAGACCGTATGGTAGCCCAGGAATGAGAATTACCCCCGTGATAGTATACTATTTGCAAAAGTAGACAACCCAAGCTATTACAAATGGGGTATATGTCCAGGCTTTTTTTAGTAGCCAGTCACAAACACTGGCCAAAGTTAGCGTTCATATTTGTTTGTGTGTGAAAAAATGCCAAAAACTAATTTGAGCGCCAAATTTGGCCAGTGTTTGTGACCAAGTGGCTACTAAAAAACACTGGACAAACCCCATTTGTAATACCTTGGGTTGTCTACTATTGCAAATGGTATGCCATCATGGGGGCAATTCTCATTCCTGGGCTACCATACAGTCTCAAAGGCAACATAACCAATCTGGCGAATTTCAATTTGAAAAAACTGAAATGCAAGCCTTATACGTGACTCTGTAACTTTCGAAAACATCATTAAACATGTACATGCGGGACACGGTTATACTCAGGAGACTTCACTCAACACAAATATTAGTGTTTCAAAACAGTAAAATGTATCACAACATATATTGTCATATTGGAAGTGCCGTTTGTGTGTGAAAAATGAAAAAAAACTGCACTTTCACTGACGATATTGTTGTGATATGTTTTACTGTTTTGAAACACATATTTGTGTTCAGCGAAGTCTCCCAAGTAAAACAGTACTCCCCATGTACAGATTTTAAGGTATCTTGGAAAGTTATAGGGTTAAATATAGGGTTTGCGAACCAAATTCTCTGGATTTTCTGCCTGGGTTATAAGGCGGGTCCCTCAAATTGTAAATAATAAAATTACATAATTATGCAAAAATATTACATACATTTATATGTAGTATTTAAATATATATGTATATATATAATTTTTTTCGTATTTTTATTTATATATAGCTAGATAGATAGATATATATAGAGTTACATATATTATTATTATTATAGAAACATAGAATGTGACGGCAGATAACCATTCAGCCCATCTAGTCTGCCCAATTTTCTAAATACTTTGGCCTTATCTTATTATTAGGATAGACTTATGCCTATCCCACGCATGCTTAAACTCCTTTACTGTGTTAATCTCTACCACTTCCATGCATCCACTACTCTCTCAGTAAAATAATACTTTCGGATATTATTTTTAAAACTTTGCCCCTCTAATTTAAGACTATATCCTCTTGTTGTGGTAGTTTTTCTTCTTTTAAATATAGTCTCCTCCTTTACTGTGTTCATTCCCTTTATTATTATTATTGCAATTTATATAGCGCCAACAGATTCCGTAGCGCTTTACAATATTATGAGAGGGGGGATTTAACTATAAATAGGACAATTACAAATAAACTTACAGGAAACAATAGGTTGAACAGGACCCTGCTCGATTGAGCTTACATTCTATAGGATGTATTTAAATGTTTCTATCATGTCCCCCCTGTCTCGTCTTTCCTCCAAGCTATACATGTTAAGATCCTTTAACCTTTATCCTTTAAATCATCAGAAATAATCACCCCTAAATCCCTTTCCTCAGATGTTGCGGTTAGGACTCTATCAAATATTCTGTACTCTGCACTTGAGTTTTTATGTGCAAATGCATTGTTTTGCATTTATCCACATTAAATGTTAGTTGCCACAATTCTGACCATTTTTCTAGTTTACCTAAATCATTTGCCATCTGGCTTATCCTTCCTGGAACATCAACCCTGTTACATATCCAAGTATCATCAGCAAAAAGACATATCTTACCATCAAGACCTTCTGCAATGTCACTAATAAACTAATAAAATATTAAAGATAATGGGTCCAAGTACAGATCCCTGAGGTACCCCACTGGTGACAAGCCCATGCTTCGAATATACTCCATTGACTACAACCCTCTGTTGCCTGTCACTCAGCCACTGCCTTACCCATTCAACAATATTGGAATCCAAACTTAAAGATTGCAGTTTATTGATAAGCCTTCTATGTGCAACAGTGTCAAAAGCCTTACTGAAATCTAGGTAAGCAATGTCTACTGCACCACCCTGATCTATTATTTTAGTTACTCAATCAAAAAAATCAATAAGATTAGTTTGGCATGATCTCCCTGAAGTAAACCCATGTTGTCTCTGATCTTGAAATCCATGTGATTTTAGATGTTCAACAATCCTATCCTTTAACATGGTTTCCATTACTTTCCCCACTATTGAAGTAAGGCTTACTGGCCTATAGTTGCCGGACTCCTCCCTACTACCTTTCTTGTGAATGGGCACAACATTCGATAACTTCCAATATTTTGGGACTACTCCTGTTAACAATGATTGGTTAAAAAAAAATTGTTAATGGTTTTGCTAGTACACCACTAAGCTCTTTTAATAACTTTGGGTGTATTCCATCAGGTCCCATTGACCAGTTGAAATAGAACCTCTTCCTCTGGAAACTCACGTGTAATAAATAACTCATTTGTGCTTTTTCCTAACTGAGGCCCCTTTCCTTCATTTTCATCTGTAAATACTGAACTTATTATTATTATTGCCATTTATATGGTGCCAACAGATTCCGTAGTGCTTTACAATATTATGAGAGGGGGGATTTAACTATAAATTGGACAATTACAAGAAAACTTACAGAAACGATAGGTTGAAGAGGACCCTGCTCAAACATACTTAGTCTATTGGAGGTGGGGTATAAAACACATTAGGACAGGAAATAGCAATCAAATTAGGTGGGAGTGAAACAGAGTTGGAGGAGAGAGTAAAGTGCTGCCCTTTAGGAGAGAACAAGACACAGGTTTGTGAGGTAGATGTTACTCTGGGAGGCCATAAGCTTTCCTAAAGAGATGAGTTTTAAGGCACTTTTTAAACGATTGAAGACTAGGGGAGAGTCTGATGGCGGTAAGGAGGCTATCCAATAGGAAAGAAGCCACCTACGAGAAGTCCTGCAAGCGTGAGTTGGCCGTACGGGTGCGAGCAGCAGACAGGAGAAGGTCACGGGCAGAGCGGAGAGACCAAGAAGGGGCATACCTATGGATCAGTGAAGAGATATAGGAAGGGATAGAATTGGTCAATGCTTTATAGGTATGGGTTAGCACTTTATATGTACTCCTATAGGATACAGGGCTGACAGAGGGTTGAGGTATGAGAGGACCGACTACAGAGGAAATTCAGTCAGGCGGCAGCATTCATTACAGACAAGCTCCTTTGTAGCATCTTGCGTAAGAAAGGGGCGGATGCAGGCTAGGATTTTAAGATGGAATCTACAGTACTTGGCAACACACTGGATGTGAGGCTCAAAGGTGAGGCCAGAATCAAGTATGATATCAAGACAGCGGAGAGGGCGGAAGTCAGATTGAAGAGGGTCAAGGAGAGAGTTGGAATTGAAGAAGTGAGACATACGGATAAAGACAAGTCTTTCCAGAAGCTTTAAAGGAAAAAGGGAACAGGGATATGGGATGGTAGATAGAGGGGGAGGACGGGTCAAGAGATGTTTTTCTCAGGATAGGTACTACAGTGGCATGTTTACGGTCAGCAGGGACAACGCCAGAGAGAGCAGTTGAAGATGTGTGTTAAGGAAAGCACAAGACATGGGGAGAGAGATCTGATAAGGTGACATGGGACAGGATTGAGCGGGCAAGTGGTGGGGCGTGAGGAAAAGAGAAGCGCAGCCACCTCTTGTTCAATAGCCAGGGAGAAAATCAGAAGGATAGGTAAAATCTGATTAATGTTGGGGCAATGCCCATACTGCCATCCTAATATTAATACGTGAATGCTACACATCTCTAGGGAGATATAGATGTTTATCTGCCTTTCTAATGACATTTTTAGGAAACTTTGCACTAAAAATAATTTTAGGCCATAAAATAATTCAAAAATCACATCAAAATGGTGAAAAGCAATTACCTGCAGGAAGTCTAGGAATGATGAGAGAAAATCCAAGGTAAACTATATGATTACATTAGTATACGAGGTTAATATCTGCAATATGCAATGCTGATTGCGGTTAAATCCTACCAGGACATTTTGTGTTTTATTTGTAACCAAACAGGCAATGAGAACACGAAATTGGAAATTCCTCGCCACTAGATATAATGCTGAACTTCCATAAAAAAAATACAAATAAATAAGAAATACTTTATAACTGTTATTTGATGTAGCAGTACTATTGTCTCAACACAAGAATAGATTGCCTCATACTAAAACTACCATGCTTTCGCACCCATAAAAAGCAAGGTTAAGGTCACTATAGATTGGAAAACAAACTGTTTTCGATACCACTGCAATCTTCCATGTCAACAATGTTCAGTCTTAAGCACAATATCTTTAAAATTTATTACCTTTGAAGTCAACTATTCAGCATTTCATTGGACCTTAGATCTCATCAAGATACAACATTCTTTTCTATTTTCAATCCTCTTTACTGCTCCCTGCTGAAAGGATTGTAACACAATTTTATATCTTGGACATCAAGGAACAATGGAAGGCCGGTGAAAAGCTCTATAGCCTTTCCTTCATTTTCTTCTTCTGAGATTACCGCTCTCTAAGTCTACTTTAACTCCAACTCAATTATACGTCTCTGACCCCGATTTCAACTTAATGCCATCAGAACCTCTCAAAATCCTCATTAGTAATATACAATTCATCTTGTCTGTCTGTCGTTGTTCACCATTTCCCCCCCAAACTTAACAGTGTACCAAACATGTATGTATTTTATGCTAGAACGTCTCAGCATCTAAGGATCTTTTGAGACAAAATGTCAGTCTTCCTAATCCTACCCATTGTTTAAAAGAGTTAACGTCCAATAAAAACCAATGTAAATGTTTAATATAGTTAATACATTAGTGTGTTTACTTATTGGGTTCCCATACAAATCTAGCAATCTTAAAAAAAAAAAAAAAAAAAAAAAGGTTTATAGAAACAATTCAAACTGGAGTTGATGCTTTTTTAATTGCATATATATATATATATATATATATATATATATATATATATATATATATATATATATAAAAATACATTCAGATTTTTGAAGTTGCTTTACTGGCTGCAAATCCTCAGAATTTGCAGCTTCAGCAGTGAGATCTCCCCTTGATTTGAGCAGGACCTTACAACTCTCACTGAGCAGTAGAGAGAAGAAGGGAGCGGTTCCCTGTGGACCACAGGTAGGAAGCCACATGTAGGAAGTCAAACCATTCTAAAATGGTTTTACCTCTTACAATGAAAGGTCACTTAATATTAATACATGAATGTTACACATCTCTAGGGAGAAATAGAGGTTTCTCTGTCTTTCTAATGGCACCACAACCACTACAGTGCACAGCCGCGGTACTTAGAGTGTTCCTATAAAGAGGTGGAGTTTTTATCTGTTTTATATGCTATGTTTTCAACCATAGACAACAAATAAAATGCATTAACCCCTTAAGGACAGATGACGGATATATTCCGTCATGATTCCCTTTTATTCCAGAAGTTGTGTCATTAAGGGGTTAAAACTGAAAGATGATCTATGAAAGCGGTAATATGAAGGTGGCCCTACCATATAAGCGGCTTCCCAGTGCCTATAGACATTTGCTAATTACTAGTGCTAGGATAAGGATCCCTAAAATATATTCATTTCTGTTAGCTTTTCCCTTTAATTCTTTGCAGGACAGTATTATAATGTTGCTAGATTGATCAAATAGCTTGTAGACCTGTTCTCAGAGGCTGTAATGGAACTACAAGTCCCATGATCCTCAGCAATCATTAACAAGGTGTGTGTGTGTGTGCCTGGCTGACTATTAGGAGGGCTATAGTTTAAAAAAAACTAATAGACATGCTATGTGTTGACCACTGCAGAATATTCAATCATTTGATTAATCTGCAGTCCTAATGTATTACAACATGTGCAGAGAACAAGAGAAAAGTCCAAAGGGATTATAGATAATTCCAAAAAAAGCCCATAGCATAATGAGTTTCACAGCACTTGGGTTATAATCTATTACTGAACAACTGAACTGACAGAACATTTTGAATATAACATAAAGAGTGGGAAATCTCAACTCTAAATAAAGAACATGACGATGATATAAAATATTCATGGAACCTGCAAAATGTCCTGAACTGACAGGGTTGTGCTGATATCACCTCTGAATGCAGCCCTTCTAGGTAAATCTTATGGGTAATCCATGTCCTCACTACTATTAGACACCGAGGAACACTAAAAATGCTGTAATGTTAATACATACACTGTGCTGCACATGTACAAGAACATTTTTAAAAAGAACTTAAAGAAACATGACCACTACGGTTATGCGTAGTGGTTATAGTGCCAATATCTCTGGGTGGCATCTCCCAGTCTTATGCCAAACCATTGGAGCTTCGCATGTACCACCATGAAATTGACATTAATAATTCATGAAAGGTTTCGTTTCTGGGGGTTATGGAGTGCCCCGTTTCTCTCCCCCGCCCCCCCCCCCCCCCCAAAACCCATGTTGTGGTTGACATCTGTTACTAGGAACTTATATCACAGTTCATAAACAGTGCGCAAAGTATTTAATCTACATGTCTAAAATATCATCTCTGTCCTGTAGGGAGCCATACAGAAACCGCCAATACCTTTATTTTTCCTTACTAAATGAACTTAAAAAACTCAAGATAGGCACACAGTGTTTTATCGAGAATTAAATGTGTGCTTTTCAATAGGAAATGCATAAAAAACATGGGGTGACCAGCTTTTCCCTGCCATTAAAATCAAGGTTTCTACCTACGACCAGGGCTCGAGGGGGACATATCAATACCACTCCTGAACAATCGTCTACTTTAAACAACTCATTCTTAACTTTCTCTCTTGCAACTCATCTCTTCTTTTATCTCCTAACAAAGACTTGGAACTGAATCACACTACGCATACGGTGAACAATTAGCTTCCTTATAAATCCTAAGGGTATAATAGCTTAACAACTGAGGATAAATAGCTTTCTACACTACATTTCTTCATTTTTATCTGGACTATCGCTATGCTAGTCTTTAAAATAAAACCAAAAACATCGCTGTAGGTTTACTAGAACATGATAATGTGTTAAAGTTATAAAAGTAATACGATGTGTTAACCTACTCGCATTATGTAATCAATATTTGTAACACTGAAATACAAATAAAGAATTTATAAACAAAAATTAAAAATCAAGGTTTCTAATTGATAAACGTTAATAAGCAGAAACAATAATTCGTTGGGATCTATTAAAGCAAAAAACATAAATCCAAGAGAGACCTTGTATATAGACACATTTATCCAGAATACACAACGTACATACAAAAATAACACGTTGGTGGTCCAAAAAAAAAAAAACAGATCAGTACAAGCACTATCCCATTACTGGTGTAATCAAACCAAGGGGACCATATCTCATTATATAGAGGCAATTTCTCATTCATAAAGTAAAAATATATGTTTGTTTGTATTTGTTGTTTTGCTTGTTTGTATATTATTGTCATATATTATATATAATAAATAAAAGAATTGGAAAGAAAATCTAGGTTTCTATATAAGGGAGCAGAATGTGAACAATGCAAAGACAGCTATTTCTTTAAATAAAAAAATACTGATAGGTATAATATACAGGGGCCACAACATGAAGGGATAAATAAAAAAAACAAAAACATAATTTAACCATAAGCGATCATATAAAAATATCTATACCATGTATCTGCCATGAAAACTACGATCCCAAGCTGAGCTAAGGGGCATTTAATACAATATATTCTTAGCATTATGAGAATATTAAACAGAATTATTATAACAAAAAAAAGTAAAGTCTCAAAATATATTTCCGTTTTTTAATGGAAAGACATATATCATATGATATTGGTAGTTTTATACAGAACCATTTTATCATTCAGCTTCTAATCTAACGAGAAATTGACAACCTGCACTGAACAAACCAAAAATATTCTCATTAACAGCTCGTTTTTTCTATAAAATCTTACAGGTCCATTTTATTGCTGCATATAATTTACAGATAACAATGAATTATTTGCCAGGATCATGTGGTTCTATAATTTGATACATTGTTAGCTCTGTAATAATAGACAAACAACTGGTGGCGAGAATGTAGGCAATATGCAAATGAATGCTGTTAAAATTGCACAGCAGCGACAATAAACAATGCTAATTGATACACAAGGACAACAAATTCACACATTCCTCTTCCCCAAAAACATACGACTTCGCAAAGAGACTGTAAAGACGCTGTAATATTCTAAGTTACATAGAGGTTCCATTAGCACAATCCAAAAATATAGAGTGATACAAATAAAGACACCAACATAAATTGACAGAAGACCACAAAAAAAATTTTATTTGCAAAAAAAAAAAATATCAAGAGGCATTTACTTAAATATGGGACAGAGTGCAGCCATCTGTTCAGAAATCTCGATATAAAGAAAACCCAACACTGACAACAACGCACAGTACTTTGCAAGGTAAACATGAAGTGACAAGTCTAGTTGATGCTTGTCCCTGAATGTTTTGATCTGCAGGAATTATCTGTGACAGGTCTGATCAAAACAGAGTTCCCCTTTCCCCTGCAGGGTGAATGTCCAACAGAAAGAGGTTGAATTAAATGCTAGCATCTTGTCCGGTTATCGGAGATCAAGGCAGAATTTGATACGGCATCATTCTGGGTTTAATAGTGATGTAATTAGTATGCGTTTTTAACGTCTTAGGTTAGTTTAAAACACAAAAAGCCAATTTCTTATAAATAGCTATGTGCTAAAAACAGATATAAAAAGGCAAAAGTGGCATTTAACAATGAATACAATAAGTATACATTTAACACAGTAACCAGGAAAACAAGACAATAGGTTAGGAATGTTGACAGCGGAGGTCTTGTGTCGGCAAATGGCATTTCTGAAGATAGACTAAAAGGCAGCAAGCAAATGGTTTGCAGAATTACGGCCAGTGGCTGACGTATTATCTTCATCAAATTCTAATTCAACATAACTACAATAGCTAGACTGGAATAAAAGAAGGGGTCGAAGATGCCATGCTTCCATGAAGATCCTTTCTCTGCTCTGGTTTGTAGGCATTCTGTCATAATTACCTTAAGAATTGTAGGAAGTTTAGATGAGCAATTTTGCCAATAGAAATAAAGGCCAATTCTACTACAATCATTTAATATTTACTATTTGCCAAACTGAAAGTCGAAGAAAAGGGAACGATCCTGTGTGAAACCTAATTGCTCCCAAAATTGTTCCAGAACTGCAGCTAAAAACGTATGGATTAATTGCCTATAGCCAGGTCATGCGTTCAAATCCAATACTGCGCAATGGTTCATGTCTTGTGTGCACTATTTTGTGTAACGCACAGTTTGACTGACACCCGCGCTGGAGTCCTCTAAGCGCAATTAAGTGATGGAATATACATATAAAAGTGATGGAATGCCTTGGATTAGAAGAACTTTCTATTTAATAGCATTATTTCCCCATAGTACATGCTTCATCATTATATAGAATTGCTGGGGAAGAACGGTCAACACTGTTATAAGGAAGGACAGTAACACACAGGGTAGACCACTAGAAATCACTTGGTCATTCAGTAAAAGACGTCCACAGGAAGCCATATGGCTATCAGCTCAGATTACTTTAATCCCTCACCCATAACATATGGAGATAAAAGGTAGGAGGGAGACTGTGGGTCTTAATAGCAACGGATGGGAAGTACACTTATTAACTGTGGCCCTGCCGCACAGGCTAGACTGATGACAAATATCTTAACTAATATAGCAAATTGCACTTTAAAAAAAAAACAAAAAAAACAAAAAAAAAACAACAGCTCTTCAATTAACATAAAAATGGGGTAGAATATCCCAAAGTGGGAGCAACGGCATGATATACTGAATATTTTGAATCAATCCACATCCATCCACTATACCACCAAGGTCACCTCCAAAATTCTGGTCAAGCTTTGTTACAAAATTATTATTTTTTCTGGATTTCAGAATATAAGGGACATTCTTCTAGGTTGAGGATACTCTTGCATGATCTCTCAATTGGCATAGAACAACCTGAGGGCTTCACAGTAAGAGATTTTCTACCTAACCAGTTGCCAAAGAAACAGCCATGAAAGGTTGGGGAAGTGCCACCAGCTTTTTAGGGATAGCTTATGAAATCTTCAGATGTTTGTGCTTCATATGTAAGCCAGTCATGTATGCATTATCATCTTTATTGAGGATAGTTTGAGAATTCTATAAATGTCTCAGGAAAATTTTTAATTAATTTTGCCAAACCAGAAGAAATGTGGTTGAGACCATGTTATCGGGACACTGGTTATTGGGAGGAAATTAATAACACGAATGACTGTGAGATCCACAATGTCATATCCCCAAATACTCAAGCCTTGATGAAGACCATTGAAAGGTATGTCACTTGTAGAGACGTGGCTTCCTAGGGAGAGGGGGGAAGATTGAAGTTGCTGCGGAAGTGGAACAGGGCGCTGTATTTCTCAAACTCCTGGAATATCTGTGTGTTCCGTGTGTTGGGATTTTCCTCCTGTGTTCATAGATTTTATTTATAAGGGATGGGAGGGATGGAGGGGAGCCACAGATGTTTAGCTCCTTATTCCCAGTTCTCTACAGAGGGAATAAGTAGCATTTAAGTGTTTTGTTTCCTTATTTCCAATTTTACATCCGGCAGCTGCTTAGAATAAAAATAAAGATAGTACAGTGGACAGTTGGGTAGCATGACAGGATTTCATTGAATACCTGGCTGTCAGCATCCCAACGCCTGCTGTATACAGCACTTTTCAAGATTAAGCATGTGCACAATCTGTGTATAAATCAGCGGCTTGCTTGACTCCTGAAGTGTGGTTTTGGTGAATCACTGAGAAAGTCTTTGTTGCGCAGGAAGGAAATCGCATGTAAAATCAGGATGGCATAAGAGGATTAGAGCAGCGAGGAGGAAAGTATAGCTTTTATTGTTTGACATCAATAAGACATTGGTCAAATACGTGTGGGCATGTTTTCTTTACTTAAGACATCATTTCAGATTCACAAGACTGAAGAAGTGTCACTTAATGAGATATACACATGCTGAAATCTCAAAGACCTGCTCTGCTATATCTGAATTGAAAGGAAGTAAGGGGTTTCCACGTAATGGTGACAGACATATGGTAACAGGATTACAGCCTATGGGTATAATTTAGGCAAATTTAGCATGAAGCATTCACTGTCATTATGCACTGCAATGTCTTTCTTTCATTCCATTTCAGAGAGAACCTGGGAGGCCTATATTCCTAACATTTAATCAGCACATCCCTTCACCCTGGGCAATTATTTCTGTTTTATATATTTGCTTTGGTAACAATTATTAAATAGACATTCCAGACTGACAATTTCCTCTTTCTCCCCCCCAATTTTTAATGCATTAGAAAAAGAATATAAAAAGCACAAAATAAAGGTTTTGGGGGGGGGGGGGGGGGGGGGGGCTGGCAGCTAATATCTGGACCTGTGGTGGATATCCCGGTCCCCACTGGGGAAACCTCACCTGCAAGAGTGGTATCTCCAGACAAGCCGACTACCGCATGGAGAGCCCAAGATGGCCACCGAGTCGAACATTTACCATGCTCGGAGGGCCCAACGATCCAAGCTGAGAGCAAGCTTTGAGGCCAGATTTGACCGGGTGTGTCAGGCCTTCTGGGAGCGCATCCTTTGCAGAATCCCTGCCACCACATTGTCTCCGGAGCCGCTAACTCACACCCCAGCACTGGTTTGCCGACACCACTCTGGGCTGAGGACCCACAAGAAGGTCAAGTCCACCAGCAGAGTACGCAGCCCAGCATCCCCCCGTAACCCGAAGCTCCCTCAAGCTTACCACTATGCTGACTGGAGAAGCAGGATTCCGATAAAAGCAGCAAGGGTCCCTCCTAGGGCACGGAAGCCGGAGAAAGAAACACTCAGGTAAAGCGGCCTCTACTCAGCCTACAAGCCGCAACGTGGCACCAGGCTCCACCAAAGAGCTACTGATAGCTATACACCCAGCAGAGCTATGAACGGTCTCCTGCCGCATTCCAGCAGTTTTGGCTGAAGTCTAGACAAACAGTTTCCACAAAGTCTTTTTATGTACTCTTCCCTTCACCTCCAAACCGAGTTGAGTACCCAGTGGCTTTACAGCAAGCCTTACCCTAGCTAGCATGTTGCTTCACACTTTCCAGCCAAGCTTAACTCACCACTAATCTAGCATGCTACCGTGCAGCAAGCATAGTTCAGCTACCATGTCTCACACCAGATATACCTTGTTTATTTGTTGACTAATTAACTACTTACTCAACATTTACAAACTGTGCATGTCCCCTAATGTGTCCCACTGTTATCTATGCTGACCAGCTTGAGGAATGCCGTTGTGGCACCCCAAGCATGTATGTAAAACTATGCACTTCAAAAAATAAATAAATAAATAAATAAATAAATAAAAATAAAGTTTTGCAATGTTTTACGTGGTCCCAACAAGGAAGTAACTGACCAACTGTTATCCAGAAAATGTTCCCTGATACCACAGTATGCAAAATGCTCACAATACATACAGTTTTTCCATATACATTATTCACGTGATGTGATCAGGTGATCAGTCATGTGATCTAGCAAATCTGACTGTGACACACAAGACATCTATGTTCATTATGTCCACATTGGCAATATATCATTAATAATATAAATATGTTTAGAAATCAGTCTGTGTAAATAAGATACATTTATTAGTAAATCACCTATAATGTCTCAGTACAGCACCGCCCCTGGCCACACAGTCACTCACACCCCTAAAATTAAAACGTCCCTCTTTGTCCATTTGAAACGTTTGGAGGAATATAGCTAACTTACTAATTTAGGTATGAAAGACATTTTTTTAATATATACCTATATTTTATTATATAGAAGTTGAAGGGACAAGGTTTGTCCATGTATTGGATTTAAGTGTCTCTTTATAAATGCCTCACTTCTTGCTAGAAAATGGTTTTATTGAGCTCCACAAGTGGAATGTCATAAAATGTATAAAATAATACACCTTAACAAAATACAACGCTTCTCAATGTAGGTGTATCAGTTATATTTTTCTTGCTATGACTTTCCCAATCAGTAATGCACTTGGCAAAGCCCCTAAATCAAACCACATTCCCTCCCTGCTTGCGAAAGAGCTGCCACTGAAGTTATGCCAGCATTAACTATTCAACACTGGCCCCAAACCGCATCTCGTTTATAAACGGTTATAATATAAATCACCTTGCTTTTTCTTGAATCACGTGAGTAATATGATAATGCAGTTTTGCCATTTAAGAATTCATTTTTGGAAACAAATGAAAAGCTTATGATGCAACAGAAAAACAGAAGACAGCATTTTAATGATATATAACACCATCAAGAATAATTTGAAAATGTATTTATTATTTTTACAATAATTTTTTATTATTACAATGCGCTCTTTCTACAATGATTGTTTCTGGAAATATTTTCACAACTTGAATCATCGTTTAGGAAAACACACACATGTGTTGATGTACTCTGACATGTAGACATTTTTTAACGGTAACTTTTTTGATTAAAAACAAAGCAGGGATTGGGCGCCGGTCTTAGTTCCATATAGGCTTATTGGACAAAAGCAAGCAGCGTTTTGGCTTTGTATAAGCGTTTGTCAGACAGTGGGTCAGACCGTACGTCTCATAATGCAATTGCACCATAGAGACTAAGAGTCAAATTCAAACACTGTCTGACCCAATGTGTACGAATATGGCCGAAGGATCTTGTCATTTACTAAAGGAAGGGATGACATTTTCTAATTTGTTTTTAACAAATATACGTTATTTAACACATAATCTATTTCCTTAAAAAACTTGATGAAAGGATCATTATATTAAAAAATGGCATTGACATGGCAGACAATATACTATATCACCAAAGTGTTTCTTGTTAGGAAGGGCAGTCGTTTATTTTGGGCCCAAATCCCTCTGTCCCAAAATATTAGTAAGTCATCTCGAATTTCACAGAACAGCCTGTCCCTAACCACAGCCCCACTCTCATCCTTAAAATTAAAGTGTCCCTAATTGTCCATTTGAAAAGTTGGGAGGTATGAAATACCGTTTCATGCATCCCAAAATTTACAGGATAAAACATAGGAAAACATTCTATTACAGAAGATAGGTCTATCTCTTGTAATTGAACAGCAGTTTCCCCATTTATATTTATTAAAAAAAAAGCTCTTCAAGAACAGCGAGTGATGAGCTTATCTTAACTAATGCAGTATAGTCCAGAAAAGTAAATTTCAGAGAAGAAACAACAAAAGTGAATCACATTTTGACACCAAATCTTTGAGTGAATTTAGATTATGTTTACCCATATCTATAAACGCTACACCTGCTATATTAGCCCCACTACACGCTGTATTAAAGGAACACTCCAAGCACCATAACCACTACAATGCTCATTTAATACAGCCATCCAGTGTTCCTTTAATTTGGTAATATATAACAATTTTTTTGTAAGTTTGTCCAATCACCATTACTCAGCAGAGCTCAAAGGTTGTTTATACACAGTAATGGCTGTTTTCTTAGACCATCTTGCCTTGTTAAGCAAATATTTCCCGTCATGTACCCAAACTCTTCGAGCCCATACTTCCATCTGCGCAGATATTTCCCATCATGCACCTGACCTCTCAGAGCCCATACCTCCATGTGCTATATGACAAGTAGTCAAAAAGCTATCAAAATATAATAGGACATTTCGCTCTTTGTTAATTAATGCAGCTTTTTCGTTTTAGTAACAAGTCAATCAAAATTGCATTCATGTTATCTGATTCTACTTGCTTTTCTACATAATATAGGTGCACAGCAGCAAGCTTTCAACAGCTGCTTTTGTGACACTGTCACTCATCTTGCTGGCATCCATATGTATTGTAAAATCTGCCAAAACACATACACTACATGCCACACATTTATACTCCAATCTAACTTCATATAAGGGAGAATTATTTTGGGGTACATGCCTACCTGAACACTTATGATTAAGAAAAGTGATGCAAAGCTAATGAAAACACTTAGTTTAATGTGTATACACAGCCTTAAAGAAATGTTACAAAGATCCTTCAGCACCAGTGAAACGTCGGCTGCACAGTTACATTAGGAAAATGTTACAAACTGGGACAGTCACCTTGAGTGACATGCAGACAGGACTTAGGATCAAGGCCAGAACAAGTAATCTGATAATGAGTCCACTTAAAAAAATCAGCACTAAAAAGGAGTCAGATTTTTTGAGCTTTACCACATTTGGTGCCATTTAAATACGCTTTGTACACCTGGTAGGGAGGAAGGCACCGGAGGAGGAGGCCGATTTACAAAGCAGAAGTTGCACAGCAACATGTATGCTCTGTCATTACCTGAGTGAACATATAAGCACTTCAGGCTCCCTGGTTAGTAGTACACTTACTGAACACAAGTGCTCAATTACAGCAGCCCTTTCAAACAATTATGGAACATTACAGGTAGTTCAGACAGAAAACAACCCAAAAATTAGTATGCCCTTTCCCCTTCCATTCAAGTGGACAATTTTCTGTCTGTTCAATGACAGAGCCAGCTTTTTTGAAGGGCTTGGAATAGAACTAGCTGGGGTTTTTTCCTTTGCAATCCTGGCTTTCAATTTTCAAACCCCTAAATTATTATTGCCATTTATAGCATGGAGTCTACAGCAGGAAGCATTTCTTATATATATATTAAAAGTGCCATTTCCCTGAGAACTGATGGATTAAACTTTACTGAAATGGACTGGCATTAGATGACAATACCAAACCTACTTTTTTGGTGGGGCAAAAAAATCTCAATAGAACAATTTTGTGAAAAATAGTGAATGTCAAAGAACGGAGCAGGTGATTTTCATAATTCAACTTCACAAACCAGAAGCTTGACTCAAACAATGGCTCCCTTCAGACGCATAAAGAAAAACAGAAAGTAGTTAGGGAAAAACATCAACAAACTTATTTATCTGTCTTTCCTAAAATAAGCCATGGAAACTGCGCTGAAATAAATTGAGGAGACACCCCAAAGATGATGTGTTTGACTGGGAAGTATTTAAAAGAACAGCCAGATGTTACCCAGTGGTGGTAAATAATCCACAAAGTCAAGGAGGGGCAAAAGACCCTGTCCTTGGTTATATAGACACTCTACATAATGGGCGTTGCTGGGAAGAGGTAATAGCCCTAATTGTAGCCCCAGATCTTTTAGGTGGGTGTGTGGAATCTATTGAATCTATTTCTGCCATGCTACTCTTCCTGGTCTTCTTGTTGAACCCCGATTGAGCAGAGATGCTGTTAGTACGTCACACGAGCCAAGTTTTCCAGTTTCTACAATTGTGCCTCTTCTGCCTTCGGCTGGGGCTCACCAAGGAGTCTGGGAGAAAGACCGGCAGCATGTCAGAATTAGCGGAATGATTCAAGGGCTGGAAGCTGCAGCTCACCATTCCCCCGCACAGAACAAAGGTAGGGATGTATTCATGTGTCTGTGCCAGTGTAGCCTGCGTGTGTACCAATGTCAGTTTAGCCTGTTAGTGAGTGTATACCTATGTAGCCAGTCTGTGTGTGCACTTATGTGCCTATGTTTGTGTAATCTTGTCTGTCTGTAAATGTGTTGTGTGTGTGTCAATACTCATTTATTGCAGTTGTAAATGAGTGGAATTTATGAAAGACCAGTTGTGGGGCTTTCAGAAGGCTTGCTTGTCTTGGGCTCAAGCCCCAGGTGTTTTTGGACCCTAACAACTCTCCTGCTCTAAGCAGCAAAACCACTACAGCCAATACAGAGAAACTGAAAGTTAAAATATTTTAGTTAGTATGCTTTTGTGACTGTAAATCAGACAATTAATCAGTCAGAGAACCACTAGAGGCACTCCCTCTGAAAAAAGTTTTTTTTTTTTTTTTTTTTTAAAGGTGTTCACATTTGATGCCATGATGATGACAAACCAGGGGTGGTTCTGGGGTAGGTGCACAAGGGCAACTCTACACACTACAGCTCCTCATTTTACCCACATTACAGCTCGTCAATGAGCTTGTTTGTGCTTGTGTCTGTGTGCATGTGTCAATG
The DNA here is from genome assembly GCF_036172605.1 of Pelobates fuscus. Taxonomy (NCBI): domain Eukaryota; kingdom Metazoa; phylum Chordata; class Amphibia; order Anura; family Pelobatidae; genus Pelobates; species Pelobates fuscus. The sequence continues at coordinate 51,119,459 of NC_086324.1, forward strand.
AGCTTGTGTATCAGTGAGATTGCCTGTGCTTGCCAGTGAAATTTTCAGTCACTGAGCTTGTCAGTGAACTTGTATGTTCACCAGTGCAATTGTCATTGTGCATGCATGAGAGTATGATCACAATATAATATTTTTTTTCCTCAAAGAACAAACATTTTGAAATATATACAGTATGTCTGGAGTTGTGTCAGGGGTTTTGTCCACCCTATATACACCCTCCTCCCAGCGTTCTGCTGATGTTTGGAACCTGGTTGCTAGGTTACCACACACAGTGTTCAAAGACTTTCGGTTCAAAGACTTTCCAGGTAAGGAATGTGTTTTGGCATTGGTGGAGGTGAAGCCGTTCCGTGAGTAGAAAGTCTGACCCGTGGTCAACTTTCCTTGGTTGTCTTCCCTTTGACATTGTACATTAGACCATACACATATATTCACTGTGGCTCAGTACATTCACCTGCATGTGGCCACTTTACATATTCACTTTGGTTCAGTACATTTTACCTACGTTCGGCCATGCTTCATACTCGCTATGGTTCAGTACATTCAACCTGTGTTCGGTCATGCTACATTTTCATTTTGGTTCAGTACCTTCGGTCTACATTTGGCCACACTACATTTTCATTTTGGCTCAGTACATTTGACCTATGTTCGGCCATGCTTCATACTCACTGTGGTTCAGTACATTCAACCTATGTTCGGTCATGCTACATTTTCATTTTGGTTCAGTACCTTCAGTCCACATTTTCATTTTGGCTCAGGACATTCGACCTATGTTCGATCATGCTACATTTTCATTTTGGATCAGTACCTTCGGTCTACGTTCGGCCACACTACATTTTGCTACTGTGGAACTTTGCCAGACAGACAGTTACACTGCAGGTTGCCGGGGTTTTATGTTGCTGTAAAGCACTTTCATACTCAGGGTTACTGCTTATTTCTGTGTGGTTTTGCTGCCGTGGAGCACATATGAAGTGCACATTGTTGATCACAGCTTGGCTTTTTGTATGGTATGAGAATTATAATTGATATAAAAAAACACACACACAAAAAAAAAACTAGTTTAACATGAGTCTCACCCTACGATTACTTGTATTGTAGGTCTATGAATTTGCTGTAATTATTCCATTCACATAATCGATTTGTTGATTCTCAGCCATGTCATTTTTCTTTTCATGCAGAATCCAGCTTGGATATGAATTATTTTCAGATAACTGCTACCTGAGCCCAGTCTGGCTATATAGCAAACATCAATGTATATATCTTATCTTTATCTCCAATATTAGGCCGTATACTTGGCCAATACGATATACATTGTATTGTTATTGGTAGCAATAGTATATAGTTTTATTTTGAATGATTCAATGTCATTTAGTCAGTACACAGTACAAGAGGCTTGTTTATTTATAGTTGGACATATGATTACCGTTTTGTCAGGATCAAGGGAGTTATGGTGACCCTATTCATGATGGACAACAAAACCCTCCTCACCCCTGTAATGTTTACACTTACAGATTCTCACTGTTCAATTTATTGCATGTATTTGGCAAATGCTGTAATTAGCCGTCTTGATTGTTTAGGGGTATGCCATATGCACACCCTAAGAAATCAGTATATGTCATTCACTATTTTATATGATGTTACATTTTAATTTCAGTCTCTCCACTTCTACTCACCGTTTTGTTTTATACTATGCCCTGTTGCTCCAAACATGTGTCTGGTTATCCACAATTGGATATTTTGTGCTATGTACACTTGCTTCTTGGTGTATAAGTTACAGAGGTCATGATATTTATGTATGCTGGCCATTTCCCATAATCTATTCATGTTAAGAACCAATCAGTCTCACCATGTATGCTTCATACCAGCCATTAAATATCTGGAGCTAGCTTAGCATTGTCAATTGGGTCATTTAATATACTGATTCAATTATCATTGGTATTCTTTTGGTTACGGGTATAACTAGAGTACTTTAATCTTTCTGGGCTCATTTTGCTAACTTTACCTACCTTACCAGTGATCACTCTGCAACATTTTGACAGTGTTAGTACTGAATTATGAACATCAATTTGTGTCACTTTCTGGGTTTGATTTTAGGTCATTAAACCTCTGTACACCTTTAGTCCTCCACATTTCTATTCATATACTTACTGTCAAGTTCTAAGAGCCATCTAGCTTCTTTCATAAACTACTAGTTTTGTAAATTTTCGAGTTATATATCTATTTAGTAAAATTACATTTTCTTTGTTTTTGCATTCACGTTTTTCAGGTAACCACATCAGTGACTTGCTTTTACTAAATATACCTCGCTTCTCAGGGCAATCACTTGCTCTACAGGACTTTACATTTAGTTTGGTCTGGCTGTTAGGGTACCTTAGTCAGCTCTACATGATACTTGCACCACTAGATAGCTGTCCCACAAGGACATATATGCATAACATCAAGTGTTTCTGTGTGTTATGCAGTCCATAACATTTGGAGTGCCGAAGGTTGCCTAACCATGCAGCAAGCAATCAATGTTTTGCTGTGTCTATGGTATAAACTGTAATATATCAAATCACTAAAATTGGACTAGGCAGAATAACTTGTACTCTGCAGATAACATCATGCCATTAATGGCATTGAGTAAGCCATGAGTAGGGAAGTGTGCCTGTATATTACAGATGCTGGATATCTAACTTTTCACCACACTTGGTGGTAGGCAACAGTGAGCATCTACATGAAGCATCCTTAATGAGAACTCCTCCTCAGTATTGGACAATATAAAACCTGGACGAAAGGTTTGCAGGAGAAGGAGAATTCCAGTAGCACATTGTTAACTGGTGCACTGAGGTAAAGCTCTTTGTATATGAAGATATGCCCACACTAGCCTTTCAGAGTCATGTGTATGTATTCCTATGTGTTCACATTCAGGGCCGTCTATAATATGAATAGGACCCTGGGCAAAGCATTTTCTTGGGCCCTCTAGGCCCTGCCCCTCCCCCCCCAATTACGCCCAACCCCCAATCACACTGACAGACCTTCTGACACATACACACACAAACAGATATATTAAAACATTCGCAGATAGATACTGACACACATACACTGACACAAAAATATATACTTATATACATTCAGACATACTGACACACACATACATACATACAAACACACACAGACACATACACTGACAGATGTATTGACACACGCAGACACATACACTGACAGATGTATTGACACACACAGGCATTCTGACACACAGGGATACTGACACACACAGACATACTGACACACCGACAGGCATGTTGACACACACACACACACTGACATACACGCATACTGACATACACACTGACATACACGCATACTGACATACACACACAAACATACTGACATACACACACACACAGACATACACACACACAAACATACTGACACACTGACACACACAGACATACTGACATACACACACACACACTGACATTCACACACAGACATACTGGCATACTCACACAAACACAAACATACTGACACACACAGACATACACACTGACACACACACACACACATACTGACACACACACACACTGACACACACAGACATACTGATACACACACACTAACACACTGACACACACACACTGACACACACACACAGACACACATTTAGCCACCCTCCTCTGGAACTCCCCTCCTCCCTGCCTTCCTCCTCCCGCGCGGCTGTTATCTCCTGTGGGAGGAAGTGACGCGCGGCACTCATTTCCTCCCAGCCGGTACAGGAAGGGGCCCGGTCGCGCTGTTTAAGCGTCACAGCGCCCGACCGGGCCCCTGCTCACACATGCTCCCCGGGTGGCCCTTAGTGCATGGGCCACCCACGGGGCCTCCTTAGTTGGCGGGCCGGTGCGGCTGCCAGGTACATGGGGGCTGCTCAAATCGCAGGGCCCACGGGGCAGCTGCTCTGGGGCCCCCCAGGAGCAACTGGGCCCGGGGCAGCTGCCCCGTTTGCCCCGCGCTAAAGACGGCCCTGTTCACATTGCTCATTTCATTTATGGTGCAACCAGAAATAAGATACCTGAAGACACAACAGAAATCTGTGTCTCGTCATGTATCAGGTCCAGGACTGCCGGGAGATATGAGAAAATATAAGTGTATGAGCATTTGAAGACTGTCTAAATGACTAAGCAAATGACAGCATAAATAAGTGGGACTTTTCTTTTCAAATGAGAACCTAAAATCAGTGATATGTAAAAAGGAAATCAGCACAGAAACTACTTTGCTTTGTCACACCCTGGATGCTAAAATTTAGCAGCCGTAAAGGATGACAAAGTTCATTACATTTTTTGACAGGGCATTCATAGTTAAAATAGAACGTGTTTCAGTTAAATCCACATTTGAATCTTCTTTAACATGGTGCGGATATCATTCTGCAGGCTTGCATTTAAGAATGCAACTTATTTACCCTCTTTTAAATTTGAGTGGTTTCCTATAGTTGGTCTAGAATGTTTATTATAATGTAGAATTTGTTTTAAGTTGAGTGCCAATATTTTACAAGAGCGCTGTGATCTTTCCTTATAGACCTGTCACACAGGGATGTCCAAAAGGAAGGTTCCCCAGCGGTTATAGAACTATAGCAATCTACTCTCAGAACCTGCAAATCTGCTTTCAGGAACCATAGATGTTTTTTTAGCAGATCTTGAAGGGACAATCTAAACACCATCAATACTACAAATCACTGTAAATCGTTATGTTGACAATAATCTACGGGTGCCGTCCCCAGAGTCTTTGTTAAACTATTTAAGAATGGTTTGAAAATAAATAAATAAATGGACCTCTACCCAGCACCCAGAGGGTCCACTCTACTTGGCTTACTGACAAAGTGGAAATTACACTTCGGAATTATCTCTATCATTTTTGTTCCACCTGGAAGGCAGCGATACGTTTAAAGTGCTGGTAGTGTTAACGTTGAATGAAGGAGTGCTGGGAGTGTTAACCCAATCAAGTTGTCCAGGTTGGATGAATTCATTCATGTGAGTGGACTCTGGGTGTTGGGAAGAATTCTGTTTTTATGTTTTGTTTTGTCAAACTGTTTCCGAACAGTTTAACAAAAAATGACACCCAAGAACATTGGCAACATAATGACCATCTGTTTGTTAATAAATCCTTTTTTCTCCCTGGAAATTATTGCATTTACAATCTATTATTCACGGTATATCATTTTCATTAAATCTTTGTTTGATTCATAAATTATAAAATTAGACAAGTTAGAAGGAATATGAAAGACAATCCAGTTCTTCTTGGTTATAATGAAAAGAAAATGCTTTATTGGTACTTTGAAGATCCACACAAATTCAAAACTTTTTCCTTCAAATAAAAACTACAGAATACATAAAAAAGCCCCTTGTTCGAAAAGAGATATATTTGTCGGCGTACATTGCTCAACTAAGCTTCGTTTCTGCGAAAGAGTCATTCCCGCATTCTGTGATGGGCGCCATTTCACAAAGGTTAACCAAGTCACCTGTAACAAATTATAATGAAGTTTGGGATGAATTTTTTCACACAGCAGATCCTTGTTCGGGTTATAAAGCTGATACTGATCTGAGAGTTACTTATTACTTACCTGTACTTGAAGAATAATTCATTTCTGTAACTACAGTTTAAGAAAATATATTGGTTGGGAGGGATGGTTTAACGTATTTCTTAGCATTTTAATTAATACAAATCTGGAAGCTATATAAAAAAATTTGATACTAATTTTCAGTTAATATATTATACGCTTTATACATGCAAAAATATATGTATATCAAGTGGATAATAAAACAACAAGCTATTTCTAATGTTCTAACAGAAGAATCAGGGCCAGATGTCTAAGGCTCATACTGGAACCTCAATTTAAACAAGGAAATTATTAAAAAATAGAGAAGATGTAAACCTAATTTGCATACAAACACAGCATATTTTGTGTAAGCAATCCTACAGTGCCCAAAACAAAATCATACCCACCAAGAAAACGGCAAAACGGCTTAGTTTGTGGATCCATACCATGCTTCTGGGGACAATACAGAGCTGTCCCTAATAAGTGCACCTTGAGCGCATGAGAGCTTCAAATATGTTCTGTGCATGGGCCGCCCTGCACTCTGGACCGACACAGCCTCTTATGGACAAGAACTGCCACTTTTTAAAGCAGACTGGATATTCCCGACCATATTATTATTATTATTTATAAAGTGCCAACAAGTTCCACAGCGCTGTACAATGAATGAACCAACAGTGAAGTATTTGTAACAAGACAAGTTGGACGCACAGGGACAGAGGGCATTGAGGACCCTGCTCAAACAAGCTCACATTCTGGAAGCCCATATTCACAACTTTTAGAAACTATGCAGAGTGTTTTACAGATGTTTATTTATTTTAATAATGGAGAATATAAATGATTCTGATTCTTGGTTGAAGATGGAACCAATAAACGGAAAGCTATGTACAAAAGAAGATGAAAGATTATGTATAGTCTAGCACTGATTAGTATTGCAAAATTAAATCTACCTACCGTATATACTCGAGTATAAGCAGATCCGAATATAAGCCGAGGCCCCTAATTTTACCCAAAAAAACTGGGAAAACTTATTGACTCGAGTATAAGACTAGGGTGGGAAATGCAGCAGCTACTGGTAAATTCCTAAATAAAATTAGATCCTAAAAAAATTACATTAATTGAATATTTATTTACAGTGTGTGTGTATGAGTGCAGTGTGTGTGTATGAGTGCAGTGTGTGTGTGTGAGTGCAGTATGAGTGCAGTGTGTGTATGTGATGCAGAGCCTTGGTGGGGGGTGGGCATTTTTATTGTTTTTTTTATGATTTTAATATTATATACACACATCTGCATTTTAGGTGCAAGAGGGTGACTCAGATTGATCGGAGTCTGACTACCTTTTCTGACTCCCTGTATATAATGCAGTGTGTGTGCATTACATACACACACACTCTGTATATAATGCAGAGTGTGTGTGTGTGTGTGTGTGTATATTTAATGCACACACTGCATTATATACAGGGAGTCAGAAATTGGAGTCAGACTCCCATCAATCTGAGTCACCCTCTTGCACCTAAAATGCAGAGTGTGTGTGCATATAATGCAGAGTGTATGTGTATATAATGCACACACGCTACATTATATACACACATCTGCATTTTAGGTGCAAGAGGGTGACTCAGATTGATGGGAGTCTGACTCCCTTTATATAATGCAGAGTGTGTGTGTGTGTATATATATAATGCACACACTGCATTATATACAGGGAGTCAGAAATTGGAGTCAGACTCCCATCAATCTGAGTCACCCTCTTGCACCTAAAATGCAGAGTGTATGTGTATATAATGCACACACTCTACACTCGATACAGGGGGGCTGTCCAGAGGGAGGGGGGCTGTCCAGGGGGAGGGGGGCTGTGCAGGGGGAGGGCCGGTACTTTCTGCCAGTCTCGCGGTCTGCTCCCAGTGTAAATCTTGCGGTCCGCGTGTCTCGCGAGATTTACACTGGGAGCTTAACAGAGGAGCCGCGCGGATGTGCTGGGAGCTGACCGGAGCTGCTGTAAAGGTAAGTAACAGCTTCTCCGGCCCCCAACATGTCATGGTCTGTATTATGGCAATGTAAGTTGCCATAATACAGACCTAGACTCGAGTATAAGACGAGGGGGCTTTTTGAGCACAAAAATATGTGCCAAAAAAATCGTCTTATACTCGAGTATATACGGTACTTTACTTTCATTTAGAATTATAGACTTTTTTTAAAAATCCCCAGCTAATCAAGATGAGTTCCACAGTGGTGACAATAAGGTAGTAGTTCCAAAACATGCACTTATTACATAAGGATGTTTTACATGCAATTAAGTTTGTTCAATAAGGCAAACTGCTCTCCATATTTTAACAAACTCTCTTCTGCACAACTTCGGCTATCTAATTAATCTTTGCACGTTATGCGAATGTTTAAAATGCCACTTTTGAAATCTTAATTTTGCACATTATCAGCTAGTTCACATTTAATGTCCTTATAGTCATCCTTAAGCAAAAAAGAAGTATTTGCTTCATTTTGTCTTTTGCTCTCAGAGCTCAACGAGCGCTCACTTAATTCCAGCTTCTTAATTAACCGTACGCATATGATCATTTAAGCTTCAATGACAGTTCTTTTTTAAGGAATTAATGTGGGCTGCTTGAGAAATTGATCATTAATACACTTGCTTGTTCACAGTTCGCAGAAAACAAATCATCTCAGCGCCAGACAAAAATGAATCACGATTCAGGAAAAGTAGAAAGATCAGTAAGTTCTTGTAGAACAAGCATTTTTTTAAAAACAAGAGGAAAAAAAAAAAAAAGAAAATCAAATAAATAAAAAAGAACACACACACAAAAAAAATAATTAGAAGGCACAGCAGATACAACGGTTCTCTGTTCTATAAAGAATCAACAATGATACTGGCAAATCAGTGTTCTGGAGATATAAAGCAGGCGGGATAATCCTAGACAATCTATAAACACTAGCATGTTGTCACTAGTGGGCATTCTGGCATTTTTCGGCCAGAGCATTTTGACAGTTCTGTCAATGGAGGAGGGCTGCCAAATTTGTCTTGAGCAGGCTGCCTGCTGTTTTATGAGATACATGCATTTTTGCTTTCTTTCCCATTATAAATGATTTCTTGTTTTGTAAACTATAGCAATGACAGGGATGATAACGGCATACAACGGGTAAGTTAAAAAGCCCTGGCATCTTGCACTAGAACAAGACTTGATTCTCAATGTCAGGTAGCAGGTGTAATGACCAGAACCCTAATTCATAATGGCAGATGACAGATTTTTATGGTTTTCCTAGAAACCTGTATGTATCGTTTATTGAAACCTGATAATGGTATATTTAAAATAAACATTGTAATTCTAACATATCTTTTTTCCGACACTTTTGGAATGGGATTAAAGAGCTATAGTAATCTTCATTATCGTTAAGATCTATTGGTATATTGGTTCAACTCTGCCTAACAGGGAATTGTTTGCGACAAACGTAAGCAATATTTAGAAGAACCAGCAATAAGTAATGTTTAAATGAACACTTAAAGAACCTTAATTACTAAAAGCTGCTGTATTGGCTATAGTGCCAGGAGTACCCTGGTGCCCTCCATAATTTGTTTAGGAACAGTTTGACAACTTACCCAGGTCCCCTGGGTGAATGCACTGTATCTTACTTCTCTTACAGGAGACGTAACAGGTCAGACATGCACTAAGCACAGCCTGGCACAAGTTGTCATCTTTCTAAGTCCCTGGCCTTTTCTTTTGCAGTATTGCCGGTCCATTTTCCCGAGGACTTCTTGTTTGATCTCCTCTAGTTCCATTACCCCTTAATTTGATTTTATCTACATTTTTACTGATACAAAACCTTCTACTTACAACTTTAACAAAGTGATGATCTTCATAGCTTTGTTCTGGAATATATGTGTATTTATAAAAAAGGTATCTTAAAAAAACGAACGTACATATCAAAATAAATCATGGTGGCAACATTCTTAATGGAAATACATTCCCCCTTATGCTTTGAATTTTCTTGCGAATCAATATTATTGGGAAGATGAATAAATTATAGGACAATCTCTCTCTTTATTATTAATCGGGTGAATGCAAAGCCTGAATTTCCAATTATTTTAAAATGAACATAGAAAAAGTCCAATGCAGGATTTCCAGATCTGTCAGATGTTATTCTTAGACAATTTTGAATTGTTCTTGTTAGACAACACATGAAAAATGCTCCACAGCGCGAAATAGTATGTGAGTACCACACACTCCTTTAGAGCACTTTACGCGCATTTTTAAGATTAAAATCAGCTTATCAATCATGGCAAGAATACTATAAAAGTTGCTATGAATGAGTGATTTTAACCTAAGAAAATGTCAATTCCAACATACAACCAAGGGGAACTAATACACAGCACGGAAAAACCTGCCACACGTGACAAATTGAGAAGCAGGGCTATGCAGATGACATTGGTACTCATTTTTTTGGCATGACATCAGGGTTATGAAATTGCCTTTGAGGTGCAGAAGCATACTAATTGTCAAAGTTTGTGATTCATTCATGATTGTTCCATTCGGTTAGAACGGAGACGCGATGAAAAAGAAAGATAGAGGTAGTCAAAATAAACAAGCAGAGAATGGTATGAAATGAAAAATGAGACAAAAATGAAGAATATGAATGGTATTTTAAAAAAAAGAAAACAAAAATCTCAAAACAATATATATCTCACAGGGCTCATATCTAATGTAAATACTTGTTTTACAGATATGTATTTACTTTTTATCCAACATTTGTAAAGCTCTACGTTTGCAGATTATATTTTATTCTAAAATCGTTATGTAATAGCTATTTTAAAGATTATTCCCACTTGCTCATGTCATTCTGTCAACAACATCAAGTTCCTTGGGAAAGTATTCAAATGTACACAAATATTAAAATTGCTACTTGCACTTTTTTATTTGCTATATATCTGTTTTCGGCGGGTCTGATCAAAGAATAAGCAGGTCTGTCTGGCATAAATGCATGCCAAGCTGTCAATAAAGCAGGCCAGCCCACTTAAGGCTGACCATGCAGATAGCACTCTTTCAGGGGGGCTGTCCCTTTAAATCTCCCACACGTCATAATGATGTCAATAGCTGATGTAAATTCAAGCTAAATAAATCCGATACTATCGATCTGAGCAAAAGTCATTAGGTTGACTTCTTCAAGGAAGGATTAGAATGCTGAGACAAGGTGGCCTCACTAATGAAATTATGGTATTTTGGTGAGATTTTTAAGGTTTTATATAAGAAGGGTTTGTGCATGTATCTAAAAAAAGAGGATTGATTTTCTTATTCTGTTTTAAATGTGCCTTTAATGAACAATATAGGGTCAGAAACACAAACATGTATTGCTGACCCTATAGTGTTAAAAGCACCATCTAGCCCCCCCCTCCCTTCCCTTGCTTACCTCTATCCCAGTCTGCTGGAGTTGGCTCTGCCCTTGATCTGCCTCCATGGCTGACATCATCAGAAGTGGAAGCATTGGATTGGCTGAGACTGTCAAGGAGGCAGATCAGGGACAGAGCCAGCACAAGCCAAACACAGCCCTGGCTAATCAGCATCTCCTCGCACACACTGAACTGTGCAGCACTTACCCCATGAAGCACCTCTAGCAGCCATCTGAGGAGTGGCTAGTGGAGGTATCCCTAGGCTGTAATGTAAACACTGCCTTTTCTCTAAAAAAAAAACCAAAAAAAAAAAACAGTGCTTACTACAAAAAGCCTGAAGGAAATGATTCTACTCACCAGAACAAATACAATAAGCTGTATTTGTTCTGGTGACTAGAATGTCCCTTTAAGCATATTGAATACACTCAGGTTATACAGAATGCTAGCTGCGTGGGACATGCGCAATCCTCTGCAAACCTTGATTGGCGCGTGCACAAATGTGAATACAGTTGTCTTGGTGTTCGTTTGTTTGAATTGTTCACTGATGTGCAATCCCTGAATATATGAACTTAAGTTTCCCTCACTCTTGGAAAACCAACTGACATAAGTGCTGGTTCATGATATTTCCAGATCTCTTACTGCTACAGGCCTAATGAACAAGGCATTCTCAACACATCCTTTAGATTAAATCTACATTCTGTGTATGTTTTCAAACTTAGCAAGCCGCTTTAGATATTGCTGGTATAGAGAAGGTATGGGGGAATTAAAAAGAAAGTTATGCGATGCTACATGATACATGTACATATTATATAGTGTCTTTCTTTGATTATATGCGTCTTGTTAGCATTGACAGGGAAGGGAACTAAAGCAATGACATCAGCAAAGGGAATCATTAGATACCGTGAACGCTGAAATATGCGGTTACAAGTCAGAATCATTTAACAAACTAAAGTACAAATAAAATAATTCTATATTAAATGATGTGCAGTCATTTCAAATCATCTTTCCTTGTATTACCATTATTTGATTGGGCACAGATGCAAATACGGTTCTAATGCCTGGTTATGGCAGCATAGACTTCCTCTTACGTCTTACCAACAATTAATCAGAATTTGGCAACCTAGTAAATCAGTCAAAATCAACCTATGTACTGAAACAAAACAATCATTACAGATATGCATTATACGGACAATACAAGATAAATCTTCTGCCTTTACTATGTTTTTTTTTGTTTTTTTTAAAGTTTTTCTCATATTTTAGCCATGTCTTTCTCTCCCTACCACGCTAACGGTGGCCCTTTAAAAATGCCACGAGAGAGTTCTATTAAACAATAGCATTGCATTTATATGTTGTTTTGACCCTTTTGTCGCTTCACAATATATCGCAAAGAAAAATATTGCAACTTCTTTTAGGGGCCACAATGATAACAGAGTACTGCAACTTACATAAAGAAAAAAAAAAATAATGAAAAGAAGAAGAAGAAAAAAAAAATAACAACTGCAACCCCATGTTTGATTTCAATGTTCTTTAAAATAAAAAGTTATTTGCCTGAATCCAGGATGAAAAGATATAGATATGTGAAGTGACAGTCATTACTGCCAAAAGTTATATTGCTTGCGTGACTGCAACAGAAAACAGTCCGGAGCATTCTGGGATAGGAAAAAAACAAAACCTGAGATCAGCAATGGGTACCGGTGAATATTGAGCTAAGCATTAATATTTGTGGGTAACGCTCTTGTACTTCAGTTACATGTCACCATCGCGCTAATCACAACTTGTTTCTTGGGGAGGAAAAGTAGTTCTGCTGCCCTTCCATTTTGTTCCCGTTTTCAGAAGATAGCGAATTGTACTTTCCTATGCAAGACAAACGCATTAAAATATTTAAGACCTTAAATAAATGAAATAAAATAATAATAATAAAAATGAGAGATGAATTGGTTGAATCAACGCAGGTGATTGATAGAGCTAATCAGCAGAACTTGTGAATTTTAAAAGGGAAGATAAGGTAAATTGATGGCTCGAATTACAGATAACATTGTAAAGAATAAAGAATATAACTCTCAAGGAGTGCATGTGATTAAGCGCTTTAGTAATACAAATTGTGTAAGGATAGCATAGCAGCTCTACAACACATTTGAAGGAATACCTTTGTTGCTCACCCTTATTATGTCAAAAAATATATATAAGCGCTAGACTTCTAAATTAATAGTGGCATGCTAAAAATTACAAGCAGTTCTTCTCTTACCACTAATGGGATGCAGTAGAGGTCCCGAACCTCAGGTTGCCAACTGAAGAAGCTTTACCCAGCGAAACATGTCATGGCAGTGGCAGGACTGACTCGTCAGGACTTGAAGTGCATTTTATATATGTGTGTTATTTTAATATTGTTGTTTTTAATATAATTGGTTTTAAAGTGAAGTTATTATAAATTACCTACCTAAAGCACTACTGGGGGTTATCGCTGTCTGAGGAAGTGTCACCCCATAAATTGACACTAAATGATTACCCTTAGAGCCAAGGAACAACAGGGCTCTAAGGAAAGTGAGAGTCTTTTATATTGAGTAAAACCGAATTACTTTTATGTTGATATACTACACTATGATTGTCTATATGTGTGTCTGCTTATATTGAGAGTGAGCATCGGTTTAAGGAGGCGTAGTGCTGCCTTTAAAAGCACATCTGCGCAAGTATTGAGCCTCAAAATTAAGGCTCTATTTAATGTGAGTAATTATTATCTAATTACTCTGCTTGTTGTACTTTTTAAATACCATCTTCACAATTTGTTGTATATGTTTCTGTTTTACATGATTTAAGGCAATTTCAGGACCTCTACTGCATCCCACTATGGGTAAGAAAAACTGCATTCAATTATTCGAGCTCCACTTTTAATTTATAAGGCTCACACTTATAAATATTTGTTTTGAACATTGCAAATATTATTTGGTTTTAGCACTCCTTGGGACACAGGTAATGGAAGAAAGAAGATGATGAGCTGTTGGTTAACCTCTGTAAGCGCGGAGTGAACGCTGTCTCTGAGGCTTAAAATCTATATTATTTTGTCTCAGTGCTTATAATTAAAGGTAAATTAAAATCAACTCACTTTCTCTGTCCCTTCTTATATGAAAATGACACAATTTACGTCTCTATACACAGTTTTGGATTTTGTTTTTTGGGGGAGATTTTTTGTTTTTTCTTTAATCAAACTGAGGAAATCCTTTAAAAAAATTTAAACATTTTGGTATAAAAAAATAATAATTTACAATTAAAAAAAAAAAACAACAAATAATATAATTATAAATACCTAGCAACATTCAAGCAGTTGCTAATTCTACCTCCTGACATCTGTGCACAAATTAGTGTGTGTTTATAATTAGCAGTCAGCATCTATGTTTAGTTCCTTTAATTGATATGGCATTATCTCGCTTTTTCCATTTGTTTAGTTTTTTTTTTTTTTTTTAACTTATTCTCTATTAGTTTATTCTACATTGACTAATGTAAAGCTGGGGCAGGTTGCAAGGAGTTCTTCAAAGTTGTAGCGATACGTACAGCTTCTTTGGCTCTTTGTTAATAAATTAATAATCATATTCATATGTGAGTATACAAAGAGATGGGAGAAAGGGAACGATAGAACTATGTGTTCCTTTGCTAAATCAAGGTCTATCAGTTAAGAGAATTAAAAAGTGATTCTGCTGAGCCCCAAAAATATCAAATATCTAAAGCAAAATTAAAAAAATAGATCAACAAGTTGACGTTTGAACTATGCAGAAAGCAAACATAGTTTTGTATTCTTTTTAGAGAAAATAATGTATCATCTCTAGGAATACCAAGGGAGAGAGAAGGGTAAAAATCAGTCTTAAAGAAAATTCAAATTATTGGAAGCGAATAAAAGGTCTGGTTATTTTAAACCAAAAAACGGTGATGATTACCATGCCCAAGCAAAGTAAAACATAGTGTGGCATGATAACATACATGTAAAAATGAAAAAAAAATTATGAACAAGTAGATTAAGCAATCAGATAAAAAAAAAACAAAGAAAAAGTTGATGATATTGATTCAGGCGAATGGATAGAAACAAATAATTATAAGTGCAATACTGAAAGACAATTATCCCATTCACATTACAGAGAAGTATCACTTATGTTATTTACAAACATCCTGTATGATTAGGGGCATGACATTCAATTGAACGAGGGAGGGAGGATATAGATTTTATAATTATCTTAAAATCTTTTAAATTGGTAGCATATTATTATAGAACGGGTAACTAACCCAAAGAACATTACTGGAGATGAAGTAGCATTTGAATCATTCATTACCTTTTCCCTAAGCGCAGCCCTTTAATCAGTGCAGTTAAATACTATAATGTATTAAGCTAGATATTTATGCAAACAAAAAAATAAAGTTCAACAAGAGGAACAAAATTGTGAAATTAGATGGATAGATGGAGAAAGATTTCCAGCAGCTTAGAGTTGATTTCCCTTTTCCCTTTACTTTTCCCCTTGGCCATTTATTTATCTATCGTGGAAAAAAAAAAAAATGCCACTAATTTGTTGGATTTTTATAAAAATTCCCAATTGGGAATGAGCCTCGCACAGTAAGGCTTGAAAGCATCTAATCATTCCCACAGCAGGGCTGGTGCATTTGGTCTGTTCTTTTAAATCTCTTTGTTCTTTTATCATTCTTTTACAGAAACATGGATACTTTTAACAGATACAGAAAATATTTTATATCACGGTCAAAGCGATTTGTCCATGACTAGTAATTAAACACCTTACGTCTGCAATGATAAAAAATAAATAAAAAAAAATACCATTACAAATGCTTGCTAATGGTTGTCCACATTTAACCTGCTGAATGCCGGGCTGGCATACCAACCAATCAATCTGTCCTTTCAGATGCATAAATTGTCCTTCCACCAACAGGGATAATCAAAGCATCAAACAATGGAACAATGCATTCTGGAGATAATTTAAACCATGGAATGGTTAAGATAAAGGTGGATATATAGAGTCATCACAGACACACTCCAGATACCAGTGACAAGATTGGGTGTTAAGGATAGTTCTGTTCGAAGCACTAATACGAGAAAAGGGAAGATAAAACTACATTTACATTATAGACCATGTACCAGAAGGGTTCACTGTAGGGGGTACCCTGTTTGTCTATACCACCGTTGGCGTGAAGTTTTGTTGTTTACCATTTACCTCTCTAAATCATTAACCCATGTTTAAATGGACACAACGATTAAATGCTGCTGCTTCATCCCCATTCAGTTATTGGAAAACCTTAGAAGGGTAATCAGTCTTGTGAAGCAAAGCTTAGATCTTGCATGCAAATGCCACAGTTCCGCTATCTTTCCCCAGCCTAATTGAAACTGCATGATACCTCGCAGCAGGGAAAAAGAGAGAGAGGAAAAAAAAAAAAGTAAAGTGTAATCATATGCGATTTTTCATACAACTTCATTTAATGAGCACCGTGCCATCAAGGCCCAAAGAATTATAAGATGTGTTTGGTGTTAGTTATTACCTGTCAACTGCATCCGGAACCTGCTGCCTCTTGTTTATCTTTCCGTAAAGGTCTTGAACGTGATCTCTTTCTGATGCCTGTACTTGTGTGTCCCGCAGATGAGCCCCAGGCAACGGAGGAGAATAAGGGCGTTGGGCATTGAGATGCGGAGGGGCCTCTTTGAAATGGTTTACTCTGGCGTAATTTGGGTCCATGTCGTCATCTTCAATATTGTGGCATGCATTTAAGTCCAACATCATTTTGGCCTGCTTTTCTCTTAACTCCTGATGCTTTGCATTAATCCTGAAATATTAAAGATAAAGAATGTATTTATGTATTAACATAACACAGCTCATTCCTTAAACGTTTCGGATGGATTTTATATAAAAACTATATCACTTTTAAGCTATAAGAGTAGAACTTAAAAAAAACTGTACATACATTTTAGTATGCTAATTCAGAAACAAAACCTATTGCCTATCTTTAGAGGGACACTGGGTTGGCCCAAATGTAGATTAGCAGACTAATATTTTAGAGAGAAATTAAATGTATGGCTCTCTTTTCTGAAGTTTTACAGTTTAGGATTACGTATTTCCCTCCTAGAGGTGAGCAAATTAAATTAGCAAAAATTACGTAGCATACACTTATATGGAGACAAGACCGGATAAACAGGTGATATTTTAAAAAAAAAATTAAATATTTCCACTCCCTTAGGAGTCTTTATCAAACGTATACATGTTTCATAAAGGCTCCTTAGTAAGCTGAAACATTGCATACGTGATGATTTTTTTTTCCAGTTTCATACACATTTTTCACATCATTAATAATTTGATTGACTACACAATCAAACAACAAAATGATTTGTTTTGAGTATTTCCGATAATGTGCTTGACAAAGATGATAATGATATAACAATGTTATTATTATTATTGGTATTTATATAGCGCCAACATATTCCGTAGCGCTTTACAATATTATAAGGGGGTGGGGGGAATTAACAATAAATAGGACAATTACAAAAAAAATACCTTACAGGAGGTGGGGTATAAAACACAATAGGACAGGAGATAGCAATAAAATAAGGTGGGAGTGAAACAGAGCTGGAGGAGAGAGTAGAATGCTGCCCTTTCTGAAAGAGCAAGGAACAGGGATATGAGGTAGAGGTTACTCTGGGAGGCCATAAGTTATCCTGAAGAGAAGAGTTTTAAGGCACTTCTTAACGATTGAAGACTAGGGGAGAGTCTGATGGCAGTTGGTAGGCTATTCCATAGGAAAGGAGACATTCGCGAGAAGTCCTGCAAGCACTGGCGGAACTACCGTGGTCGCAGGGGTCGCCACTGCGACCGCGCACGCCACTCCAGGACGCCCGGACGCCCTGCGGACCCCGGTGCCCATCGCCATGTGTTGCGGCCCCGGGTGTGTGGTAGAACCGCCGAGGCTGCATTGAAGGGATCCATCGGGTTGCCCATGCTGTTAGGGCCACCTGGTGGAAATTAATTTTCAGGGGGCACGGTCAGCACTATGGCACTTTAACAGAGCGACCGATGACATCACAGCTGAGAGGAAGTGACTGCCCCGCTTACACCGGGACCCGCATGGGAGGAAGAGGAGGGAGTCAGAGTGGGAACACCCTCCCATCAGGCTGAGCCACCACTGGACCCCAGGGAAAATCACCCTCCTGCACCTAAAAGGTAGCAATCAGGAGGGTGACTAAAACCTTTTGGATTTGTGTGTGTTTCTCTGTATGTGTGTGTGTATGTTTGTATGAATGTTTCTCTGTATATGTGTATGTATGTGTGTCTGTATGTATGTCTGTATGTATGTCTGTATATGTAGGTGTTTGTATGCATCTGTGCGTGTGTGTATGCATCTGTGCGTGTGTGTATGTATATATGCCTGTATGTGTGGAGGTGCAACACATGGGAGGGTGACAGGGGGGTAGACGTATGGGGCGGGCCCCAGGGCAGTTTTTCGCCTCAGGGTCCCTGTGGTTTCTAGTTACATCTCTGTCTGCAAGCGTGAGTTGGCGGTACGTGTGCGAGCTTATTAATGCTGAAAGTGTCATGAAACCCCATCTTTTCAAACCTCCAAACTGAAAGGACACTCACATAAAAAAATGAGACAGTTTCTAAAATCCCTTTACATTCTTCTCTTGGACAATTTCGATCCTCTGCATTATTAAACTTCAGATTTGAACGTAAACAAAGCCATATCATATATTCCATTTAAGCTGGAGTTCATGTACACTTTGCATTCTGAATCGCTTTCATCACAAAATAATTGGAGAATCCTTTAAGACTAACTGTGCACTAGAATACTTACTTAAGGTCATTGAACAAACTTTTCCTATCTAGGTCAATAAAACCTTGATCAGACCACATTCTTTCCATTTGCACATGTGCTTTATCTTTGTAGCATTTACTCTAAGCATCGTACCTAGAAATATTGGTGGGTCAGTGACCCAAGATCGAGATCTCTCTATAGCTCTAGAACTATGACAAAGAAAGAGAAGCCGAGGTGGAGTTTAATAGACTGTTTATCCGTGCCTGATGGACTCAAGATCAGATGTCATACCTTGAGACTTGAAGACAAATCCAGAGAATTCCAAGGTATATTTAAACCACTGCTATTTCTACAGAAGAGAAACGCCAGACCCTGATTCACATCCAAGACCTCACATTAAAGGAACACTATAGGGTCAGGAACATAAACATATATTCCTGACCCTATAATGTTTAACCCACCATTTACGTGGCTTGCCCCTCCTAAGCCCCCCTATAAAAGTTTAAAACTCATCTTATTTCCAGCGCAGCGCGGGTCCGCCGGTGCTGGCTCCGCCCCTTTGTGACATCATCAAATGGCAGATTTGTTGCCAATCCAATGCTTTCCCAAGGTGAAAGCATTGGATTGGCTAAAATCATCACGGGGGCGGGGCCAAATGCTGTTTTGGCCAATCAGGACCTCCTCATAGAGATGCATTGAATCAATGCATCACTATGAGGAAAATTCAGCGTCTCCATGCAGAGTGTGGGGAAGCTCAACGTCAGGACTGCTTTTTTGGCAGCACCACTTGGAGGTGTCCCTAGAGGCAACGTAAACACTGCCTTTTCTCTGAAAAGGCAGTGTTTACATTAAAAAAAGCCTGAAGGGAGCTATTATACTCACCAGAACAACCACATTAGTTTCAAAGAAGCTTTAGTTGTGTCGTCTGAACAATTACAGCAGTAAGGTAAAAAAGTAACGTAAGAGACACGCAGGTCTCGTGTAAAAACAAATAACAGTGTTATAGAGCATAAGATAATTAAGTGACCTTGCTATTAAATCTAGTACAATGCTGTAGGTCAAGCATAGATTGTCACCAGGTAGCCCTACTGGTTTGGTAATATATTTCAAATCTTATCGAGCAGATCAGTGATGCTGTGATGTGTGCAAGGAAATTGCATCGTACACAGTGGACACGCAGGTCCCAGCAATGGTATCAAAATGTACAGGTTATGTAGTATTATATAGCACAACACCTCTGTTCACATTGCTGTATGTGTCTGAAAAGTATGCCAGGAATTATGGGTAAAGCGAAGACTGGGCCCCAGCAGAGTCTCGGCTCCAGTGGGTGTGTATATTATACGTATACAATGAGGTATCAGTTAAGTGGTATTGCCAAACAGGTGGAAGGCGTGCGGTATATGCGGTCTACAGGTTTGGGTGTGCGGAGTATCTGTTAGTCACTGCGGACGTGAACAAGAGTTATCTGTCTGTCCACCAATGTAGATGCAAGTATCCAGGTTCGTTGAGACGAAGGCCTAGGACAGAACAACTACATTAAGCTGTAGTTGTTCTGGTGACTATAGTGTCCCTTTAACCAATATAGAACAAGATTCTACTGGTTAGAAAACATGATTTCTGGATGAGACTTGACAAACATACCCCATAACAGTTTGTTTGGGAGGAGGGGGGTTAAAAGAAGGAAAATTAGTTTGCTGCAATTGTATCTCACATCTCTTCTACTCATGGTTTTTCTTTCAAATTTCAGCATATCATATCATCATTTGCACACTAACTAAAGCAGGCTGCCTAAAAAGAAAGATTAAAATGGTATTAAAAAATACATAAAGATGAGAGCACAACTCTGGTTTTACCAGACAAGAAATGTTATTCCCATGTATTCTCAAGGGACTATTCCGCACTATTCAAAGGCATCCACCAACCCTCTTAAAAGGGACACTGCAGGGTGGATGTACAACCACTCATTTTATTCAGAGACCTAGAGTGCTTAAAAATATAAACAAAAAACAAACAAACCATGTTCTCAATTACCGCTGTAACAGTAAATCTCAGACTGTAATTTATCTGCACTGACATCCACTTCACCTAAGAAACGTAGAGCGTATATGTCAGACATTCTTGGCCTTCTCATATGGGTCTATCCAAGAGCTGATCAACCCCAGCACAACAAAAACTGTGCATTAGGAATCATGTGAAAATAAATAAATCTGCATGCATAAAAAAACACACCCACAACAATCTATTTTTAACAGTACACAAAGAACCAATTACAGGAGATAAGATGTATTACATGATTTCTGTGTTGTATTCTCAATCGCAGTTCATTCCAAGAGAATGAACATTCAATTAGTAAAGATAAATGTGCCTCCAGTAATTGAATCCAGTACAAATGACATCCATGGCTACACTATTTAATATAGATAGATAGACAGACAGACACATGCTTACATACACCCCATCAGAATTACAAACCTGATCTCTAATGTAGTTCACAAAACTCTACTTCAGGGGTGCCCAAAAGGTAGATCTCAGATGATTTAAAACTACAGCTTCCGTGACACTTTGTCATTCTAAAGGCATGCAAAGCATTATGGAATTTGTAGTTCTAAATCATCTGAGATCTACCTTTTGGGCACCCCTGAAGAAGAGTTTTGTGAACTACATTAGAGATCAGGTTTGTAATTCTGATGGGGTGTTTGTAAGCACGTGTCCGTCTGTCTGTTTGTAAGTATTTCTATCTATTCTAAAGGTATTCTAAAGGCATTGGGTACCCCTGTTCTACTTGGTACTAGAATATAAGGTTTTAGAATAAAGAAAAGTGTTTTGTAATGAAGTTAACGTATAAAAACGTATTCTAAAGGCATGCAAAGCATCATTTGAGTTGTAGTTCTACAACATCTGGGGCTCTATCTATTGGGTACCCCTGTTCTACTTGGTACTAGAATATAAGGTTTTAGAATAAAGAAAAGTGTTTTGTAATGAAGTTAACGTATAAAAACGTATTCTAAAGGCATGCAAAGCATCATTTGAGTTGTAGTTCTACAACATCTGGGGCTCTATCTATTGGGTACCCCTGTTCTACTAGGTACTAGAATATAAGGTTTTAGAATAAAGAAAAGTGTTTTGTAATGAAGTTAACGTATAAAAACGTATACATTGAAAAGGGACAAGTTATTGCCCTACTGTAGTTAGTACGGGTAACCGTGGCAACCAAGTTTCACAGCGAGGAAATGCACAGGTGAACTCTATTAGGTTATCCTGAAGAAAAAAAACATTGTACAATGCACACAACCAGCACTTCAATCTAGGGCATTGGAATACATTGATTTCCTTATAACAGGATGCGTGGGCTACTGTGGACTTTGAGATTTTCATTTGTGCGTTAATTAAAAATGGGCACATTTGAAAATGAACACTAAGTAAATTACAATCTATACTTTGCAGGGAGTTAATGCTGCATTAGGGAATCAACATTTCTATTGATGGTTTCTATAGCTGCTAAACACCTTTTTTCTGCCTTGGTTAGTGTGCCTGGAGAGATGATAGAATATTTTCAATATGTCACATACCTACCAAGAGGCTCAGGTTTTGACTGACAGTCCCTAGTTGTGGCTACACTGGTAGTCTGTGATTTTTTTTTAAAGTTTCATATTGCATGCTCTACACATCGAATTGTGACTGTACTGTTATTTTTAATGTTTTAGGCCTAGTTACCTAATTATATAAAAAAACAAAAACAAATGAAACATGTTACTTTTGTTGCAACATTTGTAAAGGTGAAATCCTACAATAAAACAAAAATAAATACATAATTGTTCATTTTAACATGTCTTAACATGATATGATCCCAAATTCATCAGGAATGACCCAAATTTGAGCCCCTACTGTAATGGGATTGCTTCTGAAGACACCAATTGCCAGAATAATCAAAATCAGCATGGGTTCCTCATTAAATATAACCTATATGTGTTTTAAAAATAACATTAAGATTAATAAAATATTTTTTTTTTAATGGGGGGGGAGAATAATGTTTTTTCACAGATTTGCTTATAACAAATTCTACTCAACTAGTGTAAAAAACATAACCACAATGGTTATGGTGCAAAAGACGGTGTGTGCCGTGATGCCAATTTATATAATTAAAATGTTCAAATGGTGCGACAGAATTTTTTTTTTGTTTTTTTTCAATATGGGTTGGCAATGACGAGCTGAGAGCGCAGAGTTAAAACGGACTTTATTCTAAATGTTATTGTAGCCGTAATACTTGCTCAAACATCAATATAAAGATGATTAATATTAATTCTGAAATCATCACTGCAGTTCTACTTCTAACACTCTCAAACATAGCCTTGTGAGAGCCTATCAGAGGTTTCCCATTGCCTTAGCTGTTAGTTAAAACGTTACGTTGATTGTGATTTGTCACACCGCGTTTAAAGAAATTCTGAGTCATTGTGTGTATCTTGATAGACTGCCTCACCTGTGAAATTGTGTGAAGTACAAACTGGACATCAAATAGCCGGGACATGGTTGGATCTAGGCTTAAAGACACTGTAGGCACCAAGACCACTTCAGCTCATTGAAGTGGTCTGGGGGCGTTGTCCCTTGTGCACTTGATGTTCTGCATGAGGACCTCCAGAGTCAGATTTTTCCCCAACGGAAAGCATTGATTCAATGCTTTCCTATAGGGAGGTCAAATGCATTTGCTGTGCAAGCGTATTAGGCCTCGCTCATTGTGGGACAGAGGTGGGGGGGGTCGTCGACCCAGCGCCGAGGGATATTGGTGCTGGAAAAAGGCAAGTAAAATAAAGGGTTTTAAACCATTTATTTACTGGGGGGGGGGGGGGGGGATTTGATGGAGCGGCACCACAGTATCCCTTTAACATTAATTATAATCTCATGCAGGAAATTGACACCTTCACCTTGGCATATGTTAAAGCCACAGTGTCAGTGATTTGAAGTGGTCATGGTGCCTGGAGTCTGTATGTGCAGCATTTTTGCTGTGAAACGCAGCACATACAGAAATTAACTCCTTACCTGCTGGAGGTGTGACTCCATCTCTGGCAGTGTCATTAGCCAGTCCAGAATAAAGTTCCAGGCTGGCTAATATCAATTCTGTGTAAAACTGGCATCTGACGCCAGCACGCACAGCATGCTGGCACCAGCAAGCCAATGGTGGCACATCCCTCCCATACGTGCTTCCAATAGTCTCAAAGAAAAGCAATCAATAAAACACTATATACGGTATATATATATACACACACACACACACACACACATACACATGTCTGTGTGTAGTCTTAGTCTGACAGACCCGATTGAGGCCCTCGACAAGCAGAGCTTGGCTGTTATGTTCAAAACAGCCCCAAACAGCTGTTTGTAAATAGTGCATAGAGGCAATTGTCATCATGTTACAAATGCAATTCCTTAAATACATTGTTTGTCATAATAAATACACCCTCTGCGTGTTAATGTGGCAGACGTGGCTAAACAGCTGCTAATGACAGACAAAGCTTTTGGACAGCTGTTTCTAACCCAAAAAAATATCTCTTGCAGTGGTAAAGCTAATTACGTCTTGCCATTGCCACACACTATATTTGCTATCTAAAAACTATTTACAGTTTGTGGCAATGGCAAGACATAATGCTTTGGCAGTGGAAGACAGAAAGCCATGTCTGTGTTTGGTAGTTCATTAGCCACATCTACTACATTAGCACACAGAGGGTGTGTGTTAATATGATTTAGAATGCATCGTTTGTCACAAAATATATACATAATTTATAATAAATGTATTGCTTAAGTATCACTGATAAGGAACTGATTTACTACTTTATTACTGTGGCCATGGCCTATGGTCACTATCATGATGATATACACAGATACTGGTGCCAACTAGCCTCATTTTATCAGAACAGTCCCACATTTTGGGTCCGACCCTGGCCAAACTGGGTACCACTTTATGGGCAGAACCTCTCCTTTCCTGCGGTGGAATTCTTATGGATTCTGAATTTTATAAGGTAGGGTTTAAATGTCAGTTCACATGCTTCCAGAGTAAACTCAACTGGTCCAGATCCCAAAGAACCCACCATTATTCGTAAATTGATTACACATTGGGAGCATATTTCTTCTCACTGCCACACATCTTCCACCCATTACTTCCTGTTTAGCATTAGAGTCCATGCATGGTGCCATTTGGTTATTGGGTGACCACCTCCATCGATGACCTGCTACTGATGTGGGCCAGAAAAATTGTGCAGAGGTTGAACTGCTTATATTTTTTCTATATGATATATGAAATAAAGCTCACAGGATGGAAGATAATTTCCAAGAAGACTGACCCAGTACACCTCTCAATATCAATGGATATTTGATCACTAGCTTAACTCTATGTTACGCTACTTTTTGCTGTAGCTTTACATTTTGATTGCCGATTTGTTTTTTTCTCTCCTCCCCCCCCCCCCCCCCCCCCAGTCCACTCACTCAATGGATCTCTGACAACATTTGATAAACAGTGGAAATAAAACATTATAAAACATTTCTGGCAGACGTATAAATGCGAGAAGCTGGCATGATTACTGAGCATGACTGCCATAAATTCTGTTACACAATGTTCTTGTTTAATCAGGTTTACTAAATATTCAGAGGGAGGGAGCCAGGTTACAAAATGGGAACAAGGAATCCAAACACAAAAATGCTGACACCAAACTTATCAAGCTTTAGAATTAAGCAACACTCATTTACCCAGCAGATATGTGAATCCATCAGGCGCAAGTCACCAAGATATGAACCCAGAGCTACAAATGGATTAAATAAATTTAGTATAGACCAAAACGGTTCCAACTCAACAAAATTAATCACAGGTGCTTCCATTGTTGGTTACCCAAACAACTTCAATCTCAGCACATAAATTCCAAACAGAAAAAAATCTGGACACAGGGTGTGGAAGATGAAAAATTGGGTTACCGCAAGCCTCTTTAATGAAGTTATAAAAGCTTCACTATGACTTATCTGACATGTTTTGTCCTTTCAAACAAACAGGACTTCCTCATAGACTAGGGGTGAGCAATCTGCCGCCCTCCAGATGTTTTGGACTACATCTCCTATAATGCTCTTAGGGCCATAATGCTAGCAAAGCATCAAAGAAGATGTAGTCCAAAACATCTGGCGGGCTGCAGATTGCCCACCTCTGTCATAGACCATTAATTTCCCCTTCACAATTAACCAAACGAGATACAATGCACGGTTTTTCTAAGATCCACAAAAGAAACGTGTAGTTTGTAGAGTGTAAAATCTAGCAGACTCATTTCTAGATCCAAGCAAATGTTTCAAGGAGACGCTTTCGGGATTTGCTTACATAACCATTTAAGGAAAGTAGGTGTCTAACTATGGTATCAAGCCAAATGGGTTACAATACCAATGTCATCCTTGCTTTACCTGAAGATATATATGGTTTTGATTTAGTGTAGTGGTACCAGATCAAAAATATATTATTCCCATCATGAATCTTTGAGAGAGTGCAAATTGAAGGCGTCCTCAAAGGGTAGACATGTTTAGGTTATTGGAGCTGGTGGAAGGGTTCAGCTCCGGAGGGGGGAGGTGCGGGCATGCGCCTGTTGGTCCCCAGGGTCAAACCATTCTTGA
Organism: Pelobates fuscus; assembly: GCF_036172605.1. NCBI lineage: Eukaryota > Metazoa > Chordata > Amphibia > Anura > Pelobatidae > Pelobates > Pelobates fuscus. The sequence goes on from NC_086324.1 coordinate 51,145,842, forward strand.
CAACTTACACTTTAAGGGAGTAAGGGCTGTGGTGGTTATGGTGTTTGAAGCGACCCTTTCATGCAGGTGCTCTTAACTATAAAATATCATAATCATAAGGCCCCTCTAGGCCAAGGAGCAACCTTTAAACTGTGCCACTATAAATAGCACTGTAATGCCACTGCAGTCTAATGAACATAGTGCCATTTCAATATCTTAAAGGCATACATTTTAAAAGTAGCAGGTTCGAGATTTCTGAAGTGAAGAAACTATATAAGTGTGATACAGCGTGACCTGTGACAAGAATACGTCAGATAAAAACCACATTCTACATAAGAAATTATATTTATTTCCCTTTTGATTCCATTTAAACATCATACTTTTCCACGACATTTCAAGCGTTTCACATGTTGACAGCTACGAAGGTTTTCTTATTATTATTAGACCTGTGCGCAAATCATCTTCACCTGCAACGGACGGATCACATTCCTCCCGTAGTGGATGGATTAGTTCAGATATAAATTAACAGGAATTTGATTTGTTTGTCGCAGGTGAGAAGGATTTGTGAACAAGTCCAATTATTATTGGACTGGAATCCACTTGCTATCTTTATTGAATGCCTAAAATTGTTGTATGAGGACAGATGGAGGGTAACTGTAACCATGTGGGGAATCAGTGTACAGAGGAGAAGAAGCATCGGGGATATGAGAAAAATGGGCCGTTGGCCCAAAATTTGTTTTGTCAAAGGGAGGGGTGAGGGCTAAATTGGATACAGGTAGAAAATCTGTATGTGTATACGTCATACATAGATAGGGGTTACTGGCAAAATTGGGCAGGAAGAATTAGTAAGCAGTTGTGTTGATCCATGAAGGATTGGGCTTACCCCCTGCTGAAAGTTAATTTTCTGTTCTTTTACAAATGTCCTGTTTATCTTTATAAGTCAGTATACAACTGCAGCAAAGCAATACAACATAAAATAGACATGTTACTGTATAATCTCACAGAGGCAGCTCAGAAAAAACATAGATTTTCCCGTGCATCAACATTCCATCGTCAAAGAATTCTTTTGTTCTTGAGGTTCTTCTAAGGTCAAGAATCTGTTTAATCTTTCAATCATAAGAGAATGATTAGAAAAAAGTGATCTGAGTTGCTCAGTAACATTTAACATTTTTGGGCCACTTTTCACAGCAGAGAGAATTCATTGTACATGCAGCTGTTTGCTCTATGAAAGTGTTTTTTTTTTTTACATAATTATAGGCAACTCAAGTTTGCTTTGCTGCTGACTTCATGGAGACTTGGGTCAGAGACAAAAGGGATATGGTGGAGGGCGTAGATCTTTGTTCTGCTACAAAGTTAATACCCATCACTGCATGAGAATTACATGATAGGGTATTTGTGCTTCAAGACAGATAAAGGGAATGGGTGTTAGAAATGAATTGGTTGCACAGCTAATTTATAGATTCAGATTTTCATTCAAATGATAAGCTTTAAAAAGAATCATCTTGTATATTACATGCGACGTAAGGGAGATGGCGACTGCCCTACGGTGACAGATGTACAAATCTCAAGATGGAACGTGGGTGTGTTTGGCTCCATTTCCGGAGCAACAAACAAGCTGGCTGTGTCGTATATACAATAACACCACACTATAGAACCAGGGCCGTCTTTAATATTGATTGGACCCTGGGCAAGAATTTACTTGGGCCCCCTGGATCCCGCCTTCCCACACCCTAGCATGCAATCACACCCTCCACACACACACATACCAAAAAAAAACACAACTCGTAGAGTAGTAAACTTTAATAATGTAAACATAAAGAACTGGTTCACAAATAAGTCCTTAGCTTGACCTACTTGCCACCTGTAGCTTCTTTTAACCTCGGTCTTATAGTATATTTTTATTTTAACAGTTACCGTATATGTTGTTGGAAGAACAAGCATAATAACAATATCTTTCACCCTAAGGGTGGAGGGGACCTAAAGATGCTATAGTGCTGGGAAAATGAGTTTGTTTTCCTAGCATTATAGTGGTCCTTTAATACAACTCACAGTAATGTGAAGTGTGTCAGTGTATCGCACGGCTCCACAGCAATACAACTCACAGTAATGTGCGATGTGCAAGTACATCACAGATCACCTTAGAATAAAATGCATAGAAAAGTGGAGTGTGTGAGTATCACAAGCTCCAAAGCAATATAACTCACAGGAACGTACAATTTGTGAGTGTATTACAGATCACCTTTTTAATACAATGCACATGAATGTCACATGTCACATATATGCACATGTATATCATACCCGACCCACTGCTTTCCCATAGAGAAGCATTGGGAGGCTATTGCGCATGCGTGGCCTCATAGAGATGCGTTGAATCAATGCATTTCTATGAGGAGTGTTTAGCGTGAATGCCAGTTTTGCACGTTGTGCAACATTGGATTAGGAAGCACCTCTAGTGGCCGTCGGATGGCCGTGGGTGTTTTTCTGAAAAGGCAGTGTTTACATTAAAAAGCCTGCAGAGACATGCTATAGACACCAGAACTACTACGTTTAGCTGTTGTGGTTCTGGTGACTATAGTGTCCCTTGAATATAGAGAGAAAAAAAAGGATCAGCACAAAAGTATTAAATAAAATGGCTGTATCATTATTATAAAAATTAAAAAAGCACAACTTGACACAAATATATAGTATTTAAAAGATTACTTTATTTTTAACCATGTGATTGTACTGTACTATTAACTAACCTCTCCATCCACCCCTCCCCCTCCCCTCTAAACACCCCTCACCACCCCTCCCCCTCCCCTCACCACCCCTCCCCTCTAAACATCACTCCCCCCTCCCCTCTAAACATCACTCCCCCCTCCCTTCTAAACACCCCTCACCACCCCTCCCCCTCCACGCTAAACACCTCTCCCCCTCCCCTCCAAACACCCCCCCCTCCCCTCCCAACACCCCTCACCACCCCCCCCCTCCCCTCCCAACACCCCTCACCACCCCCCCCTCCCCTCCCAACACCCCTCACCACCCCTCCCCTCTAAACATCCCTCCCCCTCCCCTCTAAACACCCCTCCCCCTCCCCTCTAAACACCCCTCCCCCTCCCCTCTGAACACCCCTCACCACCCCTCCCCCTCCCCCTCCCCTCTAACCACCCTTACTCCCATAAAACAATATATATTACTGTAACTTAATACTTACAGTTCTGAAGACTCCAGCAGGCTCAGGATCAGTTGGGCAGCTGGGCTCAAGGCTAGAGTGGGTGCCACGCTCTGCCGTTCAGGATGGTGCCGCTCTGCACTTCCGGAAGGCGCCGCGCTGCAGTTCGGGAAGGAGGCGGAGTCACAGCAACGCTCACCCTAGCGTTGCCATGACTCCGTCTCCGCGTGACGTCACAGTGCGCGGCGCACGCAAATGGCAGGGGAGGTCGGGAGGCAGAGCAACAAGTAAGTCCTTCACTATGCAGCAATGCCGCTCGCTCGCATAGTGAAGGTGAAGAATTAGATCGGGGGAAAGGAATTTGTGGGCAGTGGCCAGCGGGGCTCAAGAGGCAGCTGCCTTGGGCCCCCCAGGAGCAACTGGGCCCGGGGCAGCTGCCCCTTTTGCCCCGCGTTAAAGACGGCCCTGTATAGAACTACAAACAATGCTGCAACATTAGAGAAATGATATTACCAACATTAATGCTGTCAAAATGTGATACTGTGCTGTCAGATTGCTAAACTTCATCATATATTTTACAAATTCATTATTTTCTTGCTGTGTTTATTAAATGCATCATTTTGTTATCTTGCTTTAAAACAATTATCCAAAAGGTGCAAGGCAAACATTCTGTAGCATACCTCCAAACATACAGGCCTGCAGAACTGGGGCTGGGTGGGCAGGCCCCTGACAGAAGTCTGCTAACCACATCACTAGTGATGCCCATAATGAGTGGGTGGGAAAGACAAAGGAGAGTGGTCTTTAATACTAATGTGTATGTGGCCATTGCATTGTCTGCATGGTGATTAATCATATGCCTTCATGCGTCTTGGGTGGCTGGAGTGTAAGCTTAAAGGGACACCCACTGCCCAAATACAAAATAAATAAAAATCACTGTTTTGTAGATATACTATAAAAGAAAACTTGCATGTATTTAATTATGTCTTTTTTAAAATTGGGTGTATATCTAAAAAGCGCTTGCAAAAGCTGCAGATCTTGTCTGCTGCCTTTGCTAGCCCTCCCCTTCTAACCACGTCCAGATTTTCTTTGGGAGTCCAATCACAGACTTCCCAATGCAGCCCAATGAGAAATCTTTGCAAGGCAGGTGCTCTGAGTGATTGCTGCTTCTGGAGTTTAGCTCCAGCAACCCAACCAGGAAGTAACATGATTGGTCATCTGATTGACAGCTGGAAGGGGTGGATGCGGGGGAGGGGAGGGGGGGAGGACAAGGTTAATTCATAAAAGTATCAATTTCTATTGAAATCTGCACTTTTTGCAAAATTACAATAAAATTATTCACACATAAAGCATTTCAGTGTCCCTTTATTCAAACTGTAAATGACAAGATAATATATAATTTTGAGAACATACTATAAACAAGGGTACAGAATCAACTCGTATAATATGATCGGTAAAAACAAAAAAAAAACAAAGCAAGAATTAGAACTCTGGCAACAAGCTAAGCCAGCTAACACATTAGTAATAAAATGAATCATGGACTGCTAACAAACCCATTGAAACCTACAATGCCACTTTAAGAGTGCTAGTACGCAATATCACTTAAAAGATGATGCCCATTCAAAAATATATATGTAAGTTACCTTTACAAGAGACCCTCACTTACTTACAACCTAATAAGAAGAATGGAAATGTAAAATTCTAATGCGAACATTAATAGGTGATACTGGGTATGGATCTTAGCAACATGAAGACAACAAAAAACAACAACAATCTAAATAAAAAGAATGATGTCGCCAGGAAGCAAATTAGATAATCCAATCTAGCTTCCTGCATCATTTAACCTCATAGTCCGGCGAGGTGAACTATAGAAGATGAGTGGCTGAGGGTCATTTATTGGCTAAAGAGCCATTTTGGAAATGAGTCAAAAAGAGGATAGGAGCACAGGATAGTAAGCCAAAACGATTCCGTGCAGGTCATTTTCCAACCTTTTATATCACGGTATGTAGATGGAATCAGCTTGCCAACCAATTATTAATCTGTAAAATTAGATCCACTCTTCATGTATAACATTATTACGATTAGACTTCACTAGACTATTCAGAGTATAGAAAGGGCTCCACCACACTGGGGAATGCAATTCCACTACTGCAAACATCTAACTCCGAGCAGTTGCCTGGGGCTTGTTAAATATAAGGTGCCTGTTTCAGAAATGGAGGACCACTAAAATGATATGAGGTTAACGACACCTTGTCTAGTGAATCCATGACTCTAAAAAAAAGAAATACAAATAGTTCATCAACCTCTGCAAACTACAAACATATTAAACGCAGGAGAGGGGTGAATGATACTACATGTGCCCAAACAAGACAATAAAATACTCAATTAAAGGGCAACATTTTCTAAAGGTTTAATACTTGTCCTTCTTGTGCCTATAGTATGGCCGCTGATAGAACTAGTTTGAAAGTTCCTATTTATACATTAGTGATCTAAATTCCACCTGTGTTTGGATGAAATCCATTGTCGGTTAATGCTGCCACCCAATACATTTTCTCCAAATATGGATGGAATTCACATATCTTTTGTGAAAGGGGACACATTACAATAGGAGGTCAGACCAGAGGCGCTCAAGAGACCCAGGTAAAGTGTTAGAAAATCCGAGTAGTTTGACAATTACCATGTGACCACGCCAGGAGATTACTGGCAGCACAACAACTATAGCTGCTTTAAGCAAAATAAAAATTAAAGCAAAATTAAAAAAAAGTTTAATTCCAAATCTAAAAGGCATGCAGATAGTTGATATTTGATGCAATTATAATTTTCCACAAATCATCAAAAAAGATTTAAATTAAGATCTCAAATAACGTGTACTTTTTCAAATACGGATATATTTTTGGTATTGCTGTCCTGCAAAGCAAAGATTGTAATGCTTTATGCCATTAGAACATATTTTCATGCTATTCACATACTATTCTAAATGCAAAACTGACTGTGTTGGCAGCAGCATGCAAACTGGGTAGTGTTGGATTCTACATTCATTCACTATACACAATTATTTCTTGTCTCAATGTTACATTACACTACCTGCTACTCCAGTAACGCTCTAGGTTACAACCATGAAAGCTACAATGAGTACTTTGTGAACTCTTAAACAGCTAATCATGTGAATAATGGAATTTCTGTTTTAATGCAAACTTCATTTTCTTTATAAATACACAACATAGATGATTTTTGCCTCTGTGAGGCTGTGGCAATCTCAGACAGTGTGTCAAAACGCGGGATATCTGTTTTTAAAAGTTCACATAAAAGGTCCAACAGATGGAATTTGGCAGGATGGAGTGAAAAGGATACAATCAGGTCCAGTGGGATGTCTGGAAAAAAAGGAGAGGTCCAAGGTCGCCTACCTTATATCTGCCTGTCTCCATTAGACTGGGTGTATGAGTGTATTTCCTGTTCTGCCTGCAAATTCAAACAGCAGAACAGGAAGTGTATTGTACATGGGAGACCAATAGGGTCAACAGGCACAGAAAGAAAAGGATGTGGAGACAGAGGGGGAAAAAAAAAGTCACAATTTGAAATGGAATTAAAATTGTAGCCAGCAAAAACTGCCTTCTGTGATGAAACCTGTCTAGCAATTCCATAAGAGAAAAGTTAAATACGCCCATACGTGCTATTTTTTTTATTATTGTGTACTTTTGTTACAGAATCATTTTTTTCCATTTTCTTAAAAGAAAAGAATCACTGCTTACTTAGGGAAAAAAAAAAATCTTCAAGAGCTTCTCATGCAGAATGCGACAAGAGGGGAAGCATTTCTAAAAGTTATTATAATTTAGCAATGCATTTATTGCCAAGTGCGTGTTTTATAATTTTCTTCTATGTGAGGATCTAGTTTGTTATTGAGGTCTTTTACGAGGCATGTAAGCTAGAGTCTAACGTGTTACCATGATGTGTACAAGTATTTGCATATCACTGCATGGCATTCTGGGATTCTGAGGGAACAAATCGGTTCTTTTGTAAATTTAGTTATAATTGTGGTTTATAGCCGATCTTACTTTAAATCAATTTTTATGTGTATGATGCACACTACACTATTGTTAAAATGATTGTGTACATTATCAATACAACACACCCAATATCCACAGACAAGACCCCACACCCCTCATTGCCAAATCCCTGCGATCATATGGTCATTTGGGCTTTCTGATGATAACTAATTTGAGGTTCTGAGACAAGTGCCCTTCTAAGTTGTGTAGAACCGAACGCAGGTGGTCCTGGAAGTCCAGCGGTGTTCGGGAGTTTCAGTGTCCAAAAACCGTTCCATGAACTCTACGACCAAACATGCTGCCTGCGTTTGCGGGAACAAGATGGCCACCACCTCGTGGTCGTTCATGCGAACAGCAGCCACCCAGACGATTACTAGGAACACTGCAGTGGAAAGTGTTACAAATTGTCAATTAGGCTTAACAAGCTCCAGTGTGGTATCTGGTTCGTGCGGCTGTTCGGGAACCGAACCATATAATCCCAATTCCACGAACTGAGCCTTTTTAAAGTATTTTAGCCAGGTATATTGCAGGAGGCTGGCAAGCAGGCCCCTCCAAGAACACGTAGCAGAGGCATTTCTGCCACAACTTACTTCCAACCTCTACTTGCTGTTTTTTTCCCCAAAAACTTAAACTGATGCTTTTGGACAAAAAAAAAAAATATCTGAGGGAGAAATGTACCCGTATTTTCTCATACAGTAAAGTTTATAGTTCTCAGAGGACTCTTAAAACTGCCACATAATACTTGTAAATTGAAAAACAGATGTTAAAATGCACAAAACAAGACGTTATCAAATAAATCTTCAAGAACTATCTGGTACAGAAACTCGGTACAATTAACTGGCTTGCACGGCCTAGTGACCCATGGACGTTATAAAGGATTAAGGTAAAGAGACAATTTTCTCAACCTTGAGGTGTGCTTAGTTTTCTGTTCTAAAAGGTAGGGCCGAAATGTAAAAGGAGAAGAGTCCCCAGTGGAATGTGCCTGAGGTTTGTAATGGTTTCCATAGTGATTTTTAGAAATAAAACACTTTGATAAATCTATCTCATCACAGAACCAGCGGTATGTGCGCCATCTTGGCGCCATTCTGCTCTACATTGAGGCCACGCTTCACTCAGACGTTCATTCTGATGCTGCATGTTATACTCAAAATAGGCTGCGTTATTTTTTGGAGCCTGTGAACAATGTATCAATCCGACATTGTCTACTATGACAGCGCATAAATGATGACCTTTAGCCTTTCACTGATGGGTATAAATGTCATTATAAGTTGCATTTTCAGTTGAATTTGGCGAAATCACTTTAAAAATTCATTTTGTTGAGCTTTTTCAATTGCTTTTGTTTGATTTGTTCATTGCAAACTGAAAGTCTGTACTTTTTGACAATAAACCTGATTTTCAATGGGGGAGGAGGGTTGAATAATTTTGAGTACAACTGTGAATGATAAATAATGGTGATAGCTTTAAGTATATAATCCATTTATAACAAATATGAAAACCTCACCTTATAACCTCAGCAAAACACAGATAGAACAACACAGAAATGCTTGGTACTGGAATAATATGGTTTCGTTTTTTTTCACGCTGAATCTACTTGTTTCCTTTGTACCCACAGAAAACACTTTTAAAGCCAGTCAAAACCAATGTAAGTGAAACAACTTATCATGATCAATATTTCAATACTTCTATTATAGCAGACTTAGCTATTTTATTCTATTGGCATTGTAGCCGTGCTCCATCATACTCTGCGGGAGTCTTTGTATGTTTAATTTCAGTGATATTTTTTTTCAATGTCTAAACTATGGTGTAATCACTGTGCGATTGTATTTTTAATTTTTTTTTTTCCCCAAAAGCATTGTTTCCTGAAACACGCAATATATCATGGCCTTATAATTTGCTTCTGCCAAATCTATTGTTCTGCAAGCGAGGAACTGGAACTGCTTCCCGGGACCATAATTTCTTCGTCTTAGTCATTTAAATAAAAAAATAAAAAAATATGTATTCATTAATCTGCACTTTATAAAAAAAAAATATATATATATAATTGGCAGATGCTGTAGTAACATTTTAGAAAACAGATGTCCAATGTTCTTCAGAACACATGAGAACAGACATATCCATATAACCTTCACCCTAAAATAGAAAATACGGAACTACATAAGGAATGATAGGAACTTAACCCTTAAATAACTATATAGTTATGCTTGTCTAAACCTCATGCACGTTGGAATAGGATAGAGTGTGCATTCTTTTTGTGGATCCAAAAGTTTGGATTATGGAAGATGGAAACAACTATCTGATCATAAATGGATATTTAATATGGTTCTATATTATGTACCTAAGAGAACTAAATCAATGTGTATCAAAATCACATATTTCTTGCATGATTGAGTCCGTTAAATCTTGCTTTATCATTTAATAAATGGGATAATAAATGGTCAGCAGTCTCATAATATTAGCTAAAGCAATAAAAGAACAACCAAAATAGTATAACGGAACAAAATTGCAGGTAATTCAGGCCTAGTAAAAACAAAGTATTACTTAAATGTATTCAGTAATCAGTCACCTTCTCTCACCTTAAGCAAAGACCCATGGGTAAAGCTCACAAATGATGCACCACCACCACCCCCCTCCCCTGCCGCAAAGCCATACAACAAGAAATGATGTCCACTCCATAGACAAGAGAGGCGTTAAAACCTTTTGTCTTTAACTATTTAGCGCACAAAAGCCTTACCGCTATGGCTCAAACTCAGACCTACTGTTCCCATATCTCCTTACCTAGTTACTTCCCAATACAGTGGGACCTAGGTTTACGAATGTAATGTGTTCTCTGGGACGTTTCTTATTGCGAAAAATTTGTAAACCGAAAAGCGGTTTCCCATAGGAATGCATTGAAAACCAATTAATCCGTTCTTAACCCCTTAAGGACCAAACTTCTGGAATAAAAGGGAATCATGACATGTCACACATGTCATGTGTCCTTAAGGGGTTAAAGGTCAGAAAAAAAGTCAAAATGAGCTGGCATGGAAACCAACCCACAATGCAGAACACACAGTAAAAGGCATGCAAACGACGAAGCTCAGCTCCCTACCTTTCCACAGCTTTAAAAATGCACCAAAATGTCCCAAAACTGAAAACAATTTCCAGAATGGCTCCAGAACTCTATGCAAAAGCCGCTAAGAAGAACACCTCCACACTCTACGCCACGTGCTACCCACAGGCTCCAGCATGCAGGGGGCGATGCTATAAACCTCCCAGGTGCAATGCATCCTGGGGAAACTTGCTTTGTATTGCGAAAACATTTTGTAAACTGAGGCATTATTTTCAATGGATTTTCATTTGTAAACCGAAAATTATGTTAACAGAGGCGTTTGTAAACCGAGGTCCCACTGTATATAACGGTATGGCTCTTCATTTAACGCCACCACAAGCGGGTAGCACATATACCTCATAAGTTGTTCGCATCATAGCGCTAACCTGCCACATCTCGCCAACAACCCAATATGTAGAATGCATTTAATTTGTTTGTTCTTTAATATCTAAAAATGTAAATTCACGTGTTACACTAATCGCTCTGACTACTGCCTATGTAAACTATCACATGTACAATTTGCACACATGGCTCTGTTGCCACAGTAAAGCATAACTATGAGTTGATACAAAAATACAGAATAAAAAAATAAAATAAAAATGTATTCAGTAGCTACAGTGAGTGTATGTTCTGGGATTTAGGTGTTGAGTTTAATAAAGTTGCATGAGAATACAAGATGCATGCTAGACCGTATTGACCTGTAATCTGAAACTATACTCTCATTCCATCTTTTAAATTAAATTAGAAAAAAAAAAAAAAAAAAGACTATTTGTATTATAGAGAGGCTGTTCTATTCGTGGTTTTATCTTGTTTGCAAGCACAATATAAATAAAAAATACGGAAGATACCTCAAATACAGTAACATACGACAAAGTCTCCATATTTACACAGACCATTAAAAAACAAAAACGGGTTTGTTGTAGACTGCAGTGTTCTTTTAACTGCAGATCACCCTGCAATATGGATGCTGAAAATCCTACCATGTATCCAACTTCGTTGACTATAAGGATAGCATATCAAGAAGGAAAAATAAATCAATAAATAAATAAAAATAAAATGAATATTTTCTAGGCAAAATTTAAACAGAATGTTATTAGGTACAAACTATCCCCAGACTTCTGGATTGAAGGAGGGTCTAAATTGCTAACATAGAGAGTCACACTCTCAATAATTTACAAGTAACACCAAAATAGAGGGAAAAAGTGTGAATATAAAATGCGACATCTTGGATGGATTATATTTTCTGATATACAAACAGATTATTACGTATACTTGTTTTATGAAAAACAAAAAAAAAATGGACTTGAATGAATCCTGTATAAGGAGACGTTATAAACCCACTTATGGTTTTGAGAGTGTAAAAATATATCTATTGTGTACATCGCAGGGGTTCGAATTATCCGTGATTAGATTTGCAAGGAATGACGCCGCCACATACAGAGCTTTGTGAATTTTCATTAACAGAACAGGAATATGCTTGGGAGAAGGCAGGATGTAAATCAGGGGATCAAAGGACTTTTTAAGGAACGTAATGCTGCAGGGCACCTCTTTATGAAACACCTTCATCGAGCCATCTTTTACAATGTACATATTGCAATAAAAGGTGCTAGGAGACAACGGTTATCTCTTTCCTGACTCACAGAACCTGGCAAATAACCAGACCCCACATTGCCCACTCAGCAAGTAGACTAGTGCATACGGGCCTAGAAAACAGGATGGATCTGAATAAACAAAAATGATTAAATGGAGCCTCCAGATATGTTCAATTTAATATAATGAGAGCAAGTCGAGGGTAAAAGTCACAGTTCAAAACCAGAGTTTTTGTGACACCTACCCACAGAGATCGCATCAGATGAAAAGGATTTCAAAAGGCCAGTAACCCTGATTAATTAAAAAATGTCATCACATTTCTGAGCAAAGTATGGTACAAAATGCATAAAAGGAATCAGATAATGACCATAAAAAGTAGAACATCCATGATGGACAGATATTTGTGGATTAAAGAACAAATAATAAATCAGTCAACATTACATGAAACTGTGAATAGTTTTTGTTAATAATAATGCAAAAAAAAAAAAAAAGAAAGAAAAACAACAACCGAAGAACATGGGAGCATGGCATGGCGTGTAAGGAGTATGGCGGCTAAGCCCAGAGCTGTGTGCAGAGTGGGTCCTGAAGCGGCTTTCAAGACATACTTTAAAAAATAAAATCTTTATTTTACAAATACATAAATAGAAAATGTGCTAACTATTGTATGTAAAATAAAAATTAAATGACTAAACTAAATAAATGAAAAGGTTTCATTAGAAAAAATGACTGATTAAACATAGAAAAAAAAAATTAAGGAAATGTACTGAAACATCCACCAAAACATATTCAAAAAATAATATGAATACATTCACAAAAATGTCTGTCTGTGACACTGCTGCCAAAAAATCTAAGAAAATGCTGCTAAGCACCTACACCCTCCTTCCCTCCCCCCCGAGGATTTCCAACTAACCACTAGCAATTAATTGACTTGAACATCCTTTCTTCTGTCCCTCGTAGTTGTTCTGGAAATAAAAAATTCAATTCTTGAAGTATTCATTTTGCACTGCTATACAGTGAAAGCTCTGAAGTATATATCGATTTTCTTCTGATGCCTTAAAACAATCTGAAACAGCCTTTACATGTGTCTATTGATTAAAGGAAAAGTTTGGCTGCTATATTTAAATGTACTGTGCCACTGCTCAGTGGCTGTATGCGGAGAGAAGACAGGTGATGAAATGATTGAAAATTGCACATTGGTGCCATGCTGCTATCTTTACAGCTTTCTCGAAATGTGAATATTACTCTGTGTATCACTCACATAGCGAGACAAGCTAATGGCAATTCATAATTTAGAAAATTGTCACAGTAAATACGTGCAGAAGAAGACGTACACAGCCTAGGATAGTTCTTTATTAATAGGTGTATGACTAGGTGGTGCTCCATCTACCTGTCTCTGGACCACTGAAAACCATCAGGGTGTTTGTAAAATAAAACAACAACAACAAAAAAAAAACTGGTGGACACGAGAAGTGGAATACAGCAGGCATGTAGTTAGGGACTCTGCAACCATAGGAACATGATAGGTTGGAGCACACAATACCAGGTACATAAGACCATAGGGACATATCATAGAAACTTAGGAATTCACTTCCAGATATACCCAGAGTCTAAACGGAGATTTGACACAGGCAGCACTTTGCTGAATATTTGTTTGATGCCTTGGCAGATGTGTGTTCTGTTTGGGCGCCTAGTGATGCCTTCTGTAAGGAGCCTCAATTAGCTCCTATGAACTGGGTCCTACTGTGCAGGGCTGTTTTAATGGCTGAGAACGATCAGCATTTCGGCAGCAGGGAAGGGGGCAACAGGCACCTGCAGGACAGACCCCAGTTAAGTTGTCAAACCATTTGCAAATAGCATGACTGGGAGGGAGCCAGGGCACTTCTAGCACTATAACCTCTAGAGAAGGCTTTAGTGGTTATGGTGCTTAGAGTGTTGCCTTAATGACTAGATTTACCTTTAAGCACTAATATGATGCAATAGTGATATAAAATTATAGATACCTTTGCTACAAATATCTATTAAGCAGGAACCCACACATACACTTTTATATACACACAGAATCTCTGAGACTCTTTAAGCATCCTTTGACAATATCAAACCCCAGACAAGACATTCTTGACCGTGCTATTCAGCTTTCCTCAACACCACATTTCTAGTTCTCATCACAAGATTCGTTGAGTGTCTCCTTTTTTGTTATTTATTAGCGCCTAAAAGTCTGAACTATGCTATGGTGGTACATAAAGAGCTCTATAGAAGACAATGTTATTATACAAAGTAACCATTCAAAAGGCCTTTGGGGAAGAATGTTTTCATTTCATTTGTCTTGCTATCGCCTGTGTACACTCTTTTCTCCAATTGTAACCTTGTAACACACAGCATCTATGGCTGGATTTACACAAGTATAACATTAATAACAAATACAGATTTCTTTCCTTGAATTTTATCCTGTGTTCTTAGATAGAGTGTTAGGGCAAAGTTAAAAAGGACAAGGTTGTTAAAGGTCACAATAAAATGCATTCTACTACATCTTATAGGCTTCTACACAGTAATGGAACAGTAATTGCCATTTCCAGCCTTGCCACAGTCTCAAATCATTCACTGGTTGTGATTACTCAATTTAGCTCAGGGTCGACTCTTTAGCCATTGTGTCTTAGATACTAAATATATACTATATATCCCTTATACGGCTGCTTTGGATTTAATAAGTTCTATTTCACAATTTTTCTCCTTCCCTTTTGTTCATCTTTATAAAAGAGAAAATGGTAGAACACACAAAACATGTTTTTTTTTTTGTTTTGTTTTTAAAAACAAGCCTTTAAAACACCAACTTATTATATATTTTTCTTATTTGGGGGTACCATTGAAAGCCTTTGAGTGCAATGTTGATGTAGATTGCATAAGAAAAGCAATTACTGCAAAAGAAAAAATAGGCTTGCCATACAAGAAATTGTACTGCACTGTTGAGCAGTGAGATTGACTTGGGTCAGAGGACACTCAAAGATAGCATTTATTTATCCCTCAGTTTCAGAAGGGGGAAGAATAAATAGCTGTCTTATATGAAGACATGCTTCAGAAAAGGGAGAATGGTGCTTGCTCACTGAAGATGTCAGACCAAGCCTTGAAGTCATCATCCTGCAAGAATTGTAATGTTTTGTTTTTTTCTCTTTCATTTTTGAATCAGCAGACAAAGTGCCACACCAAATGTGAGGTTGGCCTCGAACATCCAGTCCTCAATGTAACGCCACCCATAAGCAATACCATATCTGGGCTGTCATGACAAAAAGGGATATCCTTAACTCAAGTTCTGAGGGGGTAAATGACCTGCTCAATCTTGATGACATGGTATTAGTGTAGGTGTGCACCCAATGTCAGTGTGTCATGTCTTCAGGCTATTGTACAGCTAGGTCTAAGTTCCCCATGTGGCAAGATCAAAGCTTCTGAAGTGTCCCATATAGGAGAGGCACTCTCTATTTTAGGGCCAAATCTATCTGTCCCTCTGTAATACCCTTATATACCTCTTTTGTAGAACCTCAGTATTCTTGGTGTGTCTGAAGTTATATTAGAGCTCCACAGCAATAATACTCTCGGTAATCGACCTTTAAAATACAACACACGTATTTAGACATCGTTCTTTGTAAATATGATAGACTGATTCTTAATTAAATCAGCCCACCCCTGGTCACATTCTCCTTGTCCATCTGAAATATTGGTAGGTATGAGTATACCCGGGTATACAGCACAATGAGAGGATTATCTGCTCCCCCTATAAATACAAAGCTTACAAAGCTAAGTTGTATTACAACAGAGAAGTATGAGTATATGATAATACATCCTAACGCCCTTCTTTTTGTAATAACAGGTTTCTTCAATTGTAGAGAATTAGCTGACAATTATGGATTCTACCTTGACAAAACTGGAACAAATATGCTATTTTTTTTTAGCTTGAATGATGTCCTAAAAAGGTAATTTCCTTGCCAGTTCCCAATAACTCTTCATTTAGTGAATGAAGTTTAAGAACTACACTTCAGATCTGTCCCTCGATCCCACCATCAAAGGTACCCAAGCAGAAGTACCAGTAGGAGATCTTTTACAGCTGCCAGGAAGAAGTGGGCTCTCCACGAAAGTGTTAACCTGGTTATAATGAAACTGTGAATGCCACAGATACCATAAGGATTCATCATCTTTAGCATATAAGCCGTGAAGCACTGGGAAAGGCCTCCATTTACAGCCATTAGAATTCTTTGACACAAGCATTATTCATTAAAGTCTTTCCAAGCTCCTTTGATTTTTAAGATTCTCCTTTGCATATGATGGCATGTATATTTATGGATCATTTGCAGTAAATGTCATGCCATATTTACATTTCTGCCTTCTGAACCATCTGAGTGCCAGAAAAGTGTGCGACACATCTCAAACCAATAATTTGCTTCATCCTACATCACTTAAAACAGTTAAAGAGAATAAATCACTGAATTTAAACATAGCATGCATTATGTATGTGTTGAAATGTTATGTCCCTGTTACCTAATGTATGAAATTCAATCATGCCATTATACGTGTTAATCAAGAGGATGCTTTCAACTAATTACAAACTATGTTAATTAATCTTGCCAGGTTTGAAAAAGTTACAATGAAATGTCTGGGTTTAGATAAGCGTCCTCTGGTTGCAGTATTTATCTGCTTCTTATATAAATAAGAATTTGTCAGCAAGCAACTGATGCCAGTGGTTTCTAAAGGACATTGATTGGCTAGCTGTACACAGCAGATGTGATGTACGAACAACAATTGTCGGATCGGTTCTAAAAGCAGAAAAATCAACATGGCAACCCACTATATGTTTGTGCTGAATTCATGCTCAATTTCAGCTTTTTTTTCTTTTTCTACTATAAAGGATTACACCAACAACCCCCCCCCCCAAAAAAAAACCAACAAAAAAACAACAAAAAACAAAAACAAACAGTTTTGAGTTAAAGTAACCTTTTAAAGTAGAAACATTTAGAGCAACCACCCCAGGTTTCGAAACTATTCTCATTCTGTTAAAATGGAATTCGGTAGTTTCACCGGTGTTCTGTCTAAATGACAGGATGTTCGGGAATACTGACAGGAAGCATCGTGAGATCACAGAGGAAAAGTAAGAATTGTGGGAAAATGTATCTGACCATAGGAAACGGAGCACACTTTGCTCCTCTGCTGGTCATAGATGGTAAGGCATAGAAAACCTCCATAAGACAAATAGTCCCTACTTTGTCTTCTGTTTTAAAGAAAACTAGAGCAGACAGGAAGAAATGAAGAACAGATCCTGACAGAGGGAGTGAAGAGGAGTCGATTGGGGAAAGGTAACCTGTGCCGCACAAGTGGGGGCTATTAAACTGAAGGGGGGACCTAGCGACCCCCCAGCCCCCACCCACGAGCGGTGGTCCTAACAAAAATGTGGGGGGGGGGGGGAACCTATTGTCCTCCCCTCCCGGCCCCCACCCATGAGCTGCGGGTGGGGGCCTTAAATGAAAATGCGGGGGGAACCTATTGTCCTGCCCCCACCCATGAACGGCGGGTGGTGGTCCTTGATGAAAATGTGGACCTATTGGACCTATTGTTTCTCCATCTCATCCCCCCGGGTGACTAGGGGTCCCCAAGCCCCTGGCTGCTCACTGTTTAGTAGACATGCTCCTACTCGCAGCATAGCGAGTAGGGGCATTCAGGAGATTTTAATCTCCCTTATGCCATTATGGGGGTCATATGGACCCTCATAGAGTGAGGGAGGACATGGGGGGCTTAGGAAGTGGCGGGGAGCACTGCTCCCTGACGCTTCTATTTTTAGTTGGTAGTGCCCTCCTTGTAATAAACCAAACTAATTAACGAAGAGGTCTTCTTTCATTCGTTTGAACTTTCTATTCATTTATTCGTCTTTCTGTTGAATGAATGAATAGATGAAATTCCTGTTTGCATGCTCAAGTGTTTAACTGGGCATGTGCGAGAATTTCACAGCGCTAGTTAGCATTGGCAGGTGACGTGTCTCACAGGGACTTTACCTATCTACACAGATGGTGGCGCCCAAGACCTAGGTCGGGCATAAAATAAAGATGAAAAAATAGGTAATATGGTGGGGCTTAGGGGCATTTGGTGGTGACTAGGGGGATAACTAGATGTAGGTTAAATAAAAATAGGATTCGGCCATGACAGTGCCGCTTTAATGTGCATTAGTATAAAACACAGTCTAAAAACAGACAAAGAATAAACAGGCCGAGCAATACAGAAATAATGTGATGAATGAGATAACACGACCATGGTCTAGGATTCCAGAGATCAGGAGTCAAAACAGCCAAGACACAAGTAGAAAATACACACCAAATAACTATAATGCACTCTCGGGTAACTGAGGTCACACATAATAATGATAATAATGATGCATAGGTAAGTAATGTCGCTGAATGGACGCACACTAGTATTGCAGCAAAAAAAGCTGGAGATATCAGTGCGTATACAAGGTTTGCAAGGTGCAGCGGTCCACCTAGAAAAAAGATGCCAGAACAACATATGGTGGTGTCCAGGGGGCAAATCAGAATAAATCACAATGTCACCACTGTAATCTCATTTTTTAAAGTGGATCCAGAGAGTATAACTGTGAAAACATTTATTCTCACAATAATAATATGTATTAATAAACAATATTTATTAAATATATAATATATAAATTGGCTTTTTATATAATTTATTTTCAAAGTGCAGAGTTAATGATACAAGGCAAAGTTGGTGAATAACATAACAGTTGGTATACATGTAAATGACAAGATATGCTGCACTTTTTGTTTTTTGTGTAGTAGAGAAGATAAGAGTTATAACATGCAATTCCAAGGTACAAGAGTTTAGTACAAGCTTAGTTGATATAGATATCATTATTGATATTATCAGGATGGCCCCACCACTCTCTCGTGGACAAGTTAAAGGCAACAGTGGGATGTGAGCAGCTATGGATCGGGGTTTACAGTCCACATTACGAATTACGGTCTGTCCACAGTTTGACGATGGGGGGCTTATGTGGTGGGCTATGTAATATTCTAATCTATATTAGACAGGCTTAAGCCCCACAATATTTAAAGCGAACCAGGGGAGAAGAAAAACGGAGGGCTGATAAGGTGCTAAAAACATTGCAGGAGTATAGCCCATACCAGTCATCGCTAAGTTCAGCCAATACCCCGTGTGGGCAGTGCAGAGAGTTCCGGTATGAGACCTGTCTGCTCGCCGGCTTGAGGAGAGTGATCGTAGGTGTGCCTTCGCGACGGGGCCTGATGGATGGCGTCGTCGTCTGTGGCGCCTTTGGTAAGTCTGCTTCATCGGTCGGGGTAAGCTTCTCCGGGTAGAGCAGGAGGGCAGTGCCACGGGTGAGCACCCTTCTGGGGTCTGTGTACTTGTCTGCTGTTCTCTCCGCTCCAGCCTATTTCAGAAGGCTGCGAATACAGCATCCAGTCTTGCGTGGATGTCGAGCCCCTTAGCTGAGTCACCCTGCCTGGTGGCGGTTTCCGCCATTTTGAGGTCAGTGGACTTCGTCAGTCTGGTGAGGCTCTCCTGGGACCGAGATAACCCCCATCGGTCCATAGGGGGGGGGGGAACGAGGGCCCATATTCAAGATTGTAGCCGTCGTGGGCAACAGGGGAGCGTCCGCCTCCCACGTGCCTGCCACGTGTGTAGGCCTTGGGTGTCGCATTGGGGATTTCTGCAGGGTAGGCTGCTTGTTTGGTACCGATACGTGCCCCTTGTTGTCACCTCGCAGTTGGTGGCCCATTTGTGGCTTTTAAGGGCTGCTTGTGGCTTGTGGCTAGCAATATGTGCCTGGAAGAGCAGGAGCAGTACTTTCCTGCGTCCGCTCAGCTTGGCGGTTAGGCCCCGCCCCTCACAAGAATAATATGGATATCAACAACTAAGTGCAACAATCCAACATTTTCATATTTTTTTTAAATGTCAGTAAGAATCTATTTTGACATTATTAGGACACCTTGCTGATCTGTACAATCACTTTTAAATTAAAACGCTTCTTCTATTATTGCTGCTCATTGTTCATGCAAAATTTGGCACATGTTTTCAGTGTCAAAAACATCAATCTTCCTCCTAAAAACATATCATTCTGGCTTGATATCAATCTAATCTTACATTTTTAGAACCATATTTCGCACTGAATTACAAATTTAATGAATGTAATAATAGTATGATACTTAAGTTTAATAAACACAATAATGTTTGTTATTACTCGAGCAGAAGCCTGATGTTTATTTCTTTAATATTGCAAATATTCAAAAAAATGCAAATTTTCTCTAGAGCACCACCTCTACTCTGTGCACAATTTTTTTCCCATATGTTTTACTGCATCTCTTTAGTCATTGGTTACTGTAAAGAAACAACACTTGTTTTTCGTTAACTCTGAATTTCCACATTTGGTAGATAAAGCTACAGAGCACCGACCAACCCCCTGGCTCATTAACTACAAAGAAAACTGCAGATTAAGGGCTCTCCCTGTGTGGCCTCCGTTAATAGGGCCGAACGTCACATGCTGGAGAAACTGGCAGCCATCTTGTCGCACGAAAAGAGGCAGCGGGACTTGGTCATCGAGTGTCTGGAACTAAAATTGGACACTTCCCGAACGCCGGTCAACTTCGCAAATGACTGCTTCTTTTCACCAGCCAGCCAGGAGGGCGTTATTCGGGAAGTTTGTTCCCACGAACTAGGGGAACAAATGCTACCCATGAGCCAGGGGATCAGTTTGTGGATTGTTCGGTTTTAGAGCTCCCTGAAATGGACCGACCGCTATCTCTGAAACTGTGGAACTGTTTTGGACATAAGACTATGTGCGCTCGGTCAAATTAGGACTTCCATGGAAATCCCAAACCCCTGAACCGATTTGGGCAATTTTTGGATATGTTGGTCCCCCAGATTGGGGCTATCAGGGGATGTGACTTTTGTGGGGTTTCCATGTGTTTTGGGGGTACTTGCGGGGTGTTATTAAAATGTATGTTTTCTGTGCTTGGAGATAATTGAGTTTAGTACAGTTCCTAACTCAATTATCTCACAGGCACAGGGGAGGGATTCTCCTGTTTTGTGTGGGAGTGTCCTGGACCTGAGAGCCAATGTAATTCAGGTGTGTACTTTGCCATAGTCTCCTCTCAGGTACAGTGGGGAATGCCCCTGTAATATGTCATGGTAAACCCCTTGCATGGGGACTTGCATATAAACTGGCCAGTTGGCCTGAATAAACTCACTCCTGTTGTACTCTTCATCTAGTTTAGGCTGATGTTTGGGTATACGTCTGATTGCTTGGAGAATTTACTGGGATACTGCATTTTCTTCTGGAGAACGTTCAAATCAACACCCGAAAGGAACCGAAAGCGAACGGGTATCTGAAATACCAGCGTTCCGAACCATTTCCGTGACTGCCACAACTATAGTATGGCTTTAAATGTTTTGTTTTGTCCAGTCTAGCTCTGTCATATTCCTAGGATGTGTTGACCATAAGTTGCCACCTTTCTGTTGGCTATTAAGATTATCACCATGGGTTCTCTTACCCAGGCAATATTCAAGAGGACATGGGATATCATAATGCTAATGAGGTAAAAAAAAAAAAAAAATGGAAAGTGGCACAGGTGTGGGTATGTTTCACATGGCAAAGGATTATCCCGTCATTTAACTCTTTGGCTATAGGATGCATGCTCTCAATTCTCTACCACTCTGGTCTGCCTACCAGTAATTAACTTTTTTATTTTTTTCTCTCTCTCTCTTTTTTTTTTTGAGACTTTGATAAAAAGTGCTTTAGTTGCAACTCTGCAGTAATAAAGTTAGCCATTAAAATACAAAACCAAGAGATTGATTCCACTGCTCAATATAATACAAGTACAAATGTAATAACCCAGGAACTATTAAAGCTGAAAATCTCATCCTGAATTTGACTTCAATCATTGAGATCTTAACCATTTTACTGAAATAAAAGCAGACATTTCAATGTAAAGGCTATGTCAGGTACCCATAGCTCCTACATAGTGCACATCATTTAACATACCATAGAATCCTTTAGATTGCAATCTGGTACATGCAGGGCACTTCTTACCCTTTTGGTTATTTAACCTTAAAAAAAAAAAAAATAAGATGATTTTTTCCAAGATTTAGTATTCACGTATTACATATTTGAAAATATGTATTTGTGAAGTGTGAAAAATAAAATGAACTGTTGATCCATATATATGTTTATCCTGCATCATTGTTATAAGCTATGTCCCTTACACTTGGCAGTGAGCATGCAGAAAGTGTACAGAGAAAAAACAAACAAAAAAAACAACGTTTTTATTTCTTATCGTCTTTTGCTATGTGGGTCGTGGCTGTTTCTGGACTCAACAGGATTGCGATTTCAATGCTTGTATCTTTAAAGGGCCACTAAAGTCTCACATTTACTACACGTGAATTAGGCTTAGGAAGCAACGTTTATCAGCATACAAAGATGATCACAGACTAATATCGAGGAAGGTTACAGCATCTAATGAAGGGCAGGAATCATGAACATGTTGACATAGAGGATCCATCAAGGGGATACCAATAGGTTGGGGAAGTCATATGCTGGAGAAATCAGAGTCCTTGCATTCCATCTGTCTAAAATTGCTGATTGGAAGAAAAATCAGCACTTTACCTTTCTCATTTAATTCTTACTAAAAAGAAATGTAGGAACAACGAGATGATTCAGGTGAATCGTCACCAACTCTTTATAGTCCTATCCCACCACAGGACTACCAACAGTCCTGCTTTCAGTGGAAGACCCTGAAATCGGAACGTTAGTTCCCTTGACACAAGGGAACTGTCTTAGGCAAGCACAGTGCGAGTGCATCATTAGATGAGTTATGGTTGGGCACTAGGACCATGCAGGGTTCCCCACATGGTGCTTAAAGCTGAAGGTGGGCAGGGAGCCAATCAGTGGGCAGGCCTGCCCCTTTTCTCTGCTGGTCGACCTATTATGGATGTCGCTAGTGACAAAGGTCGCATCAAAGGCCTGCTCACCCCATCTAGATTCTCCCCTCCCGATGGCTTGGAGGTATCCCACTATTATATGTTCGTTTCCTGGTGTCCTGATTTCTGAAATACCAGGTATACTGTCCACAAAAGGCATATTGTGCATCCATCATTTAACATGCTTTTGCTAGGACCCTGCAGAGAGCACTGAAACAGTGCACCTTGCATGGTCTGCCTTCATTTGGCTGCCCTGTGTAATTGGCAGGCAGTCTGCTGTTTATTCACGCTAGGCTGATGTGCCAGTTGTTTAACCCCTTAAGGACCAAACTCTGGAATAAAAGGGAATCATGACATGTCCCACACGTCATGTGTCCTTAAGGGGTTAAGCAGATCCACCCCTTGAGAGGCAATGTGCGTCACTGGCTCACCCATTTTACTCCAGATTGGAACATTCAGGCCGAAACAGAAAAGTTGGAAGAATAATCAATTTGTCATAATTTCAAGAATTTCCTTTGTCCTTAAATAGTTTAAAATAAATTAAAACTCTCCAAAGCCTAGCATGGAATCATTTATTGGTTAGTTTTTTGTTGTTATTTTACAATGAAAATCAATGTCCCAATACAGGCAGAAATCAACTTTGAGTGGAGAATTTCTTGTTTTTTTTCTGATTCCTAAACACAAGGAACCCCAGTGGATAAAGTAAATGACAAAAACCCTCACCCGCAGAAACCAAACGCAAATACATTAACAGCCTCAGTGTGATTTCTATGCTGCCAGTGGTGCACATAGCTACAAAAATACATTTAATTTCTACACGTTACAAAAGATGCAATTAGGAAGAAAATAATGCATTCGAGAACATCTCTTGGAAATGCGATCATAATTTAAACAAACACATAAATGTTCATATTTATTATTTCTCCTACTCTACGTATAAGAATCCTTATCGGAAAATAAATGAGCGTTTTATAAGCAAGGCGATGGGCAAACAATGGTGATTGGTTTTAGAATTGCAAGATTGGATGGGTTGGTGATCTGTTGAACAGCTGTCACATCCTGGCAAAGGACTGAGAGCAGATTCGTTGACAATGGGTGAGATGCTATATCATTATCACTTGTGATAACTGTTGTAATAAAGACTCCTGGTTGTGTTTAGAACTGGTGCAGGTTCTACACTGCACATGCTGCGAGATGCATACTGAGCCATTTGTGATATAAATATGTTTAAAATCATTTTTTGTGTATAAAAAGAATTATACATACATTAATGTATAAATATATACACACACATATATTCATCAGATTTTTAGAGAATCTGAAAAGCTGATATTCAATAAAAGTTTTAAATTTTCTTCAAAAAATCCTTAAGTGCTATCCAGTGCACCAGGTACAATATGCTCTGTTATATATATATATATATATATATATATATATATATATATATATATATATATATACATACACATACATACAAGTGTTCCTGGTTCTATATAACTTTCCTCCGTGTGACCAACAATCCATTCTGACGTTCTAAAACTCAACTTACAGACAGAAGAAATAGTCTCTCATACCAACATACAGCTAATTGATTAATGATATATCCATAAAATACCAGACTAAATAGCTTTCAAATATCTAATTTGTAGGAATTTACTGCGGCTGGCTTAGAAAACTAATAACATATAATATCAAAACGAGCGGAAAAAAGGGATCAAGCGTGTACTTTTCCCAAACTTATCTGGGAGAATCCTATAAGGGTATATTATTAGAGGCTTTTCCTTATTACCACTAAAGAATGATGTTATCAACCTGAAATCGAGGACACACATCAAATCTGGCCAAAAACCCATTGCTGACATATTGATGTTGGATGCATGGTAGAAGAGAGGTGGTGATATTATAAAATCTCATTTGTTTAGCTTCTAATGGAAGTTATTTTTCTCTACACAGTGAGGTCTATCTGCATTAACCCCGGGTCATATGCTATCTGTTATAAGTCTCTACTGTGTCAATAAGATGCTCCACTTTTTGACATTTCACTGCAAGACCAAATATCCACCACTCTGTTGGAGACACGACTTTGCACTCAGCAGGGGTTGTTTAGTAAAATGAGAAGGGAAATGCCCTAATTGCATATGGAAAATCTAAGTTCACTTTATTATACATTTATAAAGCGCAAATATTTGTCTCTGCTACTTTACAATTCGGCAGGTACCATGCTGTTGGGAAGCTGGGCGCCGATTTTGGATTCAAAGAAAAATCCTAGAACATTACTGATTTATTAAACGCGCTAATCAATTATGCAGAGCTCCACATGTATACACGTGGCTTGTTCTATTACTGGTGTGAGATAATGTATACAATCTGCATACGGTTACACGCAGTGGCATTTACTGAATACAGATTCCATATTGCCGTCTGTTCACTTGTGCCTTTTTAATTCTCATTTTAAACATCTCAAATAGAATCAGATTTACACGCAGAGGGTGGACAGCGAAAAGGTAAGCAAAGATTCAGCAGCTTATTCTAACAGTGCTGATGTGGATAATATACTGTAAAATCGATATATTGTAAATATGATACTGTAGCGATAAGGTTAGTTACACACTACATGATGACAGGGACACATTCTCTTGATACAGAGCCAACGCATGTTACATATAATGGAGTCTGAACATGCTTTAAAGTATTGATAAGCTGCTTAAAAAGGAACGGTCACTTCTCTGGAATTCATACCATTTAATAAAACTTTAATTTCGGAAAATTGAAAATGATCTACAACTTGTGTTAAAGGGACACTCCAGACCCCTAAAGCAATTTAGCTTCCTGAAAAGCTTTATGTGTGAAGAGTATCCTTTTTTATATGTTGCAAAAAGTGCAGATTTCAATAGAAACGTACACTTTTATAAATTAACCTGGTTACAACCCATTGGCTTTCAATCAAACAACAAGTCCTATTACTGCCTGGTTTCATTAGATCAGTGGAGCTTAACTCACTAGGCAGTAATTGTCCTGCAAAGATTTCTCATTGAGCTGCATTGGGAAGTCTTTGATTGGACAGTCACATAAAGTCTGGGTGGGGTTGTAAGGGGAGAGTTTGCAAAGGTGGCAGACAAGAGAACTGCAGGTTTGGCAAGTTGTTTTTAGCTATAACCCCAATGAAAACATGCATTATTAAATGCATGCGAGTTTTCACGCAGGAAACACCTATTAAACAGTGATTTTTATTTATTGTGTATTTGGGCAGTGTAATGTACTTTTAACCATTTTTCACGAGATGATCCGTTTCCTTTTAAATTGATGTTAAAGCGTTGGCAAATTACTTCATCACCGAGGTAGGGCAAATATTGCAAGTGAACATGAGAAATAAGAGCAATGTCTCATTTCTTAAGTTTGATTTCTCTATTTCATTATTTTTTTTTACACCTCACAATTACATATTTGTTAATTTACAGTACATATACTATGAGAAATCCTGAGACATTACAGTGTCCCTTTAAGTAACATATAGGCCATAACTGGCATCACAAAACTGATAGAGAAAGAAATATAAATTAAATCATTTAAATTAAAAGTTTTCTTTGTTTTGGAAAGTTGCCTTAAAAATATTAGAAAGCAGCTGAGACTCATTTAGTCAATGATATAGAGATTTCCTGATCGTGTTCCCCAAAAAATAAGCAGTGGACATATGTTCTGTAGAGCAGCAGTTTAATGTTAAGAGGAAGAGGGCTGACAAATTTCACGCCTGCTATTTGAAGTCCTTCCTGTTGGAAGACCCAAACCAATGCACCGCTCTCGTAAGCACAATACTATCTGCATTGTGTTACTGCGGAGAGGTATCCATTTCCACTTGTTAATCGTTTTAGTGGAAGGAGAAGGAAGACAGAAAATGATGATCCATGCCTTTTTGGATTTGTGCAGCTGCGTGAGCTGAGTGTTGTTAGGGACATATCTAAACACGAGCCAGATATTTGGAAGCTCTCCAAAGAACTGTAACTCTGTAAGAATCGCATCCAATGTTCTAATACAGAGCATATTCCTG
Source organism: Pelobates fuscus (assembly GCF_036172605.1). Lineage (NCBI taxonomy): Eukaryota > Metazoa > Chordata > Amphibia > Anura > Pelobatidae > Pelobates > Pelobates fuscus. The sequence goes on from NC_086324.1 coordinate 51,172,712, forward strand.
GCTGCAGGAAATAGTGGGACACGATGAGCTCTTTTTAGGATACCCAGATGCTATGTCGGAGTAATAAGTAAAAGAACAGATGTAAACGTATGAAAATGGCAACACCGAGTCCATCACACATCAATTTCTTCAGTTATAAATGAAAACAGCTAAGCTGCCACGCTAGTAATATTGTACGCTTTAAAACAAGGATTTGTTTCTTTCCAATGGACCAGAACATTGCATACATCTCAATTTAAGGTTGCACTATAACGCACATAATCCTCATTAAGATTCACAAGCATTTAAGAGACACATCCTTATGAAGTGGTCTGAAGGGGTCTGGGTGTCATGTCCTCTTCCATTTAACCCTGCACATTTACATTGCAGGGTTCAAATGCCTCTAGTTCCTGTAACTCTGACAGTCTCTGTATGCGCTTGCCCAAAAATAGCCAATTGAAATGTGGCTATTTTGATCATATGGTCCCAAGGAAACCATCTGATTAGCACGGGATGGCATTTTGCCTCACAATGCTTTCCTATGGGAAAAAAAAAATTGGATTTGCTGAGAACTTCAAGCTTGAGAGCCATAGAGAGCAGAACATTGTGGGATTAAGGGTAAATAATCACTATTAAATCCTTAGGTAGGCAGGGGGGGTGGGGGGGGGGGGGTTGAGTTCACATGAACACTATAGTGTTCCTTTAAATAAACATTTTCTGCAAAGTTATATGGAGTCATAATGATCATTGACAAACTGTTTAATAATAGAACAACATATAAAGTATGTATCATTAATATGTTTCTGCTCAGCTGGATCAGGGGAAAGGGGATGTGGACGGAAGACAAAGAAACAATTTATGATAGCTTTTTGAGGACAATGTTGCTGCTTGATTATTTATAGAGTAGAAATTACAAAATATTTTTTTTGAGAGATAGAAACTCCTCCTGAGACATATGCAGCCGCTGTTGACAAATGGAAATTGGACAGTTGTAACAATACACTATGCAACCTTTTTTTTTTTTTTTTTTTTAATAATACAGTAGTTTCAATACCAACTACCTGTAGCATGTCTACAGATATAGGGAATTAATGCAAATACAAATTATAACCGGACAATCTATGGAAAGGGTTCTCACCAATTCATTTAAACTCTATATTCGTTGATGGTTCCAGAATTTACAGCTGTTTGAAAGGATGGAAATTCACAACATCAGAACTATGACCGGGTTATATATTAAGGTCTATATATCTAGGAATTAGAATTGAATATCACATATTAGGCCAAAATAGCTGACACAATATTTTTTCCATTTCCACTATTCTTACCTTAAATTTGTAATTCAATTTTAATTCACAACAATTTAAACTTTAGTCAAAAGCTGGGAAACACTTTCAAAAGCAGGTAAGAATCTATGGGCAAGACACCTAACAGTTAATACCTGCCTACCTCAAATCCCATATAGAGTAAGCTCATTAGAGCAGGGCCGTCTTCATCTCTAAATATCCCCTTCTATGATTGTAGCGCGCTGTGGAATATGTTGGCGCTATGTGAATTATAGTAATAATAAGAGTTTTTCAATGGTGATCCGAAAAGCAAATGCAGGTATTATTATCCCATCAATAGTAATGTATACAAGTGCAAGGGATAATGCTTTTTAACCCCTTAAGGACCGGACTTTTTTTGCGATGTTGTACATTTGCGACCAGGCATCTTTTTGACACTTTTGTGGTGTTTGTGTTTAGCTGTAATTTTCCGCTCTCTCATTTACTGTTCCCATACAAATTATATATTGTTTTTTTCAGGACAAAATGGGATTTCTTTACATACCATTATTTATATAATCTCATGTAATTTAATTTTTAAAAAATGAAAAAATATGATGAAAAATTGAAAAAAATACATGTTTTTTGACTTTTATGTAAAAAATCTTTTACTCATCTACAAAAGCGAATGAAAAAAACTGCTAAATAGATTCAAAATTTTGTCCTGAGTTTAAAAATACCCAGTGTTTACGTGCTTTTTGCTATTTTTTTGCATGTTATAGGGCTATAGGAACAAGTAGGATATTGAGGTTTCAAAACCTATATTTTTAAAATGTATCAATAGTGACATTGTAACACTATTATCTGTCATAAATCGCTAAATAACACCCCACATGTACATATTTTTTTTAAAGTAGACAACCCAGGGTATTCAATATGGGGTATGTCCAGACTTTTTTAGTAGCCACTTAGTCGCAAACACTGGCCAAAGTTAGCGTTCATATTTGTTTGTGTGTGAAAAAAGTAAAAAACTAAATTGAACGCTAATTTTGGCCAGTGTTTGTGACTAAGTGGTTACTAAAAAAGACTGGACATACCCCATTTGCAATACCTTGGGTTGTCTACTTTTGCAAATGGTATGCCATCATGGGGGTAATTCTCATTCCTGGGCTACCATACGCTCTCAAAGGCAACGTAACCAACCTGGCCATTTTCAATGTAAAAATATGACCCATATATTTGACCCTGTAACTTTCAAAAACGCTATAAAACCTGTACATGGGGGGTACTGTTATACTCAGGAGACTTTGCTGAACACAAATATTAGTGTTTCAAAACTGGAAAATGTATCACAACAATTATATCATCAGTAAAAGTGCTGTTTGTGTGTGAAAAATGCAAAAAAGTCACTTTCACTGACAATATCATCGCTGTGATATGTTTTACTGTTTTGAATCACTAATATTTGTGTTCAGCGAAGTCTCCCGAGTAAAACAGTACCCCCCATGTACAGGTTTTAGGGTGTCGTAGAACGTTACAGGGTAAAATACAGTGACATGTCATGATTCCCTTTTATTCTAGAAGTTTGGTCCTTAAGGGGTTAAATTGCAATCAATAAAATAACTTAATTATGTAAAAATATTACATAAATACGCACGTAGAATTTAAATATATATGCATATTTATATATTTGAAGTCTACGTGTATATTTATATAATTATTTATGTAATTTTGTATATGGACATATGAATCGTTCGTATTCTTTTTATTTATTTATATATACATAGATATATATACAATTTCATTCTAAGTGTATTTTGATATAAATATATATATATTAATATCAAAATACAGTTAGAATAAAATTTCGTATAGATATATAATTTTTTTTAAAATTTTTATTATTATTTTTAATTTTTTTAGTTTAATTTAAATTACTTATTATTTGTAGTTTATAATAATATATACACAATATATATAGTTATTATATATATTATATATATACACGTGTGTAATTTAATTATAAGTGTATTTTTATATTAATATATGTACATATTAATATAAAAATACACTTAGTATGACATTATATATATGATATTTAGACGTATATTATATATATAAATATACGTCTATATATCATATATATATACACACATATATAATTATAATTTTTATTTATTAACTTTAAACTTTATTTTTTTTATGATTTTACACTAAGCAGGGAGACTGCCTGTCAGCACAGACAGTCCCCCTGCAGGCAGAGACATGGACACCTATTGTGACCATGTGGTCGCCCTGTTGGGCGATCACATGGCCACAGGGGTCCTAATCCGCCATGGGGAGACTGTCTGGGCTGCAGGCAGTCTCCCCACAACGGGAGCACCGCCGATCGCCGCCGGGGGAACGACGGCGATCGGGTAAGTACATTGGACCGTTAGGACGGTTCAGGACCGTCCTCGGTCGGCAATGCAAAAATGCCGATGACGTTCCTGAACCGTTCTCGGTCCTTAAGGGGTTAAGGGCTTTTTAAAAAAAAAAAAAAAAAAGGTTCTGAAGAAAGAATGAATAAACAAAAGAAATATGGAATAAACCAGTTACTTAAAGAATAGTACAAGTACAGCATTAATCATACACATTTTTTTTTCTTTTTACTCTGTTCCTGTAGAGTATGTCTACTAGATTCCATTGCTAGAATATTTATTTTAACCCCTTAAGGACACATGACATGTGTGACATGTCATGATTCCCTTTTATTCCAGATGTTTGGTCCTTAAGGGGTTAAAGGTTATCAATGATGCTGGCCTAATAACCTATGGGTGCAGTAGAGTGGATGGACATAGAAACGTATATTGCATTCTGTATCCAGGAAGAACAGCTGGCAGTGGTGTCACTTCCTGTCCATGTAAAGCATATTGAATCACTGCACAAATTCCCTACCTAGAAAGAGGATATAACAATACATATCACATTATATATATATATATATATATATATATATATATATATATATATATATAAAATATTTCGTACATAATCACAACTTTTTTGGGGTCTATTTCAAAAGCCTCAACTCAATTGTAACGTAAATAACATAAAGCACATTATCTGTACTATGAATCCCACTGATGACCTGAATAATGTACTGCTTGCACATCAACCCTTAGCTGTGCAGTCTGTTCCCACAGTTCTAAACGAAGAAAAGTTTATAAAAATGAGAAGAAAATAAAAATTTGATGTCCTGTTCACAGCTACTTATCATCATTGAATCACATCTACCATATGGCTTCAGGTGGTCATTACAGTCCCACAGGGCTCATAACAGCCCAGTCTGGATTTTGGGGTCCAGGGAAACTGCCCTCTGCAGCACATGGTGAGCATGTCATTGTGCTTCCACTGTCAGCAGGACCATTCAGAGAGTGCACCAGCAACACAGTCTGCATGGTCCTGGACCTTGAAAAGTTAGTACACAAGGGTCCTAGATAAGCAAATGATCGAGAAATTATGTTTTAAAGATTGCACACATGTTCATAGTAAATAAATTACAAGAAAATAATTGTATTGTGAAATTCCCCTTTCCCAGTTCTTAATTTGGCTGTCCATTCCAGCTTTCCCTGATGAGTCTGAGAATAGCATAAACTGACATAGGAGGTTATTGATAAAAGCCACCCTATGGGACGATGAGTTTGTGTGGCTATAACACAGCTGGACAGGTTCGAAAGTAGACTAGGTCTTCGATCCAGCAACTCTGCAGAGCTTGGATATAAAAAACATCTGGAAGGTCAGAATATTTTTTTAAAAAATGATAATAATAAATAAACAAAAATAGATATTTAGACAACTTAATAGAGATCCGAGAGCCAGGGCATATATCTGTATCCAAATAGCAACGGTCTGTCGTACAGTACCACTCTACAGTCAATAAAGTTAATTCACAGTGCCATTTAGTAAAGACAACATGACCAACGAGGATCAATTGTGATACTTAATATACACTTTTTTTTTTTTTTTTTTTTTGGACAATCTATTTTGTAATTTTGTCTTTTGAACAACTGAAAACATGTAACAATCAGGAACACAAAAGTATGTAAAAGTCGCCATCTGTGTCCTTATAAGGAACAGTAATAATAAACATTACCTATCTGACAGGTAGATCTTCCGGAAGTACAAGCATTGGTTCAAACAAGCAGCGATAGCATTATCAGGCCTAACATAAACACTAGGGCAGGGGTAGGCAACCTTTTAGCAGCACTGTGCCGATATAGGATTGTGATGTCCTGCAGCGTGCCGGTCCTATTTTTTTTATAAATCGAGGTGTGTATGCTGCCGTATTCTGCTTGTGTTATTTTTACTGTAATTGCTTTGTATCGTTGTATTTGTGCGTATATATGCAGAGCTGTCTTTAATAATGACTGGACCCTGGGCAAAGCATTTGCTTAGGGCCCCCTGGACCCTGTCCCCCCTTCCCAGGCATGCAATCACGTCCTCCACCTCAACACAGTAGCGGACCTAAAGTAGAGAGGTGCAAGAATTCTTGGCGGTCTCCCTGTTGCACGGGTGATTAAAAGGTAGATCCCCATCTGTCGTGCAACTCCAGAAATGCATTGACAGCTGGGGCTCTATCATTTACTCATGTTTGCAGGTCTGTATTTAGCACTAAGCAATTTTTGTGTGTTTTTGTGGAATATGTTTGTATGTGGTGTTGGCGTGATTGCAAGCACACACACACACACACACACAGATATACTGACACACACAGAGACATACTGACACACACAGACATGCTGTCATACAAACATACTGACACACACACACACAGATATACTCACACACACAAAGACATACTGACACACAGACATGCTGACACACAAAGACATACTGACACACAAACATACTGACACACACAGATATGACACACACAGATATGACACACACACAAACATACTGACACACACACACTGACAGACATACTGACACAGACATACACTTTAAAACCCACCCTCCAGTTTCCTACCTTTCCTGCTGGTGGCTGAAGGTGTTGGGAGTTGGGGTCTAGAGCTCTTGGCCAGCCCCCCTCCAATCTGCCTACTCTTCTTTCCTGCGCGCTCCTCTCTTTGTGGGAGGAAGTGATGCGTGGCCGTCACTTCCTCCCAGCCTGCTGCCGAAAAGCAAGGGCCCGCTTGCGCTGTTAAAGCACCTCAACGTGTGACTGGGTCCCTGCTGACAGAAGCCCAGCGGGTGGTCCTTTGTGCATGGGCCACCTGGTGGGGCTCCTTAGTGTGCAGAAATAGTTGAGGCCAGCAGGGCTCACGGTGCAGCTGCCCAGTTTGCCCCGCGTTAAAGAAGGCCCTGCGTATATGAGCTATTATATTGTTTATGTTCATGAGTAGTTTATGGTATTGTGTATGATACATATGAATGTAAGCTGTGTATGGGTGCTGCTTGTGGAATTGTGTGTGTGTGGATGGATATGTCAAAGTGTGTGTTTGGTAGTGTGTGGGGGCTGTTTGGGGTATTGCATATGGGGTTGTGTGCATGTATGTGGATTGTTAGGGGTGTTTCGTTTGTGCGGATTGTGTGTATGTTTGTGTTTGGGCTGTCCGTATTATTTGTATGAGGGGAGGGTTATTCTGCATTTCTGTGTATATCTAGCAGTGTGGGTGGCTTCCCTGGGTTCCAGTGGGGACTAGTCCGGCCAGGTACATGTCAAGGACAGGAGCTGCAACAGCAACTGCAAGCTGCTCTACTACAGTGTGGCTTCCTATTCACAAGTGCTGGGAGGAAGTGATCTGAGATCACTACCTCTACGTGCTGCAATGCATAAATTGAGGATTGTCCTTCACCACCTTTTCGGATTAGCAGATATCTGAAGTTTTATTGGGACTCCTGATAGGCCAGAGCCTGTTTGGCTCTAGCAGCCTTGAGTGCCGTGCAAAGACACCTCGAGTGCCGTGCCTGGCACTAGTGCCGTGGGTTGCCTACCCCTGCACTAGGGTATTCTCAACTGATACAGGATTTTTGGATTTATCCCGCCCCAGTGTACTTTCTTTTTTTTACTATTACACACAAGTACGTATATGGCATAGGGGCTTAATATACACTTTTATACCATTGTGTTAAGGTAAAACATGTGTTTTACACATGCCTGTTATATGCAATTATAACAAGAATTAACAGTTAATGAGGATGCAGGATATTAAGCCCTCCCAGCACAGTGCTAATGGTCGTATGTGATTCTAACTGTGTATTAATTGAGCATCTGGTCTACATTGCTATGTTTGTTACGTGTACAGCTCAGTTTGGACCCTTTTTTTACTACTTCACTATTTCAAGGCCGGATGTAAAATGGTTAAAATAAGATGCTGCTATGAAATCCCATTCTGCTTATGTTTACATGGGGCTTTATTCTCGCTCCCTATAATCTTTTTAAGTGTCTAATAAGCTTGGGCTATTTCAAAGCTCAAAGAAAATGGTGAGGATCTAGACTAAAAAGATGGATTGAATTTCCACTGTTCCCATGAAAACATAAACCATGCATTTTTCTGCATAGCTCATATGAATTTTTCCTTTTTCTTGCCAAAGAAAGGAACACTGGAAAAATATGAAGCAATATATTAAAAGCGTCCCGCACTGTAAAACACAGAGCAAACAGTGATGACAATAAGTTGGAAACCAGTCGTGCCTGTTTCCTGTGAGCATTAGAAGGAAGCGCTGATGATGGGATTATTCTCATGTCTCTGTCACGGTGACATTAAAATGGAATCCAGTGTTAAGAAATATGTCTGTGTTTTGCAGCTTTAAATGTGCGATTAGGTCATGTATGCCAATATCTCAGCCAATTTAAAAGAACAACAGTCATGTTTCTATCGTCCACGTTACATATTGTATTAATTCCAGTTACACTATTGTTGTATGTGCTTTTCAAATAGCAAGAGTTTTTATAAAGTTAATTTATCTCTGCCCAATGTACTGGATGATAGGAGCTGAGGTTTTGCAGAATTAATATCCAAAAGTAATCTCTTTACAGAAATCTACATATAATTATAAGGATTTTATCACGATTACCCCATTTCTTCAAGTTGTTTTAGTTCTTGGAGTATAGACCGCATTGTCTTTCATGTGGTTCATCCTGAACTTTTCAATTCTGTTCATTGTGTTCTAATCAAGGCAATATAAGGGATTCTCTCTCATTAGCCCATCTATGTTGTCCTAGATGTACTAACTTGATTATCAACTCACAGCAAATAACTACTTAGTGAATAAATCCCTTTGACTATATTTGATTACGACAAATGCTGCAAGAAAAATAATCCTATATCTTAATCCTTATGGCCACAGCAGTGGTGCCAGCCGAGGGATGAGGTCTGTATAGATACTTTAAGGACATTAATTGCATTTTGAAGAAGCAGTCTACATTGCTCTACTAACATGCGGACATGAAAACCAATTACCAATAAAGTATTATACGGCTTCAGCCCCATTAGAGGCACCGGCATACAGAGGAGATTTCGAGCTCTAATGGGTGTTGGATAATGAATTTTACTTTCAAGCTCAGATGTGCTTGCCCTTTTAAGTCTTAAGAATAGCTAAGCAAGAACAAACAATAAAAAGCTCTGATAATTGGTCTCATTGGTTAGATGCTTGCATTTTCATAGTGTGACCTCTCATTAGAGCAAACCATGGGCCATCTTTGTTTTGGCAAGTTCATTCTCCACCTCTTGACTGGTGCTACATAACAAAGGGCACAAGTTAACCGCTCTACATCTTAAATTTCTAGTTCTGAAGAAGCCTTCTAAAATTCCTAATGGGGCGGACATACCGGACTTTTGGCCAGTCCACGGAGGCTTTCATCACAAATAGCAGCAACCTCTAAAGAACAAACTGGTGAAAGGAACTTGTTTTGGAAAGAAAAACAAACATTTCTTTATCTTCACAGCAAACGAGAAGGGTGAGAAAAGTCCAAAGAATGCTGACGGACCAAGCACCTGTCCCTAAACCATATGAACTTGCACTTAAAGTCTTAAAGGGACACAACTAATTAGACCCTTATAACGCCACCAGAAAACGTCAACATGCATTTCAGTTTGCATTGGTGAAGGATATAAAGATCCACACATGTACTCTTTACACAGTATTTGGACTGACAATAACATGTAACCTCAGGTTTGAAGAATTGCAAGATTTTTGGAAAGCTGAAGCAGGCAGCACTGGGCAATATCACGGACTATAACACATGCTTTTATAGATATAATTTACATTTAATATGTAGTGCCTACATTGATCACGGCTCAGTTATACTTTGTGCCAGCCTCGAATTCGGATAAAAGGTATATAGCAGCTATTGTTCATTGTCTAGTCTATTCGGAAGACATTGTGTAATCATTTTATGGCCATTATGACTGAGCTCTCTCCCTAACATGATATATTTTGAGAAAGTTATTAAAGATGTACTTTGTCTCTGGTCTGCCCTATTGAGTGCAATAGCACTACATTTTCTCATTCAGTTGACTTACATGACAGTGTTTTGAAAAGGTTGTATGGTCCTGTGCAGACATTTGAGAGGACACATTAGCTCAAAGCTTGGTTACCAAGTATGGAAACAAACGCAAAGTATGTATATGGCCCAGTGTTTTCCAGTAAATAGAAGCAACAGCTGGGTTTTATGGACAGACTGGTTTCTGCAAATGAAAAGTGTGTGATGAATTACAGTAAATGATGTCGTGTCATTAAAAACGTATAATTTCAGTAAGGATTAGTACACAATTGGAAGATATCTCTTTGGATCAGGACCAGCAAAGTTCAATACCTTTAGTAGCCACGTTTACTCATTTGCTATTAAGAAAATTATATTCAGTGTTTTTTGTTTTCTGTTTTTTAAATACATATTAAGATAAAGTATTAAAAATACAAAAAGGGGTTGGGGCCAGATCGCCATGCTCGGTGGACACATGTATCTACGGTTCTGTGTTTTTTTTGGCTATTTAGCGACAAACAACTAATTTCAGCACTACTTTTAAGCAAGAAACCTGCAGCATCGTAACCTGACACCTCCTGGCACAGCTGACAGGGCCGATATCGGTCAAATTCAAGGGGAAAGTTGGGGGCCCCGAGGCTGTGGCCTACGTGGACAGGGAGCAAGGTGGACAGCCGCTGCTTTGCTGTTTGTCTCACTGCTGCACTCCGACATCTTGAATTGCCTACTATCTGGCTCCGTTCCCCCTCCCCCTGTGGACCGGTGGGGGATATCCCGGTCCCCATTGCGGAGGCTGCAAGTGTCACCTGACTGGGTCTACCACGGCAACTAGAGGCACAGAGGCCTACTCCCCAAAATGGCCGTGAGGCTGCGTGGTGCTGGTTCATGCCCATATCCTTAAGACAACATGGCCAAATAAGACTGGTTATTCCATACATTCTTAATTCGAAAGGTGAAGCGACAGGCAGAACACCTACCTTTTCCCTTTGAAAACATGACTGATACCCACGCAGTATCTCAGAAGAGAAGTCTTCCCATGCTGGGAGCTACACTTGCCTGCAGAGGCGCCGCCGACCTCCAAGTTGCAGCCCACAGGGAAAGTCGTCCTGAACTTTGTTTGAGACTGCGACAGTGGAGCAGCGGAGATGGCACTGACACAGGCCTGTGGCTGGCAAGGCGTGGTTCCGGTGTTCGATCTCAGAGATCAAATTCAGCTGGACTTATTCTTACTATTCCCTAAACCGAGCATGCGTTGACCTGTCATGAAAGGCTATCACATTCATCAGGCTTACAACATTAAATTTCACTAACCTTTATTCAGGGCTTTGACATATCATCAGTCAGACGATTCTAAGCATTAAATTCTACACACTGCATTTGGGTCCGGCAGCCTGCAGCATGGCATACTTTACAGTCACACCAGCTATTTAATTCAGAGGCCACATATGTCCCCCTCCGGAGTTAGCTAGCAGCATTTTCTCTCCAATCTTATTAGGGGTTAACTTTCTATTTGTCTCCTCTTTTTACCTTAAAACTACACCTAGATTCAAGTATGATGACTTAAAGTGGCCAAGATGGTTATTTTCATATTATAAACCCACGATGTGACAATTTACTCCACAGTTTATATTCATGATTGTCATTCTTTGTTTTACATTGTTTTTTCAATATCCTTGTGAATGTTCTTGTGACATCGCAAGCACATCAAAAATAATTGACAAAAAAGAAAACAAGATACAAAAAAATAATTAAAAACCAAACATTAAAGTTCCATATTTGTAAAGTTCCCTCAATGCAAAGTTTGCTACTCTCACAAATATGAAGAAACACGGATCCCATACATTTTTAATAGCTGGGGGATATCTAGTAGGTTTCACTCTAAGCATTCCTCCATTTTTAGTCAAGCTCTTTGAGTGATTTAAAAAAAAAAAAAATGAGGTTCCCGTGGCCCCCAAGGCACCGACCTGCAGACCTGCCATTCATTTAACATGGAAGTGGAATTCTGTATTTTCTATCAAAATCCAACTACTTTAAATGTGCCTTTAAATCAGACTTTTGAAAACACAGACCATTCTCAAAAAGTTTTGGATGTCAATCAAGGCATCTTTCTTTAGCAGATTGCCGACATATTTATTTGCTTCTCAGACTGCTATTAATAAATAAAACAGTGTTTTTTAAGAGTGAAAAACATGTTCCTGTTAACTGTCATGTATCAATGTCAAAAACTGCAAAGAGAGAAATGATTTTACACGTTTTACAATAAAAAGACAATCTGAACAGCAGACACAGTCATGATCGAGTCCATATGGGTTAAGGCATAGAATTAAAGAATTATAAGATATAGTACATTATACAGTCAGTAGATGGTGGATTATAGAACTATCTACAATCTGTTTTTCTGCATAATTTGCCAATTGTCTGTCCATCCCGCAGTAATGCATAATCTGCCTTTTTTTGGCACAAAATGCTCTTTTTGCATGTATTTTCACAGAATTATCTGATTTCCAGCTAAATTAGTCATCTGCAATGGTGAATCAATCGCCAGCAATGCCGATTGTATACCACCCGTGTTTCTTCAAGATTGACAGATAATTAAGAACTCCAAGCAACAAGTGCATATTTTGGGGACAACAAGGGTGACCATAGTCTCAACCGCCCCCTCCACCCCCTCAAAAAAAAACAAAAAAAAAAAACATGCATTTTATTGACTTTTCATATCGACAAAAGTTAGCACTTCTGGGACTAGAATCGGCGCCCTGAGATTTGAACAAGGCCTAGAACCTAAACTTTAACTAGATGAGCTATGACACAATCGTTAGTGCAGAATTTAACACACACACAAAAAAAAGTTAGAGAAGTGCAGAGTAAGCACAGTGTTTTGTAAATGTCAAGTATTAATGCAAAAAGTGATCAAAATTACAAATCTCCAAAACTAATATTTTTGTTAAAAAAATAGACCAAATGTTATTTTTTGGGCGCTTGAGGTTAAACATTAAAAATGTGAATTTAGTTACTGTGAAATTATTTCTTACTTTTTGAGACCCAGCTTTACACAAATACACGCTCCAGCTTAGTTTGTCATTGCTTAATATTTTGTTATTGAACAAAGAATTGGGAATTCTATGCCTAAGCTCTGAACCTATAGATCAAACTGTACAATGTGATTTACTGTTTAATTTACAATACAGCCACTACTCAATCTGTTCAGAACATTTCAGCTGCATACCAATGAATAGGTATGCGAATGACTGCTTTACAGCTATGGGAGTCACTCTGAGAGGGAATTGTTTTTGGTCCCAGCTTGGAAAATGATTTGTGTGGCGTGGCAATTTACATCTAGAATTCCAACATGCATTGCACACGCACATACCTTTCAACTGGTACTATAAATGGAGCTCTAAACAGACACAAAATCTTACAGCAGGCTATGTAGTATCTAAGCAGGCTTACAGCTCACCTAACCAATTTTAGTTACTGTCATATCAATTTAAAATGTCATCTTGATATTTATTTTTAAATGCACATTTTACATGTATTTGATAAATAAGTCAATACCATGACCCTGCGGTGCGACAGGAACACCATTTAGATTGTAAATAAGCTGGTTTGGGCAGGATCCTCTTCACCTACTATCCCCATACATTATATTTCTTAGAATTACTTGTTTGTCTTGTTCTGCCTATTGTACAGCACTGCAGAATGTGTTGGTGCCATTCAAACAACTGTAATTTGAATTAAAGGGACACTGTAGGCACCCAGACCAATTCAGCTCAGTGAATAGGTCTGGGTGCAGTGCCCCTTTTGCACTTAGTGCTGAAATGTAAGTCTGTTTCTAGTGGCTGTGTACCAGACAGCCACCGGAGGCGTTTCTTGGATTGAAACGGACTATGATCATACAAAAGGAGAGAGCAACCAGCATCTATCAACGTGGCACTGAGGAAGACTTTTATGTTGAAACACGTATGCTGTATTTTATAAGGACTTCTTGCGGTGGTGTATATCTTTATTACACACTGCTTTTATATTTGCTTTAATAAATTGTTATTGGATACTACAGCTTACCTGCTTGCCTTACCTGTGGACATCTACATAGAGCCTGGCACAACTCCATATTTGTCAGTTCAACTTGTCAGTAACGTATATGCAGTTTCTTGTGTCTTGCTAAAGCTGGAGGTATGGTGTGTGAGGCAGCATATTTTCTCCCATTCCGCCTTGTCGAGTGTGTACTTACTCACTTTATATTGTATTTTATTAGGTTACACTATGTACTTTTTTTATTTATCTATGTTAGAATGTATACTCCCAGCCATTGGACATTGTGTCAAATACTGTACATATACTTTTTCCTTCAATTTTAGACACAGGGTGTGTGCACGTGAATTTGTGGTTTTACTCCTATTTTCTTTTATTAAATTATAGTGTAAGGAATACAATGTTCTATTCCTTACACTATACAATCCCTTCAATTGTACATATTGCTTTAAATGCCCTCAGCACCGCACTGGTTCCCAGGCTTCCACACATACAACACATAGGAAACTTTAAGTATACCATCCATACCCATAATTGGCATTCATGCCAGGTCACACCAGAATGATACCCATTAGACCCCTCCTCTTTTGTTTATATCATTTTATTTTCTTGCATGTTTATGTTCCACTTTAGTGTTATAAGTTCACCCAATTGGATGTTACATTCTTTTCATTCTCCCTAAACCTTATGTACATTCCATTGTAATAGATACCTTTCAAATGGATTGCTGCTCACTGCTGAATCTGCACTTGTCTGACTCCGTATAACGTTCCATAAAACGCTACTTACAAAAAAACAAACAAACAACAACAACAACAAAAAAAACATATGCTTTCAAACAGGTGTATACTAGTTGTTAACATTCATGAAATAGCTCAATACTGTAAATATCGGACTCCCCTTTAATGTGCCTTGTCCACATACCGACCCTGCCTGATTGACAGACAGTGCATTTGCTGTTATGAGTGGGCATAGTAGAACCACTGACAATCATAAATACTTTAGTGACACAAAGCAGGATGGGTCTGCAAATGGTTTCGGGTTTATTCAAAGTTCTAACTTTTTATTTGCACATTGCAGACTGAATCCAGATTCATCAGACCTGACAATACTTTTCCAATCATTAGTTGTCCACTTTTTGTGATCACGCTCCCACACAACCATATTTTGGTTTTAGCTGATAGGAGTGGATCTTGACATTGTATTCCCTTTTTTTTTGTAAATATGATTTTTATTTGTCTCGCAGGTCTCCGTAAACATGCAACATGCGTTAGTGTTGTGTTTGAGTTAGATACCTATTCGCTCGGGCTCGCAGGCCCACAGTGTTGCCGGACACGCAGGTCCCTTGTATCGTTCATTCTTTGTAGATATGGTTTTCTTATTACGTCGTTTTGTGGAAAGGTTAGTCAGGTAAGGACGAATAACAGCCAAGGTTGTGGGACTCGCAGGTCCGCCTTTTGAAAGTGAAGTCAGGTAGCATTGGTTATATACATTTTATCTTGTGGTGGGCTCGCAGGCCCTAAATATATTGAGGACTCGCAGGTGCCAGCGGATATCTTAGTTTTATGTTAGGTGTGCTAGTTATCCTGTACCTTCTGCTTCCCTGAGGGTTGACTGTGTGCCTGTCTCGTCTTTCTCAGTTCAAATGGCCCCTGTTTGATTTACATAGTTCTGGTCTATTCTGTTTTGTGCGTTTCCTGTTATATGCTCGTGTCCCTGGTGGGGTTGTCTGGTTCTGTCTCCTGGTGTTTTCCAGTGTCTGGGTTTTAATTCCTATGTCCCTCAATGTGTCAGTTGCCCCTGTCTCGGTGTTGGGCTGTCGCCGTCTGTTTTCTCTCCGCCCACAGCGGTGTGCATGTATGTCTTGTCCTCTCGTTTATTTATTGATGGGAGGTGGTGATGTTAGTGGAGGTAGGATGATGTTGCGGAGAGTGCCGTGGTGTCCAGAGTCTTTCATCGTCTTAAGTCTCTGGCGTTTTGGGGTCCGCGATCTAGGTTTGTGGTGGGGTCTGTAGTATGTCAGTGAGGTCTGGTTTGGTTGTCCTCAGTATCCAGTGTGCCCAGGTGTTGAGGTATGTTTGGTATGTGTCATTTGCGGTGTTGTGGAGTTCCTCTAGGGATCTCAGTTCTTCCATTTTTGTGAACCAGGTTCTCAGAGGTGGGGTAACCTGTTGTTTCCAATGCTGTGGTATGATTGTTTTGGCTGTGTTCAGTATGTGGATTGTGAGCAATTTTTTGTAAGCGGTTCTGGGGATTTTAGTGTGGTGTAGCAGCATTTCTGCAGGGCTGAATGGGGGTGGGTCGTCAGTGAACTGCTCTAGTATCTTGTGTATGGCCTTCCAGAATGGGGCTATCGTTTTACATTCCCACCAGATGTGTAGAAGCGTGCCTCTTTCCTCTCCACACCTCCATCACAGAGATGAGTGGGATGGGATATTAGTGTTTAGCTTCATGGGGGTGTGATACCAATGCGTCAGTAACTTATATGCAGTTTCTTGTGTCTTGCTAAAGCTGGAGCAATGGTGTGTGAGGTAGCATATTTCCTCCCATTCTGCTTTGTCGAGTGTGTAGCCTATTGCTGTTTCCTATTTCCCCATAAATCGTGGTTGTTCTATTGGTGTGAGCGTTAGTAATAAGGTATATATGGTGGAGACTCCATTTGTATTCCCTTTTTTGCCGCCCCTTTTTTTATTCTAAATGGTGTGTTTTGAGGCCTACTCCTGAAAAAAAAATGTGGTTATCTGAATTTATTTGGCCTTTAAATCAGCAAGTCTGGCAATTCTCCTTTAAGTACAATCAGTGCTGTTTGCTAGATGTTTTTGGTTACTGAACTGTGTTGACCTTCTGCGTCTCATCAGAACGGCACTGGTTCTGATCTAGGAATGGACATTTTTTCTGATAGCACAAGTGGTTTCTGGTCACAGGTAGACTTTCCCCATGGTCCTGCTTTATCTATGTAGACGATGCACAATTATACATTTTCAATGTGCACAAAACAGAGGGATTTTATTACACACATATGTACGAATAGTGTGTGGCAGTATCTTGTAAAACCCAATTTATTTGAGTTTTAGAATATATAAACTTAAACACACAATTAGAAAAGATGGCATTAACTATTTACTTTTCTTGAGTTACAAAATATATCGATAAATATTGAACTGCATGTCAGTTAACCACAGTAAAGAAACAAACATGTCAGTTTAAATATTAGATTCATTGTACAGGAGTATAGCCATGATAATGCAAGTACAGTGAGATTAAAGCTTAGCAGGGGCCTGAAAAAAGGCACTACCTGAAATGTAAATCATATAGGAAAGCATTGTGATTGGCTCAGATCATCAATTATGATGATGTCTGCCAAGGAGGCATATCAGGTGCGGAGCCAGCAGCGGCAGACTGGAATAAAGGTAAGATTTTACTATTTTTAGGTAGGGCAGGGGTGCTAAATAGTGTTTTTAACACCATAAGGTCAGGAATATTTGTGTCCCTGACCCTATAGCGTTCCTTTAATGATAAGTCTTAGAACTTCTCAAAATGTGCTCTGCAATTAAAATGTAACATGTTGACTGCAACACTTTTTTTTATATATATATACTATGACTATACACTTTCATGACGACAATATTCTAGTGACTGGAAATTAGGTTTAAGATAAAATGTCTCAAAAGAAGATTTAATAAAATTACATATTTAATGTTGCTGAAACTTTAGACTTTACACAGAATCTGAACAAATGCAAGAATAACAAAATCCATTACCCATCCAGCCATACGGAGGACAATCAGTAACTGACATTGCAGGGCAGTAGGTAGGCCTGTGAGTCAATCAAAACAATCTCAGGAAGGAGGATTAACAGCAATCTATGTTCCTGACATTGCATTCACTATCCATAAATACATTTTTATATGTTTTGGGATTAACATTTTTTTTTTTTTTTTTTTTACCTTTCACGTTCTTCTTTCATTTTGTCAAGATCATTCTCTTCTTCTTTCACAGTTGGAGGCTTTGTGTTACCTTTCTGATCCACTTTTCCACCTTTGTCATCTTTTTTCTTCCCAAACCTGGTAAAAAGAGACAAACTCAGTAAGCATGCTATTTGCACTTCATAATCACACTTCATTGCACTAATGTTACAATCCTACAATCTACTCTATGGATCATGGACAAGTGACCAAACGCCAACTGCCCGGTTATAAGCCAGCTTGCAGGCTCTTCTAAAATATAGACTGGCGACCTTGACTTATAAACGATGCAGGATAACAAGAGTTGTAGTATGACAACTATTGGAAAGCCATAGGTTTCCAAACACTGTTGGAAGGGCTCATTACGACAAACCACCAACCAGACTGAAAATGTGTTTCCCAGCATAACCCTGATCAGGATTAGTGTCTAAATTTAGATATTGAGCTGTTTTAATGGCATACTGTAATTTAATTCACCGGAGGGAGTGAAACACAAAAGCTGTTAATGCATATCTGCTGAAAATACCAGTGAACGCAAGCCATGCGTTGTTACATTTCAGTGTTCGATAAAGAAAACAAAAGGTAATTAAAAGAAGAATTTAAAAAAGGGGGGGGGGGGGAAACCCCACAAAAAAACAACAAGGAGGCTAACCAGGGAGCTTGTGTAACCTGAATATTTGGCATTTCTAACAGGAGAATTAGAAAAAAATAAACAGTTTTATTAGTGGCGTACTCTTTTTGAAAGCTTCCAGTAGAGTCTTAAAACAATACATGGGACCAATTATCCATTCGCTTAGTTGCTTTTAACTCTCCACACCTAGTTTACTCTAATTAATCACCTATTTTCATGAAATATCCTGCTCAGACTCTTTTAGTGGCACAAAAGGAGCTGTAAACCCTACCGAGCGCTTGTTTGTACATTTAAAAAAAAAAAAACGAATTATATTGTGTGTGTATCATTCAAATAATACACCATTTAGACATTTTATCACAAGTGGTGAGAAAAACAAACTATTTAATTTAATTTGTAATAAGAAAACTTAAAGGGGAACTATAAGCACTATAACCACTACAGCTCATCTTGGTTACTGTACTATTAGTCTAAATCAGTGTTTCCCAATTGGTGCTCTGCAGAACCTGAAGGTTACGCGAGAACAAAATTGTGGGTTCCGTGGCAAGCACTTGAAGCCCCCGATCAGTATTGCTGAACAGGGGCCCAGTCAGGCGCTGCGGCTGTTTAAGAGCGCAACGGGGATCCTGTGGTATCGGATGCTGGGAGGAAGTGACCGCCTGACAGATCTGAAGAAAGTAAAGTGATATTCTAGACTTCTTAAGCACAATACTACATCTGGAAGAAAGGGAATCCTAATATTTCTTCCTGATACGCGATTACACATTTACTCCAAACACTTCTTCCTAACTTGTCTGTCTCTTCCGTTACCCAACAGGGAGAGAGACAGACAGATTAGGAACCCCCTGCTGTACGTGTTAATGAGAAATATACAGCTTCCCATAGACTATTATAAAATAAAATAAAAAATAAGTGTTCTAAATCCAAATGAAAAAGGCTCTAAAATTAATGCGCCCCCCTCCCCCCTCCCTTCTGTGAAAATGTACAGTATGCAATCTTTCTAGTTTATATCTATATATAGAGAGCACCTTATTTGTATGTTTTGCGTTTATAGTTTGCATGTTCTTTTAGTGCATACGGGTATGACACAAGGGTCACACCAGCTCTCACTTCATAATACCGTTAAAATAATATCCACACATTTTAAGAATTAATATGTTCACATATTGTACCAACTAAGTATCTTGGGGCTATCTAACCCACAAAACATATCTGTTTTATTAAAAAAAAAGGGCAATTTAACACCATTACCAAAGAATGTGCTAAAAGGTTTTATACAAATAGATGCTGGGTCAAGTGATAATCAGTCCCATATTTACCATTCTCTCTTTGGCAGGAAGATTATTCCTAGCACGTTTTGCAGTTATATTCCATTTACAGATATTACACTTGGAAAGGCACACCGGATAAATGTTTAATATAGCCTAGAAGCAACAAGTAAAATTGCAGTTTAGCAATGAAAACTAAAATAACTGATAATGTGGCTTTCTATGAGTCACAAAGACTCGCACTCATCATATGTGCTCAATGATCAATGAATCGCATCAAGGCCCGTGCTGCATTGTAACGGACAGAATGGTACCTTTCATTAATAAATCATATCGTGATTGACATGATTTCATATATACTGAAGTAACTGGTGGTCACTTTGAAAGGTAGGGGAGGGCAGCCCATGTGCCCTATTAGAAATGGCCAGGGATTCTTATAAATTGGATTAGAGCCACTAGGTACAATGAAAGCAGGAAGTAATGTAGCCACAATGTTTAGCTAGCTCCAATGTAAAAATTAGACAAGGTGCCACCAGTTTGGGGATACTTTGCTGTAGTGGTGAACTTTAACACCATGTGAAGCCTTGAAAAATGTGAAACCATTTATTATCCTCTAGCTTTGAAGATTCTGCAGTGAGCTTGCACTAAACCAGAAAATGGAACAGTGAATTCTAATGCTTTCTTAAAGGTCCACTCCAGCTTGCTAGAGTGCTTTATGGACGTGGAGTGTCCCGTAATAATGACAGTTTATCAAGGCCAATTTCTGTCAGAACATAAATATACATATAACAATAATATAATCAATTAATCAAACCGCCAGAGAGGTTTTATTCCTCCTTCTGTAAGCTCCCCTGAGATAAAGGAAGTGGCATGCACGCTACTTGGGGGGGCACCTGCTTCCCCTCACCCACATACCTCAGATCAGAATGCTGTAAGTGTGCACGTGCAAACGAGCGCCACAACACAATCGGGACATGGGGCAGGACTCAAAATCGGGACAATTCAGACAAAAATTGGATGACTGGGAGTCAAATTATCATCGACAATATATATATATATATATATATATATATATATATATATATATATATACACATACACACATATAAACATATACACATATACACACCAGCATTACAAGTATGTTTTCTTGCATTATATAATTTTATGCACTTTAAATACAATTGAATTTGCACAGTTGTTTTATTACAATTTATCAAGTATATAGTGTACTTAAAAAAAATATATATATTGTAATATAGGGTGGAGCTTAGCAACTGACCTAGACGGACGTTTGATCCATACACACAAGCGTAAAACCAGCTATTTTAAGCTACACGCCTGGAAAAACGTCTCTACTGTTCTATGCAGATGTCTCGGCAAACACCCTACAGTGGAGAAGACACATGCAGCCATTCACTGCCCTTCTCAAGGGCCACAGCATACAATACAGGTGGTACTCGCCACGAGCATTACAAGTTGAGTAAGGAGATGCTACCCACTCTGTACTTGACCTTCAAGGAGTGACCACTCTTCTGAGAACGCTGGGCATACTGGAGGACTCTCTTCCTCAACCAGGATCCCGGGGAACTAATCTAACAACACACAGCTGGGACCTGGCAAAGAGTTTGTGCCGCAGCAAGACTTCTCAGATGCCTATGTAGCAGCCACCACCTGAGGCAGTGGGACTAACATTTTACACCAAGCTTTTTCCCACCCAGGACTGATGTTATTTGCGGTTCGAAGTTGGTTTATTTTTATGTTTGAAACCTTTTAATTTAATTTTAATACCAAGGATTATGTTGCCCGTATATACCATGGCTGACAGCCAAGGCTTCCCCCCCCCCCCACACTTCATTACTCGAATTAAGACCAAAACCCTGCCTAGCGGAGCCAAGGGGTGTAACTAGGCACAAGCCATAGTCCTGTTGCCCTGAATTCTCCCTCTCGCCCGAGCAGCTAATTAGCCGGACAACTGGCATCTTAGTATACATATGCTGACTAGTCTCTTTGGTACAACCTATTCTAATGAATATCCCTATGATTTACGTTAATTTTTGGGCACTAACTGGCCCTTAAATGTCTACGTTTTCATTATGATCTCTCTAACTGACCCCAACGCAGTTAATGCATACTAGATAGAACCCACAGCATCCCTACACATGGCTGGTTATCTGTGAGTCCCCATAAGTCACAGTACCAGACCACTTAGAAATAAAATCCTCTGCTCATAGGTTTCTTATATAGGACATTCTATGTTGTACTATGTTTAAACTCTTGTTTGCCTTCAAATCACTGTATGTCTTAAACTATATGTGATCACCCTCTCACACTTTATTGACTGATTTTTGCACTTTAAAAATACAGTGCACTTTGTTATTTTTGCACCTTATACTGCAGATGTGCAGGAGTGATTAAAGACACAGTTCACCTTGTATTTAGTTTATAGAGTATTGTGGTGTATGTACTGAACTATTGCACTTTCATATGTGCTGCCTCTATTGCACTTTTTAGTTTTTATAAGTAAGTACATGCCACTGACACTTAAAATTATTTTTTGTGTGTATCTATATATATATATATATACACACACACTGAACACAATTATAAACACAACACTTTTGTTTTTGTGCCCATTTTCGTGAGCTCAACTCAACTTTTTTTTTTTTATATACACAAGAGGCCTAATTCTCTCAAATATTGTTCACAAATCTGTCTAAATCTGTGTTAGAGAGCACTTCTCCCTTGCCGAGATAATCCATCCACCCCATAGGTGGGGCATATCAAGATGCTGATTAGACAGCATGATTATTGCAAAGGTGTGTCTTGGGCTGGCCACAATAAAAGGCCACTCTAAAATGTGCAGTTTATCACACAGCACAATGCCACAGATGTTGCAAGTTTTGAGGGAGCGTGCAATTGGCATGCTGACTGCAGGAATGTCCACCAGAGCTGTTGCCTGTGAATTGAATGTTCATTTCTCTACCATAAGCCGTCTCCAAAGGCGTTTCAGAGAATTTGGCAGTACATCCAACCGGCCTCACAGCCGCAGGCAACGTGTGACCACACTAGCCCAGGACCTCCACATCCAGCATCTGAGGACGACGAGCATGCAGATGAGCTTCCCTGAGACGGTTTTTGACAGTTTGTGCAGAAATTATTTGGTTATGCAAACCGATTGTTGCAGCAGCTGTCCGGGTGGCTGGTCTCCGACAGTCTTGGAGGTGAAAATGCTGGATGTGGAGGTCCTGGGCTGGTGTGGTTACATCTTTACAATAATCATCAGCATCTTGATATGCCACACCCGTCAGGTGGATGGATTATCTCAGCAAAGGAGAAGTGCTCACTAACACAGATTTAGACAGATTTGTGAACAATATTTGAGAGAAATAGGCCTTTTGTGTACAAAGAAAAAGTCTTAAGATCTTTAAGCTCAGCTCATAAAAAATGGGGGCAAAAACAAAAGTGTTGCGTTTATAATTTTGTTCAATATATGTAACAAACTAGTCATAGTATATCAATCAATGTGTGCCTACAGATGAACAGGTCTCCGAATTAAGGTAAAGATTTTAGATAAGCACACCGTGATTATTATGGTCTTTCTGTACAAATTACACAGCTAACGGTGAGCATTTGCTTTATGACTTCCAGGTCAAATTTTTTCAGTTCATTATTTATAAGGTCTACTTGTCACTTTCTGAGTAACTACATCTTAAAAGGTATCACATGAAAGTCAGCACCATTTGGGAATAATGTCAGCAGTTAATTTATGCAACTGTAATCTGGAGGCCAGAGACACTTCTCAAAGAGCATTAAGACTTCTTTTATACTAAAAAGGGCAAGTCATCTCAGACAGTATGAACATCTATAGTTCAACAGATAGGTTCATTTATTTAATCTGTATTGTTGAGGAATTAAGTACTCAAACCACTCAGATTGACTGTGTTGGAATTTCACTGAAATTCCAACCCAGTCAAAAGATATATAGATACAAAGTAGGGACTGCTATTTTTCTTATGCCTGACAAAAATTGATACCAAAAAACTATAATTCAGTGCTTATGTAAAATGATTACAGTCCAATTGCAGCTCAATCCCCAAGTACGAAGGCTCTCTTTTCTTAATCCAATATGCTTAGGTGGTATTACCTCCACCAAGGATATGTAGCTGAAGAATCCAGCAGCAGCAAAAACAGGTCCATTAAAACCATACTTTGCTTTTAAGCATGTGAGCAGTTTAACCCCTTAAGGACACATGACGTGTGACATGTCATGATTCCCTTTTATACCAGAAGTTTGGTCCTTAAGGGGTTAAAAAAAAATAATATATATATATATATATATATATATTTATTGTGTTTTACACTCCATATTTACAGTGTACAATATTGTGGTTTTATTTGTTTATCTATCTATATATAGGTTTCTGAGAAACTGCTATGTTTACACTGCAGGGTTAATCCAGCCTCTAATGTCTGTCTTCCGCGATTTACACTGAGTAAATCGCACTTATCTGACACTGGCCATCCTCACGGAGTCCAGCGTCAAATGAGATCCCCATAGGAAAGCATTGAGTAATGCTTTCCTATAGGTGGGTTTGAATTTGTGCGCGCCTCTGGCCGCGCATGCGCATTCGGCTCAACTCGGGAGCTGACGTCGGCGGGGGAGGAGAGGTCACCAGCTTCGAGGGAACCCAACGCTGGATTAAGGCAAGTGGCTGAAGGGGTTTTAACCCCTTCAGCGCCGAGGGAGTGGTGGCCCTGAGGGAGAGGGGCTATCCAAGAGCCTATAATGCCAGGAAAATGGGTTTGTTTTCCTGGCACTACATGATCCCTTTAAATGTGAACAAAAGACTACATTTGCATTCCATTAATTTGCTACTGGCATGCATCACTCTACGGTAAACAGGGCTGTTGAAGCTGTGCAGAGGTTGTTGACCACATCTCCGATGAAGCTCAGCCAAATATCACTTGAATCTTCCCGGTCTTAAGGTATTCCTATCTGTATTCATGGGAGATCACATTCACAACATTTACTACAATACGATGCACACTGACAGCTGATAATTTACTAACAAGAATCTGATAAAAAACCCAGGGGTAATTTACAGCTGCAATTCTCCAGCCAAGCTTAGACTTTACCTTTACGGCTATATGTCTGGTTCTTGCAGTAAGGCTTTCTTGTAGGTATTTGCACATTTTGGTTTTACTACTATATAAAACTACGTTTTGCTAATGAAGTCACTTGTTTGTTTTTTACTGTAAGCCAAGGTCTATAAACCATTCCTGGAATGTATTTAACTATTCAACACAACACAGATCTTATGTATGGGACGATATGCATAGTGAGGTGAAATTAAACCGTACGATTTACACACCAGGGATTTTTTCAGCTTTTGTTAACATAATCAAATGTTTAAATGAAGTATCAAGGATCAATTTGCCCATATGTCACCACTGTCCAGGTAAAATGCATTACTATACATTAAACTTATCAGAGAGTACATCATTCGCACCTCACTTGTGAATAGAGGTAAACAGGTAATGTATACATAATTCCATAGGAAATCCAGCTTCACCATTATGAAATTATATCATAGTTATAATCATATTTACATTTGTAACAGTCATGGAATGTTAAAAATGAACCTAAAAGGCAGTTTTTAACCCCATTAGAACATAGGTGATTGTACAAGTTCTGTACCAAAACAAAACCTTAAGCTTGAGATATATGTCTGTCCCACCTCCTCCCCTCATTACAGGTTTTATTGGGTTTTGGAAAGTCACAGGGTCAAATAGAGAGCTTGACCATTTCAGTTTTTACACATTGACATTTTCCAGATTGGTTTGCATGGCCTAAGTGGCTTTTGAGACTGTATGGCAGCCCTGGAATTAAAATGACCCCCATCATGACATCATGTCGATTAGTTAAATCGGGTTTATGCAATCATATATCTCAAGCGTGAGAGTTTTCTGGGTGAGAGTTTCTGTTGGTGTCTGGATCTGGGTCCAGTTTACTCAATGCTGAACAACTTGATGGGAAAACGTGCACATTCTGCTGCCTGAAGTTAGAGTCATGTCATGGGTAAAATAGTTTTCCTTTTGATGTGTGTGGAGTCTGCAGAGTGTATGTGTGACCAGTTGCAGAACAACTGAGTAGTGAAACAAATCATTTCTATTTTTAGGATCCTTTAAATATACAAAAAGCAGACATAGATCCACACATGTAAGCTAGAGATACATAAGTGAATGGTGTAAAATTGTTCACAAAATCAGTCCCCACTGCTGCAGCCTGTATTGAACATGTTCATGATTTTTCCTGTGTGTGTTTCATTCTCTAACTCCTGTTATTTTGTATTGCTTACAGTGAGTTTTGGCAGCAGTCTCAACACAAGCTTGGAGAGGTACACTGTACTCTAACAGAAGGCCAGACCGATACAGCAGGAAAGACCATGTGGCATGGCCTACTGTACCGCAGCTATCCTACTGCTACCCAGTCTCTCCCGACTGACCATATGCCACATGCATTTATGCACATTTCAATTTTGGAGTAACATTTCCCAAACCATTTACAATGAAAGAACTGGCTTATATGTTAGGCTACTGTTTTACACCGTTTACTTAGGCAAGCTACATCCTGTAAGGGAACCAACAAATATAGGCAATTTAATTCTTTTGGATACGCTTTTCATATGATCACATCTGTTGTAAAACTTTTCAAATTATTCATCTACATAAACCCCTGCTAAACTCTACTGGAGGTTTTTTTTTAATTATATTATCCAAAAGAATGAAATCAATGCTACTGTTCTTAAAGCATTTTCTACATATGAAATGAAACTGGTCATAGATGAATGTGTTGATGTAGATAAATATATCTACAACTATTCAGTTATTTCTCTTAAGGTTATTTCAGTAGTATAATTTATCATTCATATTTTTTTTTTAAAAAACAACAAACTTTAGAATGTTTCCCCTTTAATCGTGTAGCTTGATATTTATAACATCTTAATTCCACCAATTTCAAATATTAACCATTGCCGAACCACTAAGATATGGACAGACAAAATATAAAGGGCTGTTAAAGCTTCAAGGGCGTTGTAGTTCAACATGATCTGAGGTTCTAATAAAAATGAAAAAAAATCTAATACTGATTACTAATTCTAACAGATGTAGTATTGAAGCAACTTGTAAACGTTTTATTGGACCAACAGTTTTAGAGTGGCAGGCTTTCAGTAACTGCGTCCCTTATCACATCTAAAGCATTTCTCATACTTTACATTTGATAAACGGAGCCTCTTTGAAATGTTTGTTCCAAACGTGGGCTAACACAATAAAAAACGTATTGAAAAAAAAAGTGCAATACTCCATTATGTTATATTTTTATTACTGGACTAATGCAACTAGTGCAACTAATGCAACTAATGAAAAACATTGTGCTAGCTAATAAACAGATTTAGAACAAAGTATATATATATATATATATATATATATATATATATATAACACAAGTGCATAACCTGACTGCCAGAATGAGCCTTGACCATTCGAGGAGCCCAAAGATTACAGATGTGGGAAGGCACTGTTTTGCAGAAAAAACAGTTTTCGAAGCCTATTATCTATTGTGCAATGTGTTTAAGTGTGTGTTTCAAGGTTTTGGATGCCACAAAATAAGATTAACACCACCCAGGGAGAAAAGAAGAATCTTAAATCTGTCATTGGATTGCAGCAAGCCATGTTAAGGTGGTGAAATTCATGTTATCGAAAGAGATTCAACACCAAACATTGCTGATCACAGGAAAAAAAAAACACTGTTGCTTGGGTGATGAAAGAAATAGTATCCACCGGACAGGGCATCTCCTGGAAAGTCTGCATCAGCAATTGTATCCTATGCACTAAAATGCCTCCCCAGCGATAAAGCAAAAGTATTTTGTTTTGCTCAAGCCACATCTGTGGTTGTAAATCCTTGTTGAATAATGAGGCATGTAATTCAGTTCATCACTTGAAGTTGATATGGGGATGGTAGTATTCCTTTAAAGGGCCACTTGTACAGCGCTACAAAGTCTGATGGCGCTATACAAATAATACAATAATAATAATAATAATAGGCACCCAGACCACTTCAGCTCAATATGTGTACAATAGGGTTGATCCAGCATCTAGTGGCTGTCTCATTGTCAGCCGCTAGCGGCGCTTCCGCACTTCTCACTGTGAAAATCACAGTGAGAAGACGCTTACGTCCATAGGAAAGCATTGAGAAATGCTTTCCTATGGACTGATTGAATGCGCTCGCGGCTCTTGCCGTGCATGCACATTCAGTGCTGACGTCAGAAGGGGAGGAGATTTCCCCAGCGCCGAGGGAGCCCGGCGCTGGAGAAAGGTAAGTGATTAACCCCTTCAGCCTGGCGAGAGGGGGGCCATGAGGCTGCGGGGAACCTGAAGACCCTATAGTGCCAGGAAAACAAGTTTGTTTTCCTGGCACTATAGTGGTCCTTTAACTCATTTAAGTGGTTGTGAGAGCAGAAGTGCCCAGAAATCTTGGGTTAAACTGTTTTGCAGCAATTCTATATCTCAATGAGAAACCAAATTAGAAATTAAGTGGTCCAGCACTCTTCAGTGTTTATTAGTTCACAGCAGGGATGTTTCGACCTAGTGGTAGTGTCTTGATAAATGTTGCTACGGAGAACACACAACAAAGGGAACTTATACATACTAAGGAGTGTTGGGCCATTCAATTTCTATTTTGGTCCTTGGCTGGTCATTGGATGAGACTGAAGGTTCATGGAAACCTTTAGTTAGTGCTGGTCTGTCTATTATCTACTAATCAATTAGAAGCATGTGATAGGCTACAAGCTGATGCTCTCAGACTATAAACAGCCAACCCAGCTAAACAGTCATCATACTATAGTGCAGAGTAAGGAAAACTAGAGTAGCAGTCATGGGCGTCTGAAGGTAAGAAGGTGCCTGAACACGCTGACCCCTATAATAACTTTAATGACTGAAAGTGTTACTCCAAGCATCACAGCCACTACAGCCACATGTGGAGGCTATGAGAGATGGAGTACCCAGTGGTCATCCCCAGTAAAATGGTTTGCCTCCTATCTTGGTCCTGCCAGGAGCCAAGCCTCTCTGGAAAAAGGGTTAACCACATCCAGCTTCGATCTGTTAGGCTCAGCCAGAATTGCACAGAAGTAAACCTCATATGCAAATATCAGTAATGTGCTAACCCATAATGTATATTCATGCACACGCACAGTGCACAGACAGTTTCACCTAATGTATATCGGTCATCTATAAAATGTGTAAATGGATAGGTCAGTGCCAGGTATACACGAATAAGGAACAATTTTCAAATTTACCATAATTTGCTTTTACTGATTATTATGCATGGCAGCATTAATGTATGGCTTAGATCCTTCCAGTGGGGGAAGGTTTAAAACAGACCCTGGACATGGTGGTATACATAAGAGAGTCATACCCAGGTAGTCACCTTATGGAAGTGCTGTATACTGGGTCTTCAGGGAAAGGGGCTTAGTCCTGACTTGGCCTCATGTATCCAGTGGACATTAGGTCAGATCCACAGTCACTAAAGGGGGATACCAAGGGATGCCTCTGTGCTGCTTGCAGGGTCTTCAGGGATTAGCTAAACACTACCAGGGTCTACAAAAGTATTGGCCTGGTGAGCATAACATGAAATTTTAGGCGTGAAGGACAGGAAAAATAGACTGCCTGATGGGAAGGGGTGGATCTATGTATACCAATTCCAGAGTTCTATTTCCTGTCATCTCTGCTTTGAGGGGTAGAGCTAAAGTAAATGCTGCCATGTTTCATCAGGACAATATAAATGTAGGCATTCTACAGCTCTATAAATTAAATGGTATGGCTTGCCTGGGGCTCTGGGCACTTGCTGGTCACTGTGCGATACAGCACTTGGCACTGTGGGTTTGTATAAATATACGAATGTCTACTGTAGAGGCAACATTTAAGTTTATTCAGAAGCTTATTATTATTATTATTATTAATGGCATTGATATAGCACCAACTTATTCTGCAGCGTTATACAATATATTGAAGGGGAGAATTGAACAATAAATAAGACAATTAGACATATAAACTGCACTCTTAATCTAAAAATGCAATTTTATAGATATATTTGCAGGCACAACATAAATCATTGTGCAACCCATGAAGTGCCACTATGTCATGTTTGCATGGCAAGTGCACTTTAAGAGGTATTATCGTGAAATATTACCCCTTTTGCAGGAAGAGCGATGAGTAAACAGCATTGGACATAGTTTTCACATTTGGAAGCCTATAAAGCAACAGGCTTAACTAACCTTGATATTTCAGTACAACTGTGGCAAATTCATAATAACAGATACTGATCTACCAGAGACCACTCTGAATTCATCTCTCTCCTGCACATATGATCTTTAAACAATAGACAATGTGTTTGTTTTGATTTTTGTACACTAAAGGGCATAAAAGACAATCTGCAGACGGAAAAGTCAAGCCGAGTTGCATATGGTACCTTTCTCAATGTCTGACATGCTACATTTTTGAAGTAGCTTTCAAGAGCGAAGCTCTCGGTCACGCCTGCCTAGCAGAATTCAAACCTCAGAGAATCACATCCGAGCAAGATGAATTTCATCATGTGCTCGAATACCAAAGACGTGATCTGTGAGTGGAAATTCACTGCTGACTTGGCCACCCTTGGAGTGGCATATTTGGAGAGTCTCTTTAAAGGTCAATAGATTTTAACCAACTTGAAATGAACATAATGTCACTTGCCTTATTAAGCTTCAAAAAAAAAAAAAAAAAAAAAAAAAGGTTACAAAAATTAAACGTGGGATAAGAAATAAAAAAAATAAGAGCTCTCATGTCAGGAATGAATGATGGGATTGTGACCATGGCAACGTTATGTTTCTGTTGTGTGAGACTTAACCAGATTTTCAATATGGTGATATTTGCCAACAGGATAATCTAAACGGGGAGATCTATGCACATCCCATATTTGCACGTGGAAAAGACATCTGTCACGTAGCTGTAACCAGCTTGCACAGATTACACCACTGGGACATCTCTCATTACAGAGTATTCCCCTTGTGGGTACATGTCAAGAGTACAGAAGCATTGCATATTCATGCAGTTTAGAGCACAATAAAAGGATGCTAAGAAATAAGATAACACAATGTGGTCTCAATTACACATTATGCTTCCACAATTCCTTTAAGGGGAGGTGGGTCGTCTTTAGCAAAGTTTAACAAATTATGCCAATGGTTTCAGCATAATTGTTAAAAAGGAAACAATGTAGATTATCTGCTTTTATCGATTCTTAGAGCGAAGACAGATACAGATGCATTTTAATGAAGTTGATTTTTTAATGTAATTTTTTTTTAAGAAAATGAACATGAAAATGGAGAGAAAAGAAAAAAAAAGGAATGGAAAAAAAGTATTAAAACAGGAAAAAATGACATGCGAGAACAGAAAACAGATACAATACTAATGAACTCTGATTTTTAGTACCACAATGGGACCATAAAAAGCATATGAATTACCACAATCACTGTGTGTTCAAATTTATGCTACAGCTTTCTAAGAAAAAAAAAAATACAGTTATAAGAAGTATGTGAGCTGGATGGGTGAACACTAAACATGTGTCATGGCAAGAAGATGTCAACTTCTTCTTGCAGAGCCAGACCTCATGCTTAAGTCATAACGCACAGTAACTCTAAAGAAAGGATACAATATCCAACCTAAGCAACAACAGTAAACTGGAACTCCCAAAACACCCAACAAGCCAATGTGTCATTGTAGCAGTTATGGTTTACAGGAACATTTTGCGTGTATAACACATACAAGAATGTCGCACATCTTGCAAAAATGAATATTTTTCTGCAGGAACTTCTCACACCTTAGCTTCATCATCTAAACAGTAGAAATTGTGAGAGGTATAGAGGAAAACTTGCAGGTGTAGTTTCCAATTAACTTTTGCATAACATTTTCTTCTCTTTTTAAGGAATTAGATGTGAAACCGGAATTTAATGGAAACATGCCAATGCACAGAGACAATGGTAATGTCTTAACTTTTGTTTGTTTGTTTGTCCCTGAGAATGTATTGTTCTGTTGTGCATTTGCACATTTAAAAATGTTTCACACAAACCCCCACATAAACCCTAAGTGAGTACCGGGACTCGGTAAGCTATTTCAACCATTTCCAGGTTGAAGAACATCTTGCTGCAAGAGGAGTATATCTTTTTGTTTTACTTTTATGTGCTTAGTTTTACATAATAAACTTTATATATGGCTTTTTAGGTATAAATAGGGAAAGTGAACAACCCCCCACCCCCCCGAAAAAAAAAACAAAAAAAAACAAAAAACGTAAGAGCTCGCCAGCAAACAGAAAGAAAGTGTCCTGCGATCCAGCCATAGGCAAAATAATTATACAAACATGATGTGTTGTATTTATTCATTATCTCTATTTACCTATATGATGAATTAGAGATTATTCTAGCGTCAGTGACCTAATAATCTAAATTGTATTAAAGACAGGAGGCGAATATTTGCTTTACTGTTCCTCCCAGCAGCAAAGAAACAGTTAACAGATTGAAAAAAAAGAAACAACCAATCAGAACACATCTAGTCAGTAATAAGTGGCTGTGAAACTCCTCCCAATTCCTCTTTCTTGATGCAGCCGGAGTGATGTCAACCATGTAAACTGGAACGAATAATCTTCAAACAAGCGAGATCAGCCTTGTAAATGAAACTGGAAGTTGGGACAACAGATCCTCAACGATGTTGTCATGCAGAGGGATGAAGGCTATTTCACACTAGAAAAGAAGAGAAATTTGTGAAAGTATGGTGTGATTGGCAAGGTGCCTACATACAAATGCCTAGTTTGAAAATGTTTTAATGAAAAGCTTCTGGAGTATTACACATATCCATAGTCATATCTATGTGGGTGAAAGAATAAGCTTATGAACAAAAAA
The DNA here is from genome assembly GCF_036172605.1 of Pelobates fuscus. NCBI lineage: Eukaryota > Metazoa > Chordata > Amphibia > Anura > Pelobatidae > Pelobates > Pelobates fuscus. The sequence goes on from NC_086324.1 coordinate 51,205,308, forward strand.
CTACAGCAGTATGAACACCCTACCTGTGTATCCCATTCTGGAAGAAAAAGGGAGGGGGGGCGTGCGAAAAAAAAAAAAAACCTGAGCGCACATAGGGTGGGAAAATATTTGCCTCCTGTCTTTAATAAAATTTAGATTATTAGGTCACTGACGCTAGAATAATCTCTAATTTTATGGCAAGACAGGAGGCTTCATATTTGCTGCTTTAACGCCCAGAGAGTAAATGAAAACCCGGATGCCGAGGTCAAAATATCCGAAAGGGAACTCCCAGAGATAAAAGCGGAGGATGCGGCCGCGCCCCGTACTGAATGAGCGCTAAAGGGCGGCTCTACGCACGCAAGGCGGAGGAGCCACCTGATCCACCGAGCAATAGTGGGACAAGACACCGGACGGTGAGGACGAACGTAGGACACAAAAAGAAGTCCTGACGGGGGCCGAAGCGGCGTGGTATGAGTAACGTACCGTTGTTAACAACGGGCAACACACAGAGAAGGCCTGTCTGGGAAGCATGGATAAAAGACGGAGGATGCTGGAACCTTAGTGCGACGAACAATAGAGAAGCGTACTCCCTCGGGAGTGAAAGTAATTGCATGAAGGTCGAAGGCTTTGATGTCGGAAACCCGACGTAGATAAATCAAGCAAAGTAGCAGGGCTAACTTGGCAGAGAGTTGCCGTAAGGATAGCTCCGAGTTGGGAGGCCAGGCTTTCAGAAAGGATAAGACGTGTGCCACATCCCAAAAGTGGGTGTAACGGGGTGCCGGAGGTCTGGACAGACGGATACCCCGTAGGAGCCTGCACACGGAAGGGTGTTGTGCGACAGGGAGTGTATTGATCGGACTATGAGCAGCCGAGATGGCAGAGCGGAAAAGGTTTATAGTACGATAAGATTTGCCACTGTCAAAGAGAGAGGACAGAAAATTAATGATATTCCCCAGAGTCGTTGAAAAGGGATCAATATCCCTTTCCAAACACCAGCGAGCCCAGGCTGACCACGCCGAAAGGTATAATTTTCGGGTGCCTGGGGCCCATGAATCCTAGAGGAGGTTGCGAGCTGAGCCTGAAAGGCCTGGGATGAACCAGGATCCCCTGAAACAGTCCAGGCCACCAGTTCAGTTGGAGGTGTCCCTGGATGGCCAGGGGATGATATGCTCCGAATGGATCTCGTAAAAGGTCTGGGGTGAGGGGTAAAAAGCAGAGGGTAGTCTGCGGACATCTCTAAGAGGTTGGGGTACCAGGGTTGGGCTCTCCAGAGGGGAGTTATTAACAGGATCCCGACTCCCAGAACCCTGAGACGGTGTAGAGTGCGAGGGATCAGGGAGAACGGTGGGAAGGTGTATGCTCCTGTCAATGGCCAGGGTTGTAGAAAAGCGTATACGGCTTGCGACAGCGGATCTGGTAGCCAGCTGAAGAATGCGTCTGTCTGACGGTTCAGTCTGGAGGCAAAGAGGTCCAACGTGATAGGCCCGCGAAGGTGATGTAGCTGGTAGAAACATTCGGATCCAGCTGCAAATCGCTTGGGTTCCATTCAGTGATGGGAGAACCAGTCCGCCACGAGGTTGTCTGACCCAGGAAGGTATTCTGTTTGAAGGGAGATATCCCTCCCTAGACAGAGTTCCCTGGTAAGGTCTGATAGGAGCTTGGAGCAGGAGCCTCCAAGACGATTGACATAATGGACAGCGGAGACATTGTCCATTCTCAGAATTAGAGAGCAGTCGTAAACGTCTTTGGTGAAACTGCGAATCGCAAAAGCGCCAACCATCAGTTCCAAGCAATTGATGTGCATGGATCGTTCTGACCGAGTCCAGAGACCCCCCGTGGAAAGGCTGGAGCAAGTGGCTCCCCAACCTAGGAGGCTGGCATCGGACTCTAGGACGAAGTCTGGTTGGCGACCGAAGATCGCTTTCCCATTCCAAGCTTCCATATTCTGGAGCCACCAATCCAACTCTATACGAACTTCTTCTGTAATGAGTATAGGTTGGTCGTATGAATGGGATCTGCATAGATACCTCGTCTTGAGACGCTGCATCGCCCTGTAGTGTAAAGGGCCGGGGAAGATGGCCTGAATGGATGCGGACAGGAGTCCTATTATCCGCGCCAGGTCGTGAAGGCATACCTGATGAGAGGACAATAGTTTCCGAATGTCCTTCTTGATGGCTTTTATTTTTGCCTTAGGGAGTTGGAGGATTGATCGAACAGAGCCGATCTGAAAACCCAAGAAAAGAATGGATTGTGATGGTATTAGAGAGGATTTTTCCAAATTGATCACAAAACCAAGGTTTTGTAAGAGACATTTGGTCATATTTGTATGTTTCCGAAGCGTATGGGGGTCTTGTGCCATGATCAATATATCGTCTAGGTAGACGATGGACCGGACTCCTTGGGACCGGAGAAGAGCAATAACTGGCTTCATTAACTTGGTGAAACACCAAGGGGCGGATGAGAGACCAAAAGGGAGGCAGGTGAAGCCATATGAACTGGAGGAAAGGGCGGTGACAGGGTGCAATCGGTACCGTAAGGTAGGCATCCCTGAGGTCGAAACGGGAGAACCAATCTCCCTCGCAAAGAAGGTCTCGGAGTAAGTGTATGCCCTCCATTTTGAAGTGCCTGTACACAATGAATTGGTTTAGCCCTCTCAGATTGATGATGGGGCAAAAGTCGTTTGACTTTTTTCGAACCAGAAAGTTGTTGCTGACAAATCTGAGGGGGGGGGGGTGAAGAGGGTTCGATTGCACCCTTGTCTCTGAGTTTGCAGAGTTCTGCATGTAAGGCGGTGGTGTCCGGCTGGGACATCCGTATGGGAGGGGGCAGTGAGTCCTGTATGGGGTCGGTGATGAAATCCATGAGAAAACCTGAAACAGTCTGAAGGATCCAAGGATCCTGAGTGAGAAGAGACCACTGTGGGAAAAAAACAAGTTAAACGGCCTGCAATATGTACTAGAGAATAAGGTAGGTGCATGACCTTGAGCAGATCGACCCGGAGAGAAGCAGAGCCACGTCCTCTGATTGATCCTCTGTTGGTAAACAGTTGTCTTAGATAGGGACGGGCATAACCAGAGTTCCAAGGTTCACTTGGTCGAGGCCTGTAGGCGTTGAAGGCAGACCTGCCGGTAGCTCGGCCTCTATGGCGACCGGCTCTGACAGAGAAACGGTTGGTTCGAAACACCCTGCGAGGTTCAGCGAGGTGAATACAGATACGTGTCTGTTGAGGTCCCGCATGAACTGGTCCCCAAATAATAGGCCGTTGGCCTCTGGGCCGAGTTCTTTGGAACCCAAATCTGCCAATTGTGCGTCTATTTTATATAGTGCAGCTTTCCTTCTTTCAGTGGACATAGCCACTGAGCATTAGCATTCCCCAGGAGACACAGGGCTCTTTGGGCCCATTCGCGTACCAAGTGTGGGTCCAAGGTACCTTCAACAATGGCTTCATCTGCCAAGATAAAAATTTGCATAATGGGACCAGCAATATCCAATAATTTGTCCTGGACTGTTTTGAGGCCCTGTTCTAGGCCTTTGCGTGGGTCTTTTCCTGACTTGCTGAGGAAGGTAATGAGGAGGGGATCGAACTCGGGAGTTAGAGCGACCTTATGCGGAATTGTAGGTCAAGGGCATTCAGCCCGTAATTTGTTCCTGATCTCCTTCTCTAGCGGTTTTCTGAGCCACATTCTGCAGAATTGAGCAATATGGCTAGGTGGTGCCCATTCAGCGGACCAGGGGGTGTTTGATGATCCTAGGATCAAACAGGGGTTGGACGTTACCATCCAGCAGGATGTCAGTTAAAGGATCCTTGTTTTGTGATGGATTAGTGGGCGTGGAGCTAACCACCAATGGTTTGGTGATGTAGGATTCCTTGACATACCTAGTATTACCCTGGTCTTCTTCGTCCAAGTACCCTGCACAGTACTCGTCTACGACCTGTAGGTCGCGTGCTGTGGAACCCTCTAAGGGATCCAATAATGGAAGGCTTGACAGTCTAGCATTTTTGGCAGGTGCATTGCCTTTACCGGCGGAGACACTGTTGCCCTTCCAGGGACGCTCTCCGGAGCCCCGTCATGGTCGGAATCGTGAGACTCTTCTGAGTCGGAAATGTTTAATGCAGTAGTTGGCCTTGGAGCAGGTTTAGCTTGTTCGTGGTAAGCCGCAATAGCTTTGGGCATGGATTCCGCTATTTCGGGAAAAAGCCAGGATTTTAATTCAGCAGAAAAAGTGTCCTGTTGTTCAGACATTATGAACAAAACTTAAAACACAAAACAATACATTTAAAATTGTAAGACAGGGGGTCACCCTGTGAGGATGTAGCAGGGGGTCACCCTGATAATAGCTGGGGGTCACCCAGGAATAAAAAGGGGGTCACCATTATAGTTAAGTTTGGGGGTCACCCAAACAGGCAAATGGGGGTTACCCAAGATGCAAAAGAAAAAGTGGAGTCACCCACTGCAATGTCACTGAGACACAATTTAATGGAAAGCTAGTAAGCAGACGGAGCCCTTAAGGTACCGCTGTAACCACAAAACAGGGGTCACCTGTTATTATCAAGGGGGTCACCCTTGTGGCAAATAGTGTTTGGCCTAGATGTCGGTGATGGCAGGAAAAAACACACTTTAAAGTTTGTGTGAACTGAACCTGTGTGAAGTAAAATAGGGGATTTTTAGAATTAAATAAAAAATAAAACAAATAATATGTGTATATATGATAGAGAAATAAAGTACTTACCTTGGAACTGGTATGCAAAGAAAAAGTCGAGATACACCTTTAAATTGGAAAATAATGAGATCACTTTGTGAGAGCTGACAGGCAGAGAACCGGTAGTGAGGTAAACTGCCGCACATTGAAAATGGCCGCCGGCTAGTGCGGAGGCGGAGCCTGCGCGCGTTGAAGAAAAAACGCGGGAAACAGGTACAGAGAAACTCTGCTGTGTGAGAGCCGACAGGCAGTAAACAAAGCCACGATTAAATCGCGGTCAGCGATAAAGAAACGCCGTGGGTGGTGGAAGAGGGAAGCCGCTGACAGGCTAATACAAGCGGGGAAAATGAAAATAAAGCCACGGCTAGATCGCGGTCAGAGGGAATAACTCTGTGGGTCGTGTAAAAGGGAAATAACCCTCGGTGGGATCTCCCAAGGGGTATTGATTGCCCCAGAGAGTGGCAAATCGTCCTGTGGGCCGACCACGGTCGGCCCCGGGAGAAAGGGGGTAAAACAATATATATAATGGACAGATATAAATAAATATAAATATGTGTAAAATATTCTTATAAAGGTCTGAAATCAGAATTGACTCACCTGGGAGGCAAGCAGCAAAGCAAGAGGAATTAGGAGGAGTTTCACAGCCACTTATTAGTGACTAGATGTGTTCTGATTGGTTGTTTCTTTTTTTCAATCTGTTAACTGTTTCTTTGCTGCTAGGAGGAACAGTAAAGGAAGTAAAGCAAATATGTAGCCTCCTGTCTTGCCATAAAATTCTAATTCATGATAAATCTGAACATGGACTCCCTCTAACATTCTTTCCAAGTCTGCATTAAAGAGTTCCCTTTAGGAGATGCGAGTAGAATAAGTGTTCATCAGATTTAAAGTTGATTTCCTGAGCGAATATATATTTATATATATTTTTAGTGATACCGTTTGGTTCTCAGATGGTCCATAAATATTTAATAAGAAGCAGCATAACTAAACGCACAGTGCACACAGCCTGATGTGATTCGAAAACGTCAATAGATAGAACAGATGCCCTCTGCCTGCTCGAAGCTAACATGGCACCAGGAATCTTCACTCTCACTACGGTTTCTAAAGTAGTACATAGTGTGTCCTAATACAGTTACTGTAGTATACAGTGTCTTAATATCCTATTTAAACTGCTTTACATTGTTCTTTTATAAATCTTATATAGTAGTATATGTTATGTCCTAGTGCAGGTCATGCAGCATCATATTATATTATTATTATTATTATTATTATTATTATTCTTGTTTATGTACCGCTAACATATTCTTCAGCGCTTTACAATGATATAATGGGGATATTTGACAACTGATAAATGGCATACAAATATAAGCAAAATGTGAAAAAGGACCTGCTCAAAAAAGTTTACAGTCAGATTGTAACATAATATAGTTTACAAAGCCGATTGTGCTGTAGTCTAATACAATACACAAGGCAATCTTCAATGTGTATCAATGCGGTTATAATGCAGTATACACAATTTTATATTATGGTTTATGAGGCAGTATACACTATAAATCAGTATACAGCATGTTCTAGTACAGCATAGAACGCAGTATAATACATCCTTGTTTGGTTTATACTTGCAGTGTTAGTGTTTTATTTACATTGAGGTAGTTGCACAATGTTTGATATGGTAATTGAATGGTAACACAAATTCAGCTTGACAGATGGAACCCGGGATATCAGGTAAAGAGGGTCCGACTTACAAGCTTACCATGACTGAGAAATAAACAGGATGCAATACAAGACTGGAAGACTTTTGAAGAGATGGACATCAAAGTACTTTAAGAACAAGGAAAAGGAAGGTATTAAGGGTTAAATTAAAGTATATGCCAGAGACACAGGGAGAATTGATAAAAAGGGTAGAAAGGTGCTGCAGGTCATAGGAAAAGTATAAATTATGCTTGGCTAGTATTTACTAATAAGACACTTCACATTTTAAAATGAAGAATAAGGAATAAGGAGACAACAGAAGATCTAGCTTATCAGGTGACACTGACTAGGCTTTTAGAAACATCTTAAGTGGTTTACGATCCTGCCTGCTGTATTTATGAGTTGAAAACAAAAACAATTGAGAGAAATGCAGACAAGATGAAAGATATAGTAGTTAGGAAGAGATAAAGTAAGAGAATAAACTGGGGTTGTGGATATCTCAGATAGTTATTGGTTATGTTGTATATGCACACATTTCTAGATGTTTCATATAAATCCTATAGCTCTCCCACAGACACCTGATCGATGACCATGACTGTCTATAACCTCATCGACATTGGATGCCGGAAGAAGAATACAACTGATAGTAGAATCTAGATGGATTTGCCAACCGAACGGGGCATAGGTTCAGAGTGGTAGAGATTGTAATGGAATGCCAGAACGGAGATGAAGACTTGGTGATGTCGTGACAGAAAAGTGGAAGAGATGGAGTTGTAATGCCACAAAAGAGAAGAAGACGTAGCGCCAAAGAGTGAATTAATGGAGGTTAAAATTTCATGCCAGGGAGGAGTGGAAGTGTTATGCCGAAATGTGGAAGAGTGGGTTGGTAAATGTGGAAGAGTGGGTTGGTAAATGTGGGTTGGTAAATGTGGGTTGGTAAATGTGGAAGAGTGGGTTGGTAAATGTGGAAGGGGTGGTATTTTCATACCAGCAAAAGAGGGAAAAGGTGGTAGTGTCATGCCAGAAAAGAGGTGGAACGTTTATAGTGCAATGCTAGAGACAAAACAAAAAGTCAGTATTGTAATTCCAGAGAGGGGTGGCCCATATTGAACCTTCAATACAAATAATGGGAGAGGTGGCAGTGCTGTTCTACAGAGTGGGAGAGGTGGTAATGTAATGCCAGAGAGAAAGTGAGAAAAAGAGCGTTTTGATGTATGACAAGATGGTACTGAGATACTACGCAATCATATAGAAACTTCATGTCCAGTAACAGCAGGATTATATTATTTTCTAGACCTGTTCAATTTGTTCTCAGCAAGATGTAATAGGTATGCTCCATTATAGAGTGATATCAAGTATTTTTACACACTCACAACCATTGGTCAAGGCTATGCAGCATTATTTTAGTAGAAAATAGCTATGGGCAACACACCATATAGAAACATAGAATGTGACGGCAGATAAGAACCCAGCTAGTCTGCCCACTATTCTTAATACTTTCATTAGCCCTTGGCCTTATCTTATAGTTAGGATAGCCTTATGCCTATCCCACGCATGCTTAAACTCCTTCACTGTGTTAACCTCTACCACTTCAATATAGAACACATATACACTATGAAACAACAGGGCATGTTTCCATGAACTTAAAGCATTTGTAGCACAGCTGGAGTAAAGTTATATAGCAGATATTTAAGGAGGAAGCCAATAATAAAGCTGACATCCTTTTACTGACTAAGCAAAAAACGTTTCGAAAAAATGTACCACAGGTGTGTCAATCAGTTGATATTAATCATTATGATTGGCTCATTTAAGATCATGAGCCACCTGTGCTCATGCAGAGCCATAATGTAAAACATGACCTTCATATTTGACCTGAGATTGGAATTTAGTAGGGCTGGAATTCCCATTAGGATGTGGGGGTGTGGGATACAAGCAATCTTACAAGATAGAACCTCCTCACATCGCTAGCAGTCACAGTAAGGTATACACATTGAAATACATTTTAATCCATGGCTTACTTCTTTATGGTAAATAACATGAACTACACGTGAATGTACTTATACAGGCATTAAGCAAAAGCACTTAAATTGTCACTGTAAACTCCACAACTACTATTGCTCGTTTTAGTGGTTATGGTTTAAAAAGTCTGTGGCCACCATCTCCCTGGTTGAATCAAACTGTTTTCGATCAGTTCTACAAAGCCTGGGTGCTATGCTGTGGCTTGACTACACCAGAAATTAAAGAGTTTACAGTTTAAAGTCATATCATTCTGTCAGATTAAATAATATTTGCATAAGCACAAATCTATACCACATCCTTTGACAATACAAATATGTGTATGGCCTATACACTCCCTAGTGTGTCCCAGGGGAAGATAAACACACAAATGGTGTAGGGGGGGGGGGGAGAGGGAGATGCACACAGAGGGGAATGGGAGAAAGACATACAGAGGAGCTGGGGGGAGACAAACAGATGAAGCTGGTAAGGGGGAGAAATAGAAACAACAGGGGCTGGGGGAGAAATACACAGAAAAGGGGCTTGGGGATTGACACACATGGGGTTTGGTGGTAGAAAGAGACACACTAAAGGGGGCAAGACATTCAAAACAAGGGATAACAAAACACAAAAGGGGTAAGACATTTATAAGGGGGGTTAAGAGACACACAGGTAAAAAAAATATTTTTAAAGGGGGAGTGGCACAAAAAGCATCTTCACCAAGGTAGCCAAAAATCCTGGCACCTTTAAGCGACTGCTGATGACATTCTGGTCTGGGATGAAGCTTAATTGTGCACGAGCAGCAGCACATAGTTAAAATATTTATTTACATTTTTTCTTTTTAATTTCTAATGTATTATATATAAAGGTATAGTTAATTTTAGATTAAAAATTGGGGGTCACTTCCAGCATGAAATGCCAGATTATTCTTTGGCTAGATCTTTGTATTTCTGGTCTTGAGAGCATATAACACAGACCCCACTGGAATCAACAAAGATAAAAGTATTATTTTTTTTTCATCTATTTGAAAAACAATTCACATGACTGTATAAATATTGCATGCAGGATTTTTTATTCCACGGTTGTCAGCTTTTTCTACATTTAGATAAATGTTGGGTCTACTTCAAAGGAGATTTGTCTCTAGTGCTGAGAGAAGTGGTCGGGGAACTTGAATGAAGGAGCAACAGGAAACTCAACAGCTCCATGTCTGTCTGAGGGATGGGGCAGAGGGCTGTGTAGGAGTGTGATGTGCTGAGTTTTGAACTAGGATAGTAACACGACCTTGAACTAGTCTACAAGGTCACTGTTGGCAACTGCCCATTTAGTATGCCCGTTACACCTGCTCCATGCAGTTAAATTTAACGATTTTCATACTGTGCTCTGTAGAACGTTTGCCATATGTTCGGAGCATTCCATTGTGTAAGCTGCTGTAGTTAATGTGCATCGAATAGCTAAAAGGGACACACTAGCTTTTGTACTTACAATTCGGTGCAATTTAATGGTGCAGTGCAACTTTTGATGGTCCAGAAAAAAGGCTTGTACTAAATCAGTACGAAACCAGTTGATTTTATTTAGTCTGCAAATTGTTTTTGTTTTTTAGGGAAAAACCAATGTTCAGGAGATACCATCTGAACTAGCCAACTATAACACTTAAAATAAAATGAGTAAACTCCTGTATGCTATTACAATATCTAAAACTTGAAAATATGCACTACTGCCTGTTTTTGTTTGCCATGTGTTATGGCAAATTTATTACAAAATGTTAATTGCAAGCTTGCTTATATCTGCCACTACCTCAAACATGAAAAACAACGCATTAGGTAAGGTCTAAGTGAAAAAACTTTATAGCACACTGGAAAACTCATTAGATATTCACCAAATGTTTATATAGTGAAACATATAATAAAATAAAAAAAAATATATAAAAACTTCATTGGACAATATGCCATTGTTCACAATTACCCTCTCATTGCAACAGCAGAGGGAAGTGTGGTTTGTCTGCGCTTAAAGGGTAAAATATATATTTTTAAAAATTATTAAACTAACAAACAAGAAAAACACACAGTTTATTACACCACAAGATTTACTCAAAAAGACCCAAGCAACATGGCAGCTGCTTATGTCTGCAGATTTCCACTTGTTCCATGTTTTTCTGGTGTCACTTGTCATACAAAAACATGGATCAACAAAACATTACTTTACTCTAAAAGCTGAAGACAATAGACTTCTGTTATGTAACCAACTACCAGATAAATACCGTATTTACTCCAATTGAACGTGCACCTCCATTTCTGAAACCTGGAAGCTGAAAAATGGTTCTACTATACAACATTGTGCTACAATGAAAATGTTTATTGCCATATACCATAGTAACATTGATGGCATTCCAATTTTAGTGTTACATATTGTTTCTCAAGGTCTCTTTCAGGAACAAAATTTGCCTGTGTGAATTTGCCAATTTGAATTCACCAGTTTTAATCCGCCGGAAAATTTCTAATTTGCCCCGAATCTAATGAGCCATCAAATTTAATGCGCATACAACCCACGACTCTACGAGTAAGGGAGCCCACATTACACCCCTCACCCCCCCATTCTTTTTTTTTTTTTAAATGTGCTTTTACTTCCTTTGCCATACATCTGTTACTAACTGTTATTACTATGCCTACTCCTGCTGGTGTGGCATTGTGGGCATCTCTGTTCTCACAGCACAAAAAAAAAATAAAGAATTTAAAAAAATAAAGGGTCACATTTCTTTGTGCATGTACCTTGATACCTAGCTTTGGGTGTCTTGATCCAGCCTTAGGGGAGAAGAATGTATCTGTATACAACCAGTTGCCCCATGACATTATCTTTGATGCCCAAATTAGGATATATTCCTTCACCCAGCTGAATTAATCAGCTCAGTAAGAAAGGCATCGGTCCAGATTGGATCAAAGCACAATCTTTACTGACACAGCATTTAAAATCACGTGTTACTTTCCAAAACTTGAGAATGCTAATTTTATGCCAGTGTTCTATATTTAATATGTTTATTATCCATATTTTTTTTTACTAGAAAGAAGTCCAGAGTATTGTGGCTTGCATCTTCACCATAGATAATGGAATATTTGGATACCTCAGCAGGCTGGCAATGATAGGATTTGTAATCCACATAAAAGAAACAACCTTGAGCTGTAGGGTTGTATGCACTGAATAAACACCATCATGAGGGCCTTCTGAAAAGTTATAGAAAGCAGACTGATCATTTCAAGTAAATTACCTTTTTTCAAACTTGCCATACAGCATATTTGCACCTGAAGATATATGTAATTCATTTTTATATTACTCCTATCTATCCAGTGGAAAATTAGTGGCCTGTTTTTCGCATAGTAAAGCTTGGTATTGGCTGAATACAAGGTCTATGTCATTACCTGGACCAACAAGTTGGTTAGGGAATAGGAATATGGAACTGGCCAGGGCTCTATACTAGATGACTTGAAGAAGTTAATACTGCAGTATATATTTCCGATATGCTGGACTTTATTTAAAGCCCCTAGGTCTCAGCTACTTAGTGTCAGCCATGCTCACAGTACAGTTATGACTTCCTTTGCCTGAATGCTGGTTAAGTTCTTGATTATTGAAAATATGCAGTTTTAGTTTTCTTTTTAGCTGGGTTATCTTCATTAAGTAAAATCACATACCTCACACAATTAAGCGTAAATAAACTTTATTCACGTGCACTATAATCAAATGGTGGATTTCACACTGAGGAAGGCACACTGCCGAAACGTTGAGATTATCGTCATTTCCAGTAATTCTCTGACAAACAATAGGTGTTACAATACACATTTCACAGCTTTGCTTTAATTTACCAAATCTGAATGTCGAGTTCCCCTTTGACTTTAAAGGGTTACGTCATGTATCATGACTACATCAGTATTTTGAAGTGGTCATGGAACAAGGTTCCAGTATCCTGAGATTTGTTATTACTGATGGAAATATAATTCCACCTCTGGCATCCTTCATTAGCTAGCTTGGAATATGAGCTCCTTACGGTTGTTAAATTGAAGATTATGCTAGCTTTAGTGTATTTATAATTTTAATTTTAGTAATGGCAGAAGGCAAGTATTTTGCTTATCTTCCATTATGGACTCCGAACAGCAGCACAGCAAAAAACTACAGTAACAATCATCCAATCAGAAAAAAGCAAAATGTAGATCAGGGGTGCATACATTAACCGAATAATCGTTATACAAGTACGAAGAGAAAAACAAAAACAGATGTCCAAAGCAATTAACAAGTCAACACGTGGAGAATGCAGTCCACCACGAAACGTGATTGAAATTAAAGGAAAATTAAATGGAACTTGAAGAGTCGACAAAAAAGAAAACTTGAAAGTTTTCCTTAAACCAGGTATCATGACCTAAATACAACAGTTATTTTTTTTTTTTACTATAAACAGTCTAATACTAAGTGAGTAAATAAATTATAAGTATTCATTGCAAATACCCAATAGTAATAGTTGAACAATGCACTAACAAAATATAATGTATGAGCAGGTGCATTATTACTATACAACAGAATGCAAAAAAACTATATCAAAAGAAAGGGTGGGAAAATACTTGCTTCAGGCTAGACCACATCCTTTCCACCCATTGTGGGCGTCATTAGTGACTAGGCTTGCGTAAGTGGTGACACCACCTCAGTACTCAGACTACATATCCTGACTTTATGAGGACAGAAGTTGGGAGGTATGCTCATGTCAAGCATGAAAACCCCTCTTTAGGCAGGTTGTATTTCTGCCTTTAGCAGGACCAGCAGGTTCTGAATCTCATTATGCTTAGCTGGGCTACATGATTATATATATATTTTTTTTTTTTTACAGTCTGCCTTATAGCCCTTTAATTATGAATTAACTAATTCATTTGGTTTGCTGTCTAACCACTGATGAAAGTTTATGTCTGGTTGTATTAGGGATAAGGACAAGTTGTCATCTTCACTAAATCTCTTGGAAAGTTTCCCTGATGTGTGCTGTCTGTAACAATGTCAAAAAGAATCCATACGCTCATATATAACAACTTACAGAACAGCGGTACACGTGTCCAAGTGTATCTCATGCGGTATTAATCTGCTAGTAAGCATGCAATTGCTCAATAATATTCCATGTCAAGTAAAATAGATGTAAAAAAAACAACAAAAAAAAACAAAAAAAAAAAACCTTACCTAAAAATACTAATGATGCCTGAGAAAGAAAGAAAGAAAGAAAAACGCGATGTAGGATCCGAGTCAGCAAACGTGGAAGAGATTGACCTCTTATAACGGACAGGGTTCTGTCATCAACAGAAAAAATATATATATATATATAAAAAAAAAAAAAAAAAAACACATACTCTATATTTATCACATGGCTGCAGCCAAATTAATAGAATCCAATTACGGTAATAGAAATGTCTTACAAAAAATATTCTTAGGGACAGGAGAATGTTTATTGTTGGGGTATATTCATATATTCATGTTATTTGGAGTTCATTTTGATTTTTTACCACTTCACATTTTTACTTTTCACATTAGTTTAAAAACATTTGGCAAGCAAGAGTCACTGCCCTTTCCAATGCTTTGGACCGTAAAATCTCAGAACTCAAAACTGCACTGGCATAAAATGGGTTTATGTGTGTGTAATAAAGGAAGTGCAAACACTCTTTACAGGAAGTGTTTAGGAACTATGTGTAAGTCACGTGCAGGGAGGTGTGGCTAGGGCTGCATAAAGAAAGTGATTTAACTCCTATATGGCACAGAAAACTGTATACACCAAAACTGATTCATTAAGCTAAAGAGGTTTTGGTGACTACAGTGTCCCTTTAAGGCTAGCACGCCCTGATTGAATACGCATGAATGAGGAAAAACTCAAAATTACCAACGTGTGGTAGACTCAGATAAAGAAAGCAGATCTATCACAGGAAAAAGCAAACACAGCCATACTAATATCCAACCATACCAGCTTAGGTGATCTACGTATACCATTATTTTTTATTAACAATACTTTTCATTCTACGTACAGTTTCAGATTATATTTTGAAAAGGCCACAGAAGAACACACACACAAATGTCCCGTTATAGAAAATCTTTTAAATAATGGCGTCTGGACGTTACATGTGATGAGCACTATGAGACCAGACAACAGATGAAGAGTGGGAACCTCATATAAATCAGTTGAAAAAAAAGCTTTAATCCCACTTCACATGCATTGTAAAGCAGATTGCTAAATATAATGTGGCAAATAAACCATGAAACTGTTGATCTCTGCACAGATGAGAACCCTCGAGTGCACTGTTCTACATTTGTGAAGCGGAGATGGGTAATAGGCCTTTAGTACATTCTTACCACGCTTCGCTCAAGCATGACGCACAAATCAATAAGGGGTTAACAATACGGGCTATTTTATGGTAATTACAAGCTGGCTCTATAACACAAGATGCAGCACAAGGCAGCGTTTCTGCATCTGTCAATTATTATGAAATCTTCTACTTCCTAGGTATGAACACATTAAGCATTTTCTCAACAATAGAAAGTTAGAAAGTGAAGCCCTTGACAACGACACAGCCAAAAAAAAACCAAAAAAAAAAAACGCCAAGTCTCGTATTGGTGAAAAAAAAAAAATGTTTTGTATATATTTAATGGTGTGATTCATGCATCATTTAGTTTAAACGTTACTCTCACAAAGGGCTTCTCGGATGTGCAAGAGTATAAAGGCCTGATTTAGAAAAGCGGAAAGTATTGATTTGATCCATCTCTAATTCCTCCTTGCTCTTACTTGGCACAAGCTGAGAATTTCCCATACAATCCTTCATGCGATGTACATAAAAATGACCAACACAAGCTAATACAATTAGACAGATACTATAACATTCCGTAGTGAAAATCCACTACTTTCAAAAACTTACAGGGTTATTCACTAGTGTACACTATTGGGAAATTAAAGTGAATTTAAAGTGAATTTCAAATTTTAGGTTACAATAGCTGAATTGAAAACAGGTCACTTGCAGATTTTGTCTAATTTGCGTTAAAATTGCATTGCTACTGTAGAAGTGAAACTTTTACTTTAAAGGGACCCTATAGTTACCAAAACAACTTTAGCTTAATGAAGAAGTTATGCTGTGTATAGCATGCCCCTGCAGTCTCACGGCTCAATTCCCTGTAATTTAGGAGTTAAATCACTTTGTTTATATAGCCCTAGTCACACCCCCCTGCAGGTGACTTACATATCCTTTCTAAACACTTCCTGTAAAGAGTCATCTAATCTTTACACTTCATTTGTTGCAAATACTGTTTAGCTTTGAATTTGTTATTGCCTGCTCTGTTAATAGCTTGCTAGAGCCCACAGAAGCCTCCTGTGTGTGGTTAAAGTTTAATCTACAGAAAAGGAGATAAAAACTTTCATGGTAAGTTACATCTGATTGAAAGTGAAACCGTTTAGTTCTCATGCAGACTATGTCAGTCACTTTTTATGTTTATTGCTTTATGGTTTTAATGGTTAGTTTCACACTCGTCCTTGTAGGATTCTCTGGATATTTTGGCAGTTGGATGTTCGGAGACTGCTATCCTGGCATGTATTGGTGATATGCTGTCATATTTTGTAAGTGCAATTTTATTAAAAATGTTACCTTATCTGGCAGTATTTCCCTATGTTTCTGATTTTCTTTTCTCTGTTTCCATATATATGATATCTAAGAATATACTGGGTGATGTAGCTTCAATCAACATTCACCTTGTGAGTGCAATAGTCCACAATACTTATTGGTGTCACAAACGATAACTCCCTATGTGGTTTTCTATTTTTTTTATTCTGTAGACTCTAATATTTACACCATTTTATTTTTGGACTGTACGTGCATATAGTCTTGCAGCACCAAGACATCAATTTATTGTAGGGTGAAGACAAAGTTATCTTCTTTTATGGTACCATTTTAAGGAATATTACATGATATAAAAACCAAAAGCCAATATCGACTTTGTATTAGCATAAAAAAACACCAAACCAAAATGTATTTACCAATTTGATTACCTTTACAATAATGTGATTTCCAAGAAACCCCATAAAAAGAAAACTCAAAATGATACATAACAGCTTCTACAGAACACATTTTCACGTGGTCCCTATTCCTAGACAGTGCAGATAACCAGAGGATTTTTGGAGGTGAAACCAGTACTTATCCTTTAATTTATTTCTTTACATCTTTGCTGGAATGAAGAAAGCCATACAGCCTATTTTATCAGCTGCCTAATTTATTATATAAGATTTTACCTTCCCGTAGCAAATTGAGGGAAAATTAATCAATAACCTGCATTACGGTTTTGTAAAATATTACATGGGGTTTCTATTTAAACATAAAGCCAGATGAATTAAAACAATAACTTTATAATGTGCTGGGAAAAGTCATTGAGAATGGTTGATTGTACTAAATGGGGCGCCATGGCTATAAATTAACTCGCACATATTAATGGTTCGTGGCTTTCTAAATTCAAATCATCAATAGTGAAAAGAAATTGCATTCACTTTAAAATATGCAACCAATAAAGTGAAGTGAAATATAAAATCCAGAGGACATAAACAACTGATTATAAGCAAATGATCTGTAAACCACAAGAATGTAGTCTAAAGAAAGCAGCTTACAAATGAAAGTAAAAAAAATAAAAAAAAATATTTGTTAAATAAGCAATGCACTGTGAAGACCTGACAAAATTAAACTGAAATGTACACCCTAATAAGATTCAGTTACTTGATATTAACTTTGCAACTTAATTGTCAATTCCCTACTACTCTCCATTTAGAGAACAAGCCCCCGAATACTTATTAATATAAAAAAATATATACAATAATATAATCAAAACGTTTGAGAAATGCTTGCAAAGTTTAAAAGTTGATTTTTTTATTTTTTTTTAAACAAACAAAAAAAATGTTTCACATGCAGAAAAAAGGAGAGTATGGCATAAAACACAGGATACACCTGGTTGGGATAATATCCAACTGAACATACGTTTTGCAGACAATTCAGATGTATCTTGATCGTTGTAGTGAATTATTTAACTTTTCTAAGCTATAGTCACAACAGAAAGGCTGTAATTTAATTTATCAAAGCTCTGAATTTTGTAGCCGAGCTGCCATGTTAAAGAGTAATATCTAAATTGGATTAAAAGAAATTCAATTTGGATATTTATTAAGTACATTTGTATGTAAATGCAAGTCTTGCCCATAGATTTTGATATTTACAATGGGTCTGTTGAAACATAACATGAGATGCCATGAATATGTTTGCAATTCGGTCAGTTATCAACAGCCAAGAGAAGAGATGAAACCACTTATGTCCGTTCGGAGACAGATTCAAGGATTGTGGGCTCTTTTCACCATTCGAGCATTCCCTGTGAAAGGTTTGCAAAAATATATATATATTTATTTTTTAATTATATGGATTTAAGCATGGTGCATGGCTAGTAGAGATATCTAGTTCAGAATTTTTGAAATTAATATATTTGGTTGTTGATGTTTAATTTGGGTGTGGAGTAGATGGAAGGAATGATTTGATTATCGTTTGGTTTGATTCAAAATTTCGTTACATTTGTAAAAAAACAAAACAAAAATATTTTAGATTTAATATGCTGCATCAAACTGAATTTTTTAAGGTAACTTACTATGCTACTCAGCCATGCCAAAAGGCATTAAAGAACTGCTCAAAAGGATATATACAAATAACATACCTCCATCTTACACAGTAATATATAAAGCCATGAGAGCTGTGAGCAGAGGCGTACCTAGGGTTTCTAGCACCCTTGGTGAGGAGCTCTACCAACGCTAAACCCCTTCCATATCTCCCCATGCCACTCCTTCCTTCCATAAATCTCCCCACTTCCATATCTCCCCACTTCCATATCTCCCCACTTCCATATCTCCCCCCATGCCAATCCCCTTCTATGTATTCTTCCATACCAATCTCCCCATACCAATCCCCCTTCCATATATCTCCCCATACCATATCTCCCCCATACCATATCTCCCCCATACCATATCTCCCCACTTCCATATCTCCCCACTTCCATATCTCCCCACTTCCATATCTCCCCCCATGCCAATCCCCTTCTATGTATTCTTCCATACCAATCTCCCCATACCAATCCCCCTTCCATATATCTCCCCATACCATATCTCCCCCATACCATATCTCCCCCATACCATATCTCCCCCATACCATATCTCCCCCATACCATATCTCCCCCATACCATATCTCCCCCATACCATATCTCCCCCATACCATATCTCCCCCATACCATATCTCCCCCATACCATATCTCCCCCATACCATATCTCCCCACTTCCATATCTCCCCACTTCCATATCTCCCCACTTCCATATCTCCCCACTTCCATATCCCCCCATACCATATCTCCCCACTTCCATATCTCCCCACTTCCATATCTCCCCCCATGCCAATCCCCTTCTATGTATTCTTCCATACCAATCTCCCCATACCAATGCCCCTACCATATATCTCCCCATTACAATCCCCCACTTCCATTTCTCCCCCATGCCAATCCCCCTTCTTTATATTCCTCCATACCAATCTCCCCATACCAATCCCCCTACCATATATCTCCCCATACCAATCCCCCTACCATATATCTACCCATACCAATCCCCCTACCATATATCTCCCCATACCAATCCCCCTACCATATATCTCCCCATACCAATCCGACCTACCATATATCTCCCCATACCAACCCCCCTACTAAATATCTCCCATACCAACACCCACCCCCCTTCAATATATCTCCCACCTCAAATCTCCCTTCACTCACAGTCTAAGCCAAGATGAAGATTGATGGCTCCTCCCTGCCGTTTTGCCTGTCATCATTGGGGGGGGCAATGTCTGGTGGGGTGTGTCACGTGACACCCGGCACTCCTACACAGAGCTCAAGGAGGAGGTGCTCCTCTTGTGTACTGTTCGTGCGGTTCTCTTATGGAGCTGCACGCTGCCTGAGGGCGCCAGGAACACAGGCCAAACAGCGGGAGCAAAAATCACTGCTCAACCTCACAATATGCCCCTGGCTGTGAGTATCTTAAAGACTTATATGCACCTGAGCCACAACACAATATATAAAGAAAACAAAGCAAGGGGAGCGATATAAAATAAAGCATCAAAAGAAGCAGGTCTGGAATGTTGGCACAATAAAACAGTTCATGGTATCAAAATCTAGACACAAAAGCAGATTATGTTTGTCATCAGACCACTGGGGAATAGCCAGCCACATTTTAAGCAATGATGAACAAATAGTTCCACAGGGAGACCAAATTTACATCATCCAAACCTTGATCCATGTGCTTTAGTCAGTGATAGGCAGGCTAGTTATGTTGCAATAAATCTTAATTGTTTGTTCTAAGTTGATCTGTTAACCATTAGCAGGGGAGCATAAGAAAAATCCTCAAAATATAAAACATATGAAATACATGTTTGCTAGTACTATATTTAGATGGACCAGGTCATCTGCTTTCTTGTCTTTAAAATGTGTCTGATGTTACTACAAATACTTTTGTCGTATCTTATAGAGTAAAAGGGTTATGCATTAAAGTGTAATTTATTTTGTAAAATATATTACAAAGGTCACCGGAATGTAATTATATTTGTAATTATTTTCCTTTTTTACAAAATGGTTGACAAAAATCTGGAATGGTAAAGGTAGTCTATATAAACATAATCAGTATAATTAAAAAAAAAAAAAAAAAAGGCAAAAAAGTCAGGTGATTCAGATATATTTTCAACATCACTATATCCATACCAGACAACTTTTCCTGCCCACCCTCGAAGACAGAGGTGGTCATGGAAGTGATCAGGCAGGCATGGGGAGTACATTTCTGTTAAAGGGGGCAGGTCTGGCTGGCAAAGGAGGGGTGCCTGCCTGGCATAGAGTCTGGTCTGGTTGTCAAAGTGGGCATGCCCTCTCAAAAGGCTCAGAGCGCCCCTAAAAAAAGGTGGCCAGGCTGACTGACAACTTGCAGACCATGCATGGGGCACTGTTGGGCATTACATATATGGTCCTAGTGCTAAGTCTCTACTGAATTTGAAATGTGCCAGCAAATTCTAAAATGCAGGACAGATTAACCGTGACCTATATTTGCTTGGACAGTACCCCAAAATGCACGACTGTCCCAGCAAATTTTGGATTGTTGGTATCTATGTAATGTCATAACATGTCTACATCTTGGTTGTCAACCTTCTATTTAGTACATAAATCCTTAGCTTGGCTTCATATGTGACTTTGCTTACCAAAATCATACAAACTTAAGAAAGACTAAATCTCGACTGATCAATATTGAAGCTCTGCAGGTGACAGTTTTCGCAATGACATTAAAAATATATATATTTGTATTGAAGAAGGCAGGCACTAAATAAGAAATGTAAAATGAATAAATGCCGACACTTAGAGACTTTATAAAATCAGTGAGAACTTTCTCAGTAATTATATATTTTTTTTAAAAAAGCTACATTGTAAGAACGGCCTTTAATATTAGAGAATAGTTACGCATGTTCACCAGGAAATAGAAAATGTAGAAATGTAACTGCATCATGGATGAGCATACTACTTAATATGCAGTCATAGTAAATGCTCTACAATGCATTAGCTTTAAAGATAATGATACAAGCAATATTTCCATCGTTTCTTGATAAATGTTTTCCCAGGGGGAAATAATGACAGGATTCTTGTGATGAACAAGACCCGGAGGACTAAGCCTATGTAAACCAGGACGTGTTATATAAAGTGACCCCAGGTGTTCACAAACATCCTGAGCTGCAGTAATATTTCATCTGCTTTCCCACTTCCTTTGACACAGCCCAGAAATGTGTCCTTTGACCCAGCATCCTGTGTATCTGTGATTTAGCTTTTACTCTTCAACTATGTCTACTTTTATATTCATCCTGCTTTGGTCTTCTGTAGCCAGTGTCGAGTAGGTCAAATCAAAAGTTAGGTGTACATATTTTTTTATTTTGTTGTAACAAAACTCCTAATTGTTCTTCATTCTATTTTACTGACAAGATTAACCATTTACGGAAATAATTCTCCCCCCTTCGATCCTCTTTCTCAACCACACTTGGACCGTGCTTTACCTACCCTTTAGGCCTTCTTCCGGCTGCTGAACAGGAGGTGGTTGTGCCTTTCCTCTCGCCTCACCACTTGCCTGCTTGATACTTTCCCATCTCACCTTATCAGATCTCTCTCCCCTTGTCTTGTGTCTCCCTTAATGCATATATCTTCAACTGCTCTTTCTTATGGCATTGTCTACACTCCCCATAAACATGCAACAGTTGTACTCATCCTAAAAAAAAGTCACCTCTTGACCCATCTTCCCCGTCTCACTAGTGTCTCATTTCTCTACTTCCATTCTCCTGAAAGCTTCTGAAACAACTTGTCTTTACCTGTATGGCTCCCTTTCACATTTCTAACTCTCTCCTTGACCTTCTTCAATCTGGATTCCATCCCCTCCATTCTACTGAGATCGCTCTAATTACTAAAGTAGGTAATCATCTTATTGTGGCTAAATCCAAAGAGCACTACTCTATACTAATTGGTCTTGACGTCTGCTACCTTTGACACTGTTCATCATGCCCTACTACTTAAAACTCTGCAATTCCTTGGTCTCTGTAACACTGTCCTCTAGTGATTCTCGCACTCTCTCTCCAAATGTTCATTCAGTGTCTCTTTTTCTAATAACACCTCCTTACTTCGTTCAGTCTCGGTCCGAGTCAGCAAGTCTCTTTTCTTGGTCCCCTTTTGTTTTCTCTTTATACTTCCTCTCTTGGTAAACATATTCATCCATTTGCCACCTGCATACCGATGACACCCAGATATGTTTCACTTCCCCGAATTTCTTCTTGATGTCCTAAAATGCATTGTTGCTTTCCTTTCTGCTCTCTCTTATTGGAAGTCATCATGGTTTATGAAACTCAATCTCTCTAAAACTGAGCTTATTTTTTCACCTCATAATACGGATCCTCCTCTTACCCTCCCTGTAAGTTGATGGTACCTGCACCAGCCTGTCTTTGCAAGCTCGCTGTCTTAGTGTTATCTTTGATTCTTGCCTCTCCTTTACACCTCATGTCCAGCCTGTTTCCATATCCTGCCATTCCCACCTTAAAAACATTGCCCATTTCTGCCCCTTTCTTACGCAAGATACTGCTAAGGAGCTTGTTTAAGCTCTAGTAACCTCTCGCATTGACTACTGTAATTTTCTCCTAATTAGTCTCCTCAGAAGCTGTGCTGCTTCGCTATGGTCTGTAATGAATGTTGCGCCAGGCTGATTTTCTCTCCTGTCGCTCATCTCACACCTTGCCACTCTGTCAATCCTTACACTGGCTCCCTGTACCCTATAGGTGTGATTTCCAAATACTAACCCTTACCTATGAAGCTATAAACAACTCTAGTCACTTCTGCACTTCTTTACTGGTTCGTAGGTACAGCCCTTCTCGGTGGCCACTCTCCTGGAGATCTCAAACTCACGCTTGCAGAGCTTTATGCGAGCAGCCCCATTCTTTTGGAATAGCCTGAATACCCTCACAAAATGTCCCCCTTTATAATACTGTAAAGCGCTGTAGAATTTGTTGGCGCTATATAAATGCCAATAATAATAAGAATGGGGCATAGACCCTCATTGAAATGAGAAACATCCAAGCCCTAAAATGCCATAGGCTCCCCATGTAGAGAGGTGTTAAGACACTCACACATGGGCAGAAACAAAATGCTAATTTTGTTATTTCTTCATTCCTTTCTTAAGCATGGCACTAGAATTGGAAAAAATAAATAAAAAATAACAAACCGGTACAAAATTAGGACTGTTGGAGTGTTGGAAGGTATGAAAGCCTTCACTTTATTATAATTACAGGAAACATTTAACATTGCTGCATAATCCTAAACTACAAACAGATAACTAGAAGAGGGATTTAATTACAATTTTAGATATAGCCATTCTCTCTGTGTTTGGCTCATCCGACTCCCCCCCCTCCCAACCATATTAATCCTTTTAGTGCATGTATTGAATATATTCCCTGCCTGGGTGACACAATACTTTGTGTTGAAGGCTTTTCTGACATTCCACAGAATTAATCCATCCTAAATGGGGATACAGAAAACTAGATTGATCACCCCACATATAACTAATTCCATAATCCTACAGACAGTGTGCCCACTTGAGACCTCACCATCAGACAGGGGGGGGGGGAGTAGCAAGAGTAGCTGCCATAAGATTAATGCATTAGTTAAGTGACAGCAATTACTATGAAACTTAGATATCTCCCTCTTTGCAAAATTGTAAATGGAGGTTTTTAGAAAGATCAATGACCAAAGCATTATCTTTTTAATATGTAACCCTTTAAGGGGACAGATAAATAGAATCCACAGTCTACCTCCCATGCCCCCTTCTAAAACTCAAGGGGTTAACATTTAGTTGATGGTAGTATGAGCCAGCTCATCCCAACAAGCAGAAATCTATTTGAAAGACAAAACAGCAGGTTGTGATCATTCAAATAAGGATATAACACAGTACGAGTAGGCGGCTTGGCTTTACATTTTGGCAGTCCATCCCTTATGACAGAATATAAACCATGCAGATGGCACAATACATTCAAGAGGGAAGATTCTTTGAGGGCAAATTATAAAAAAATTGCAATAAACGATTGTTTCATGAAAAGGGAAAAACTTATTTTAAGCATTCAATTATAGTTGCACTTATAGCTGAATATTTTTATTGACTGAAAATGAAACCAGATGGGAAGCTTATTTGGTTAAAAAGAATATATAGAAAATAAATTTTTCACTGAAACCAAAAAAAAAAAAAAAAGGATCTATACCATCATAAATGCTGATCTAACAGGAGTTATTTATATGTTGATGAGGAATGACCTTGGGGCACAAAAGGGCCATTTGTTGATTTCATGATGATTGTGAAGACAGTGAATATTTATTTTTTGTATACAGAACGAAAAAATGTCATCTTCTAAACTGGCGAAAGAAAAGTAGCGACGGATAAAGTGTAGCTGTAGGTTTCAAATCCTTGCCAAAATACTAGAGAAAGAATCACCCCAAAAGTATTAAAAACAATAGGATAAGTTAATAGAATTGGATGAGAGAAGATTATGCATTAAAGTATCAAGTGGAAACAGAAGATTCATCGATTTAAGAGGCGAAACTTGAATAAGAAGGATTTAAGTAAGAGATAGCCCTAATATCTAAGAGCCAGTGCTCCAGGCAAAAGCATCAATTACTCAGCTAAGAAAAAATACTAACACACATCACATGCATGGTCTTCTAATCCATCAAGAAAATCTCATTATGCAAAAGCATGGCTACAAGTAAAACTACTATAACTGTTATTGGACATCAAAACACTTGTCCTCACCTGGCAAAAATTCTGAGTAATGGCTTCAGTCGTCATCGTCTACTGTCTTGGAGGAAGACGGTCTTACGTAAATAAATAACTGTACAGCTGTTTGTGTCTGTATATAAATGTTACTGGGAGGGAAACTACTTCGATAGGAGACAGAAAGATAGATAATTTAACGAAATAAAGCTAAACAAGTATATGTTGGATATGAAAACGCTCCACACACTATAACTGAAGATTCCTGATTGGTAGATGCTCTTCCTGGTCTGCCTACTGCTTCTGCCTTCAGTGAATTAACAGAAGCGACAATAACTTTGAAGATATGTTATCTTTATAATGCATTTTGCATATCTGTAACACATTATCTATATAATGTATTAAAATGTAGGTCACTCTAATAAATATGTATATCTTCTTGCATTAAAGGTTTGCCATAATCTACTTCTAGATCACCCAAAAAATATTAATACGTAATCTGACGTTCTTTATAGAAAATAAATATATACCATTATTCTACTCACAATGCAAACAGCAATATGAAAACCAAACAACTTAACAGACGGTATCATTTACAGCCTGAAGCGACCAGTAACTAGATTGCATAGATCACAGATGCAGCCCCTGGCAAGACACGTGTTTGTGAACTACATCTCCCATGATGCTCAGCAAGCTTTAAGAAACTGGAATTCACAAATGTCTGCAGTGTCTACTTTAGCTTTTACGGATACTGAAAGGCTCTTGCAGAACAATTATTATGAGATGATAACTGTTCAACTCAGGAATCTTTCTGCGAAGCGGTCTAGTCTAGTTGAAAATATTCACTTTTCCTTGCTTTCATCACATAAACAAAACTTATTTTTAAAATCCAGTGCGGTGTCTCTTGTTTTTCTTGCCGACCTAATGCTCTCTTGCCTAGATCTATTTTGTCAGCTTAAAAGGTCAGCTGCCCCTTTCATACATCCTGGTCTGTTTGTTTTAGCCTGTCATTGAATATGCTAT
This sequence comes from Pelobates fuscus, assembly GCF_036172605.1. Classification (NCBI taxonomy): domain Eukaryota; kingdom Metazoa; phylum Chordata; class Amphibia; order Anura; family Pelobatidae; genus Pelobates; species Pelobates fuscus. The sequence continues at coordinate 51,231,077 of NC_086324.1, forward strand.
CTCATAGCAGCCTCATGTATCGGTTTGTACCGTTATGTTATTTTAGGAACAAAAAAACTATAATAATTCCCAGTAAACAGTTAATTGCAGAAAAGTGTTGCAAAGTCCTAACAATGGAGCGGTCACCGTGAAACCCAACTGGTTGAGCAAAATAAAAAAAAAACAGCTTTTAGGGCTACGAACTTAAATTTTTAAAACTGGGTCTTACTTGTCATTCTCTGTTGCAAAGCGCTTCAATTTATTTAAAAAGCAGAGTCTACCTAAAAGTAGTAATAATTATCCGCTCTGTAACAATCTGTCAGTTTAACAATGCTGATGTAATAACATACTAGATACTTTTTAACAATACTTTTTTACCATTATCAGTTTGTTGGACATCTCAAGCGATCACAAACCTCCCAGAAGACAACATATTGACATTTTAACGGAATCAACAGTCACTTAAAGTTGATGACATATAGATGCAATATACCCAAACATATACTAATTCCTTTGTTAATTAATTAAAGCAAATAAAGTACAAGTAAAGTACTGTAACAACAAAGGGGCATTGAAAATACACATATCGACTATACCTAAATGTCTGATTTGAACATGCTTAAAGAAAAATACACACGTCAATGATGATATGGAACACAACAGGTTAATGACATCACCTACAATCATCACTGCTACTTTATAAAAAAAGGAGTCAAACGGGCAAACAGGTCACATCTTTTCAAGGCCAATTAATTTTGTTTATCGTAGAACTTTCAAACTCCGAGTATAGTTTGGGAAATTTTGTGGTTAACAATGATGACAGCGTTAAGCCAGATTTTAAATTTACACCAATTTTTACCTTTGATGGAGTTACCAGCAGATTGTCATATTCTTGGATTGTGATCACAATACAAAAAGTCACGCGATAACGTTGAAAAGTTAGTAGTTCTTACACTTGACTCCAGTTATTCAGTAATTTAAATGATGCTATGATGTCCATTTACACAGCACTTCACAGAGATGGCCTAAGGATTATTGTTATTAACATTTATAAAGCACCAACATACTTTGCAGCACTGTACAGTTGGGAGTAATTACACAAACCAGCGCACTCGCTTATTAACTAAACAATGATTTCAAATCCTAAATAGTTTTATTTAAAAAAACACCTCACCTAGGTAAAAAATAATGGGGGTTTGGTTACATTACATGATCATAAGCCTACCACAACATCAGTGTACCCCATTCTCAGCAGGTCCTACTCTCTTGGACGTTGGTAGGAGGAGGAGAGTTCCCCAGCGCCGAGGGAGCCCGGCGCTAGAGAAAGGTAAGTGGCTGAATGGGGTTTTAACCCCTTCAGCCCAGCGGGAGGGTGGCCCTGAGGCTGGGGGGGGGGGGGGGGGGGACCTAAAGACCCTATAGTGCCAGGAAAATTAGTTTGTTTTTTTCTGGCACTATAGTGGTCCTTTAAGCAGAGACCCTGCCTCTTGCTTCTCTTTAAATGTAGCGTGACCCAATTAAAATTGCAACAACAACAAAAAAAACTCCATTAACAACGTAATCAACTTTGATGCACGTGTGTATGTGTGAATATACACATCACCCTCCCTAAATATGCTTACATATATACACATACAATTACATCGCTAATGCTCAGTCTATCTTAATATATTTGAAAGTATGGGCAACACTATTTGGAATTAACTATTGTAAAACGTCCCATACGAGACCTTGGGCAGTTGCTATGATCTTCCATTTTATTTGAGTTTGACTTGTTTTCCATAAGAAGATTATCTTCTGGTTTTACTAATCCATGTTACATAGCTTATTCATAAATCCAGTCCTTCTGTCCTTGGCTGGTGATTTAAAAACAATGCTTCTCTGTATTAACTGGTCGTGTTACAGATATAAAACCCGCACAAGCGATTCACAATATTTGGCTTTCTTGATGAAAATGATTCTGAAGCACAATCCATTTATTATTAAAGGGGAAGGATCACAGGCAAATTGTGAAATGCAGCCTTTATAAATCCTGTTATGCCACAATTTATTAATGTGTTTCACTAGGAAAGAATACATTGGGAATGTTTCCCGTTTTCAGATATACTCTGGCATATACGAGTTACATAGTTACACAGCTGAAAAGAGACTTGAGTCAATCAAATTCAGCCTTCCTCACATATGTTTTTGCTGTTGATCCAAAAGAGTTATTATCCAGTTCTATGATACTAATTGTATTGACTTTGGAAGTACGGACAGCTAGGTGGAGCATCAGTTTTGAACAAGCTCTGTAGCTTTCCATTGTTGATTTAAACTTACTGTATCTTCTGATCTCTACCATTGTAAGTTACCATGCATATTTGAGTAGTACTCTGTTCACAAAGCACAATAGGATGTATGTGTATTATAATGGGTCCAATTTTAACAAAGCATTTATTTCTTGTAAATATCCTGATCCGGACATCATACAGTTGAGATTATTTAAGGAGATACTCTAATCATCAGGACAACTTAATTTCAAACTAAAACAGAGAATATGAGAACTCTCCAAATGGACATATACTTAGAGAAATTCAATAGCTTGCCCTACGGTAAATCCTCACTCACCTCTCAAAATAGTGTTGACTCACTTGTGCCATTGCAGACTGAACCCACCCATAAGGGCATTCCAGAACCTAAAGTGCTCTCTGAACGAGAGATACAGCAACCCTGGATGATAGTTTCTGCCTTCTTGTCAGCCCATTCTCAGAGTTCTCATATTCTTTGTTTTTGCTGCAATGCGTTTGCTTGGGCTCTCCCTAAGCTTAGAGGGTAATCCCGATGTGAACCTCATGCTCACCGTGTGTAGAGGGGTATCAGCTACACCTCCCTTAGGAGGCCCAAAGAAGGCCAAAATGATCATCCGGGATTGTTGTATCGCTCTTGCAATGAGATCTTTCTGGCATTTCAGTCCTGATCTGCCCTTATGGGTGGGAATAATATGATGTGCAAAATGGTATAGGGTCTTTTTGTAATGGCACAAATGGAAAAAAATATATATATATATTTTGAGGTGGAGATGGGACTAATCGTAGGGCATGCTACTGAGTTTCTCTCGTTCTCATATTCTCTGTTCACTTCAGAATATTCAGTGTCAAACCATTTTCCATTCCCAGCTACCGAAAGGATATGGCTAATGTAGAGATTATTCTGCATTAGCCATACCGATTCATAAATGTGTAGACAGCAGATGGCAGTGATGGTGTTTTTTTGTTTTGTTTGTTTTTTAATATCTGTTGATTAGAGAATTGCACAGATATTCTACCGTTTGTCTAGTGAACAGTACAAACAGCGTAACAGTGTAGGACAAGCAGGTCCCGATTGCAGAAATGCACGTGGTATGTAGACATGCAGGTCTCAACTTGAGGAGCAAAACAGCCCTGTAATCTCTGAACAATCAGTTTCCATACAAGTTTTAACAATTTCATCTTTGCATAAGTCATCTCCATTTGGTGTACACCAACCCATATGGTATTAGGCAAACGCCCAGATGGGTGTACATGAAGGTCTCATTGAAAACTCATTGTAAAGATTTGAGTTAGAAGACCTGGCGTAGATTGGTTGAGTGTCGGGTGCAACGTGGTCCCAGTCCCGATGAGGGAGGGGTGCCCATGAGCAATCATTCGGTGGAAGGAGGTATAGGAGGAAGATACAAAAAGAAGGAGAGGGAAAAAAAAAATTAAAAAGGGAAGGGGGAGAGGGAGTGGAGGTGGAGGTTGACGTGGGGAAAATTGCTGCGAGTTTCCCTATTCAGTATCTCTCTCAGATCCCAGAGATGCCTAAATGGATATTGAATCATGCACCTTATGTCAAGGAGCAAGCCTCATGTTGAGTCCTGGGTTGAATGTGTGGGGTGGAGTGTTTCTTAACAGTGACCCTCTCCAGTCTCCTATGGCACTCTATACCCTGATGAGCGGGCAGTGATAGTTTGAAAACGCTTATCTGGCCTATCACTGCCACCCATCGCTAGTTAGGTCTGTGCTTAGTATGAGCAGCAAAATATGGGCCAGGCTGTGGGAAGGACCCTCACTCAGTGTCAAACATGTCAAATGTAGTTTGATACTGAACAGCGCTATAGTGCCAGTGAACTCCAGGCATTACAGCCACTTCGATGAGATGAAGTGATTAAGGTGCCCAGGGTATCCCAGTATTATTTGTTTTATTAAGATGTATTTAAAGAAAATTAGGCACACAAACTAATCTGACTAACGCCTAATTGCATTGTTTTGCTATTTTGCTTTCACTGGCACACTGGTACTTACTGCTGGTAATAGTTTTCTACCTTTGTACAGACACTTTGGGGTTATGTGTAATTAATGTCAGAGTCTCTAATGCTCAGCTGAATCCAATTGGCAAATGTTTGACTTTTCACCTTAATTATTTGCATAAAGAGGTCTAAATAGATTTTATTCAATATAAAAAATGTGTGACTTTCTATTTTTATATTGTGACTTTTCGCACAGTGCACATAATGACAGATATGTATGGGGTGGAGGGAATTATAACACCATAAATGTAAAAAAAAGGTGCATTTTCACACCTATTTTAGTACGTAATTTGTGACAAAATTCAGCAAGCATTATTAGATACATTTTTTTGCCCTGACACTTTTGCACACTGTTACCCATGTCTGCAAGGAAACGTTTTTCATAAGTGCACACCTTAGCTGTGCTCTGAATGTTAGATTTTTTCAAATGAAGAAACGTATATACATTACCATTACCCTACATATAAAGGTATATCCCATTGTACAGCGCTACAGAATTTGCTGGCGCTATATAAATAATAATAATCATAAGCACATTCATTTGAAACCTCTCCAGTGCGATCTTTTCTTACCATAGTAAAACATGTCTAGGCTTGTTACAAACATCATTATTGGTGCAACACCACTACAAACAATTTTATTTTAATCCCATTACTGCAAGATAAACTTTTAGTAAATTTATATGGAGGATGAACACATAAAATCAAATAAAAATATCAAGTAAAATTCAGTCATAAGTCTGTATTTTCCAATTAAATGTTCAATGTTTTCCAAAGCAATCTGTATAGTATTTTACGACTATTACTTAAGTTTCCATAGACATTTTGCCAAATGTTATAAATAATTAACTTAAATTTAAGCCAAATATATGCATGATCATCTTCCTTTTCAGCATTAATACAATGCTTACCATATTGTTTTTTGGTGGGCGGTAGAAATGCATATCTTACATTGTGGGTTTTATTAAAATAAACAAATAGGGTGCAAGGTTCTAAAACTGGAGCTATCACCATGGAAACAATTACATGTTTCTTCTGATTGGTGTACTCCGCATTAGACTTGCTATTTATTACATACCGGCCGATTTCTCAATGACCAAATAGTTTGATTTACTAGTAAATATGATTGTAATGTTTTGTTTTTTTTTTTGGTTTTTTTTTGCAGTGTTAATGCAAAGATTAGTCAGAGTTACTGTGATCACAAACTTGGCATGAGACAATTGATTAATTATTTACCTTACATTTATTTATAAAATATTTTACCGTGAAGGATACATTGGGATTTCTCTGGTCTTCAAGTATGTCCTGGGTCAACAAAACATTGCATTTGCTAGAAATTATTCTAACATTAAGGCAGTTTTTTTTTTTGTTTTCAAACACAGAGGGGTTTACTTGCTTTTTTGCTGTAGGGTATTGAAATCTTAATGGCAAAATTCAGGACATAAACAGCTGATTTGGAGAGAAAAAAAAATATATAATTTGCCATTTGGATCTGAATTCCCTACAATTGGGGGTTTAGTGAATAATCCCCGAAGATTTAGATTAGCTACACATTACAATAGAAACCTGCAAAACATCTTAAATGTTTGCACAGCACTGTATTTAAACAAAGTGTAAGCTTTGAGATCTATTCAGATTATTTGAACAGGTCTGCAGAATTTAGCATTGTTGCTGAGCACTTTACTAAGTAAACAATATTAAGTACCTGGTGTCTGCTATACTCAGTATACAAATAAGATAAAGGTCTCACTGGATTAAAAGAGATGGGGACATGACTGCTGGACCAAACCAGACAGCTAAAAGTTAAGCAGCCGCTGGATTGATAAAGCTGCAAGGTTAGTTGGAGATATAAAAGCAGGTGAAAGATGTGCATCTACCTCTACCCTTGGAAAACAACTGTTTTAAAATGTGTTCCCAACTCTTCTTTGTTTTGTGTTATTTATCTGTATATTGTTTGTCTGTGTTGGTTTTCTTTTCTTTTTTCTTTCTTATCTTCACCAGTGCTGCTAAATATGATGTCTTTCAAGGCTAAAAGTGAATTTGGGAAGTTGAAACTTATCACAGGTATCACATGATTCCAGATAGTGTTTTCCGATATTCAAAATTCATAAGAAATGCAGAGTGTAATGGCAGAGATGGATTAAAATCCAACAAGGCCCTAGGCCAGGTATAGGCAACCTTCGGCACTTCAGATGTTTTGGACTACGTCTCCCATAATGCTTTTACACCCATAATGCTGGAAAAGCATCATGAGAGGTGTAGTCCAAAAAACAGTAATTTTACTTACCGTAAATTCCTTTTTTCTTAGTATAGTGGCAGTACTCACAAGTGGGATGTTCCTTACGTTGTTGGACAAGAACCTCCCCCTTCTTTGAATCTTATAGCTGTGCTCCGCCTGCTGCCTCCATAAAACCTGCAAGACCGAATCACCCGCCAGTTCTTCTTGTCCTGGCAACGGGACGGACAGGTTCCCCAGTTCTGGTGGAGAAAGGTGCGATCAGCACAGGCTGCTGATCGGGGAGGTGTGTGCCCGATAGCCCCCCGGGCGGGGACTGAGTGGCACAGTACTTCCAGTCTTGCGTTACGGAACCTGCTGCCTCCATAAAACCTGCAAGACCGAATTACCCGCCAGTAATGAAAAAATAACCAAACGGAGACTGAATAATGCAAAAACATTTAATCCATTTGAAAGAGGAGGGAAACCCAGTACTGCCACTATACTAAGAAAAAAGGAATCTACGGTAAGTAAAATTACTGTTTTTCCCTTTGTATAGTGGCAGTACTCACAAGTGGGATATAGCAAGATCCCTGTAACAAAACAAAAGGGTGGGGACTCAGCAGGCCACAGCTTGCAGCACCGTACGCCCAAAAGCAGCCTCAGATGATGAAAATATGTCCAGCCTATAATGCTTGATGAAGGTATGCAAGGAAGACCAAGTAGCCGCTTTGCAGATGTCTTCACGTGGTGCTGCTGCTCTTTCAGCCCAGGAGGTCGCCATAGCCCTAGTGGAATGAGCATTTAACGGAAATCTAAGAGGAATCCCTTTGGAGTGATAAGTCAACCTGATGGTATTTGTCAGCCATCTAGCCAAAGAGGGTCCGGAGACAGCACGACCCTTGTATTTGCCTTGAAAGTAGCCAAAGAGATGATCTGAGGATCTAAACCCCTGAGTCTTCTGAAGGTAGATCTTCAGGGATCTTCTAACATCCAGGAGATGCCACTTTCTTTCCCAATCCGATGTAGGTGATTGATAAAAGGCCGGCAGAATAATAGGTTGGTTAATCGCAGCACTTGAGATAACTTTAGGCAAAAAAGAAGGCCTGGGGTGCAGGACCACTTTTTCTTGATGGAATATGGTGAACTCCGGAGAAGAAGATAGAGCTCGGATCTCACCTTTTCTCCTAGCGGAGGTGATAGCCACCAGGAAAGCCGTCTTGAAGGTAAGCAGCTTGATGGGGACCTGAATTAACGGTTCAAACAGTGGTTCACAAAGGGCTTGAAGCACCAGAGACAAATCCCAGGTAGGAAAAGGTACTAACCTGGGAGGCCTCTTCAGCCGTATGGACTTAATGAACCTTCGTATAAGCCTGTTTGAGCTGACTTCGAGCTGAAATCTGGCTTTTGAGCGTAGAGACCCCTAGGCCGGCTTCAAAACCATCCTGCAAAAAATAAAGAATTTCCGGGACAGATGCTTTGGCAGGATCCGAACCTCAAAGTGAACACCAGGTTCTGAACTTCATCCAAACCCTGAAATAGATTTTCGAAGTGGACAAGCGGACAGAAGATAACAAAACATCACATAAATGGTCTGAAAGACCATGTCCTTGAAGGATCATCCTTGCAGCAACCATGCCGTCAGGTGAAACATTTCCAGGGTTTCTACGGGAAGAGTCACATTCTCTAATATGGTTGAAGAGATTGGGAGAGACCAACGTGAGATGGTCATGTTTTCCACTTCTGAAAACCAACTGTTTGGCCAGAAGGGCAGGACTGCTAAAATTCTTGCCTTCTCCCATCTTATCTTCTGAACACTCCGTGGAATAAGAGCGACAGGAGGGAAAACATAAACCATGTCGAAGTTCCAAGGGAACGATAGACCGTCCAGGACATCTGGGTAATCTCCTGCTTGGAGAGAAGCAAATCGCTGTACTTTTCTGTTTCTCCTTGTGGCCAACAAGTCTATCTCTGGCCTGCCAAAGCGGGAAACTAGCTCCAAGAAAACTTGGTTTGATAGCGTCCAGTCTGCCTGAGACCAATGACTTCTGCTGAGGTCGTCTGCAATAACGTTTAGAGACCCTCTGATATGGGTAGCTGAGATTGTGAGAAGATTCGCTTGGGCCCAAGACATTATACGGTAGCAGAGATCTTGTAGAGCTTTTACCTTTGAGCCTCCTTGGCGATTTAAATAAGCCACTGTAGTGGCGTTGTCCGACTGAATCCTCACTGTCCGATTGGTGATGACTGAACTGAAGGATACCAGAGCCTTCCAAACCGCTTTTAATTCCCTGAAATTTGAGGAAGCGCATGCCTCTTCCCTGTTCCAAAGACCTTGATGGAATTGATAACCTAGATGGGCGCCCCAACCAGTCTGGGAAGCATCTGTGATTATCGTAATCCACTGTTTTTGTGCAAACGATAGGCCTTTTGAAATGTTGCTTCTGTCTTTCCACCAGTTTAGTTGCTTTTTCACCACTTCGGATAGGTGGAAGGCAGAGTCTAGATCTTCCTGTTTTCGTGTCCATTGGGAAAGAAAACCATTGCAATGGTTTTGATTCTGCCTTTGCCCAGGCCACTGCCGGGATTGCAGAAGTGAGGAGGCCTAGTAACCTCGTAGCATCCCTGATTGAGCTTAGGTTTTTCTGCAGCTTTGATATGGCTCTTAAAATCCTCCTTTGTTTATCTATTGGTAGAAACAGAGACAGGGACTGTGATTCTACCCGAAGACCCAAGAATTCCAGACTCAGTGACGGAGTCAACTTGGATTTTTTCAGGTTCAGGATCCAACCGTGATCTTTTAAAACCTTCATAGCAATCTTGAGATGATCTTTTAGCAGTTGTTTCGATTGGGCTTTCAAAAACCAATCGTCCAGGTATGGAACAATCGAGATACCTTTCAGACGTAAGACTGCTATGGGTGCCAGGATCTTCGTAAAAACTCGAGGAGCTGAGGACAGGCCAAAGGGTAGAGCCTTGAATTGCAAATGGAGAATTCTTCGACTTCTTGTTAGAACCGCAAATCTGAGAAACTTCCGGGAAGATTCTGAAACCGGTACATGGAGGTAAGCATCTTTTAAATCTAACTTTGCCATGTGATCTCATTTTTGAAAAAAATGTGCGTTACAGACAGAATACTTTCCATGCGGAATTTCTGGTACGGTATGTAGGTGTTGACTTGTTTTAGGTCTAGTATCGGCCGAAAGGATCCATCTGGTTTTTGAACCAGGAACAGGCGTGAGTAAACTCCCTGAAATTCCCAACGTTTGGGTACCTTCTCTACCACATCTTTTCTTAAAAGAAGAAGAGCTTCTGTTAGGAGTGCTTCTGTTTTTTTTCCTTGAAGGATAGTTTGATAGTAGGAAGGAAGGTTGTGGTCTTGTTGAAAACTTTATTCTGTAACCTTCTGAAATTGTTCCTATAATCCACCCATTTGATGTACTCTTTTTCCATTCGTGGGCGAAGAACCGAAGGCGTCCTCCCACTCTTTTGGCGTCACAACTTCCTCTTTTTGTCTTGCCTGTTGGATTCTTGTCTAGACCACGGGCTGCTGTTTCCACCCTGTTTTTGAAACCTTCAAAACCGACCTTCGTAACGAAAGGACCGCTTACCCTTGTACTGAAATCTTTTATATCCCTGTGTTCTTGATTCCAGAGGTAGGGCTTTCTTTCTGTCCGACATCTGTCTAATAATGTCTTCCAAAGGCGTTCCAAAAAGTTTTTTCCTCTCAAAGGGTAATTCACACAAAGCTGCCTTAGATGCTGAATCAGCTGTCCATGTTCGTAGCCAAAGAGCTCTTCTGGCCACTGACGACAACCCCATAATTCTTGCTGCTAAACAAAGAGAGTCATCAGAGGCATCCGAAAGGAATTCATTGGGTAATTTCAGTAGGAACATAAGATGGGAAGGATCTGTATCTGATTTTCCCATAAGGGACTCTTCCAGGGCTTGTAGCCAAACGCTCTGAGCCCTGAGAACCGCTGCCCTGAGAACCGCTGCCCTGAGAACCGCTGCGGCTTGAAAGATTCTTCATGAAGTTTCGGCTCGTTTGTCCATTGGGTCTTTAAGTCCTGAGACTTCGCCAATGGGTATAGTGGTTTTCTTTGACAGCTGGGCAATCTGAATATCTACTTTAGGAAGATCTTCCCATTTTTCTTCCGACTGTAGCTTGAACAGCAGTTTCAAATGTTTTGAAATAAATGCACGTCTTTCAGGATTCTTCCATTCTCTATGAAGGAGATCCAAGATTTTAGGTGACATCGGGAAACCTTTAACCTTACCCTTGGTAGGTTCAGTTTCTTGTACAGCTGTTGTCACTTCTTTAATACATTTCTTCAGCTCTTCTGGTGGGAAGCCCTCCTCCACACTGGAAGCTAGGCTGGAAATATCAGAAGGTGAAGAAAAAGAGCATTCTCCTGAAGAGACGTCAGACCCAGAAAGAGATCTATTCCTCCTACGTTTCTTAGGCAGCTTCTCTTGAATAGCCGGTTCTTTCTTTACAGAATCTTTAAAAGACTCAAATGTCTGGGACAAATTTTCCTGAAACCAGCCCAGGAAGGATGCCATATCAGTCTACTTTGCTTTCTCTAGCAATTCCGTAGAGCACTGATTACACGTCTTTTTGTGACATCCGTCAGGTAGAGGTACAGCACATTCCAGACAACATAAGTGCTTAGATTTGCTTGTGGCTTTTTTTTTTTTTTTTTAATTCTTTATTTTTGTTGTGCACTTTATACATAGTAATGACATACGCCACAGCAGCGTGTCTAAGCATAAACTTACAGTAATCAGTGGTATGGAATCTTGCACATTTTTATATAATTCTAATATTCACCCGGTAGGCTAAACAGTGAAAACATTTTAACAAAATGTTAGTGAGAAGGTCAACGCTTGATCGTGCTATGGTAGGTAGGTTAACACGGTTGTCCACATTCTGATTCTGCTAGGCTAGGGTGTATACTGTGTAGGCTTTATAGGCGTAAATACCTAGTAATGACCTGCTCCACATCAGCGTGTCTGGGAATAAACCTACAGTAAGCAGTGGCATGAGATCATGTGAAGTTATATATAATTCCAATAGTTATCCGATAGGCTAAACAAAGAAAACATTTAAAGAAAATAAAATGAGAATGGGAGGGTTGACACTTAACAGTGCTAGGGTAGGTAGGTCATCTCAGATGTCCACATTCTGAGTCCGCTAGTCTAGTGTGCATACTGTGTAGGCATTATGGGCGTTTTTACATAGTAACGACCTGCTCCACAGCAGTGGCATGAAATCTTGCAAATGTATATATAAGTCTATTAGTCACCCGATAGGCTAAACAGTGAAAGCATTTAAATAAAATAAAATGATAAGGCTGACGCTTAACCGTGCTAGGGTAGGTAGGTTATCTCGGTTGTCCACCTTTTGAGTCTGTTAGGCTAGGGTGTAAACTGTGTAGGCATTATAGGCACACATACATAGTAATAACATATGCCACAGCAGCGTGTCTGAGGATAATCCAGCAGTGAGCAGTGGCATGAGCTCTTGCACATTTTTATAGAATTCTAATAGTCATCCGATAGGCTAGACAGTGAAAACATTTAAACAAAATAACAATGATAAGGTTAACTTTTAACAATGCTAAGGTAGGTAGGTTATCACGGTTGTCCACATTCTGCTGCAGTTAGGCTAGGGTGCAAACTATGTAGGCTAAATAGGCACGCTTGATGAGTTTTGCAGGTGAGTAACAGCATGCTTAGGAGGTTTTAGTGAACCACATTATCTTGCATTTTAGTATGCCCATGTTGGATTACTCGACTTTCCTCTATCAGGTAGGGACAATGCTGCCCTGCATATTGGTTTAAATTCGCTAGAGAGTACTGCGATCGGAGTGTGGGAATTTATATAGGCGTAGACAGGTTACGTCTGCGCGTTGGGTAGACTAAATTTTCCAGCTGCGCTCAGCTACGCCGGGCGTACAGGCTGGTGCAGTTTATATAGAAGTGAGATATATAGACTGGTTTTAAGTAGCGACCTATTAAATTTGAGGCATGCAAGTCCGCTACCCCTCTGAGTGCATCCGATTGTGCGGTGTTAGGGAGAGGCCTACCAAAACTGTGTGTGACCTGTGGTACGTATGGAGGCGTAAAGCCGGCTGAGTATTAATCTGTCTATTACCAGTAGTCCCAGTGAAATACGGGGTCGGTGGCTACAAGTGTACCTCTGGCACTAACTGTCAGTGATTTGTGGAAGTGAGTGTGAGTGCTAATCTATAAAATGAAACTACCGCTACGTAAACCTATGTTACATGTAGGGTCATATGTGGAGTAGTGTACTGCAATTGGTCACAGATCATAATTACGAGTTGTTGCAGGAGAAGGAACAGCTGCATGTCGGATCAGTCCTGGTGCTTCTGCTGTGTTCCGTAGGCAAGACAAGGATTACGTATCCTGCCCAAAGGATAGTAAGAGAGTCAGAGATAGGAATTAAAATCGTCCCAGGCTCGATAACATGGAGCGGCAAGGGTAGTTCGGCAAGTTCGGATCTGTGTTCTCCCATGGTAGGGGATTTGCAGCTTGGATAGCAAAGCTGCGGTAGGTTGTCCTGCGTGCTAGTCCCGGGCGTGGGGGTTTAAAACTGTTGAAAACTTGTGTGTCGCTGGTGGAGTGTGAGAGGCGTCACTTGAAGGTCCATGGTCTCGAGTGGCTCAAGTCGGCGGATTGGTCGGTGTCGGTCCCAGAGGTGCTCTCGGGGTGAACTCCCGTACGGTAGCTGGGTTGATCGCGGCCAGTCCTGATCCTCTCGTGGGTGCAGCTTGGAATTTACCCGCAGATTGCAGGAGTGCTTCCAATTCTTGAAAGCTCTGTGCTTTATGTGAGGTCTCGTTAAGGGTGAGTAGTACTGCTCGCGGGGTCCCCCAGCGGTAGGGCAGCTCTCTGGAACGGAGGAGTTGCAACAATGGTTGTAGAGATTTTCGCCAGGCAAGCGTACTCCTGGTGATGTCCTGGAAAAAGGTTAGGTTTCTACCCTCAAACGATAAGGGTGTTTTGCCCCTCAGTGTAGCTTGAAGAGCCGCTTTGTCCGATACGCTCTGGAAGCGTACGATAAGGTCCGCGGATGCGGTCAATGGAGCCCGGGTCGGCTTCGGTAGTCGGAACATCCCGTCGAGCCTCAGGGATTTTGCCTGTTTTGGAGGGAGCAGGGCACTCAGGAGTCGTCGAATATAGTGGGGTATTTCAGTGAGGCTCACCGAGTCAGGTATCCCCCTGATTTTCAGGTTGTGGCGTCGCCTTTGGTCCTCCAGTGTATCCAGGCGGTCTGCTGTGGCCTGTTGCTGCCTTGCTAGGTCAGCCACTTGTTGCTCAACCGCCGTTAGCCTGGAGTCCTGGGTGCTCGCACAGGCCTCTAGTTTGGTAATCTTCGACTGGGCCCCTTCTATGGCTGCTTTGTAATAGGCCATGTCTGCGGATAGGTCTTTGCGTAAGTCAGCTAGCATTTCTTTAAGCTGGCTTGCAGTGACCGGGTCTCCGGGTGAGTTGGCCACCGTGTTTTGTTTTAGTGATGGTCTGAAGGACGCTCCCTCCATCAGGTCTGATGCAAAGTCCTCTGAGGAGTATGAGGCAAAATCGTCCTCCAGCGCCATCTTGGACCATGCGGCCTGTTGCGTGTTCCGCAGCATGTCGGCAATGTCCCGTCCGGGAGGGCTTTTATCCGCCTTTGTTTTTTTGGACTTTCTGCCCATGTTCTGCTGCACTCCCGTGGTCGGGCTATTAGGTAGGTTCTTGGGTAGAATTCGCTATTTATGGGTCTGTTTATGTGAGTTGGGATCGGAGCTCGCTGAGATGCGACCGCTTCGTTGCGCTGCTGGCTCCCAAATCCCGGCTTGTGGCTTTTTTGGGGACAGATGTTGACATCTTGTCTTTATTATCTGGAGATATAGGACTGGACATATCTGTGGAATCAGAATAAATAAAAATAAAAATAAATAGAAGCATGCATAATAATAGGTGAATAAAAGGAGAGTTTAAAGAGTTAAATCTCACCTTATATCACCTAATGTCCGTGTAGGAGGGCTGGTGACACAGAGAACCAGAACTGTACACCCACCCTTGAGGTCAAAAAGGTTCTGCACAGCTTATATACAAATTTTAAAACAACATTAAATTTGGCGGCAAAAACCCGGTTTTGCGCATGCGCAGTAGCGCAATTCCGTGTTTGGTGGAACGCAACGCTTCCCGTGCGTTCCACCGCTGCGCGCATGCATAATGCCATCGAGGAGGACCGCCCGGGAACTCACCGTAGACGCCACAAAAAGGAAGTACCCGGTCGCGTTCCGTAATGCAAGACCGGAAGTACTGTGCCACTCAGTCGATCAGCAGCCTGTGCTGATCGCACCTTTCTCCACCAGAACTGGGGAACCTGTCCGTCCCGTTGCCGGGACAAGAAGAACTGGCGGGTGATTCGGTCTTGCAGGTTTTATGGAGGCAGCAGGCAGAGCACAGCTATACGATTCAAAGAAGGGGGAGCTTCTTGTCCAACAACGTAAGGAACATCCCACTTGTGAGTACTGCCACTATACAAAGGGAAAATCTGGAGTGCCAAAGGTTGCCTATGCCTGCCCTAGGCAGTTATTGGTTCGGGACCTCTCTTCACTCGACACAAGGATGGTGAACGGGGCCAAGCAAATTCATGTTTCCAGGGCACTTGTGCAACCCCAAGAAACTTGGCATCCGGCTAATGTTGGCTTATGGTTAATCTTGTTCTGTGTAATGAAAAGAGTTATAAAGAAAGACTTTCTTTATACCCACATTTATGAATACGTTTATGAAGAAATTGAGGGAAGAGCCGAGAAAGCTGAAATCTGGGAAGCATTTTTGGGGGTGTTCATGTGTATAGCATACCGTTTTATAATGCACTATTGTCACTGTGGATTATTTTGAATTGTGTTTGAACACAATACTTTGTGCTGTGATTTGGTGCTTATGTGTACAGATATATTAATTCATAGACATGTTTGACACTGCCCAGTGTCCCATTAGACCAGCACGGTCTAATGGGACACTGTAATGCTGTTGCCATATCCGTGACCTACTTATATCTGAGGATTATTGGTTAAATGGGTTGGGGTATGGTAAGCAGTAATGTGATAAAGAGACACTAGGCACTAAAAAATATTTGCAACATACAAACAGATACCCAGAGGACTACTTACTTCTTCTATCAATAGGACTTTAACTCAAAGCAAATAAGACACTTTATTTTAAAGTCAATAAAGCTTTCAGTTAGAATCAATATTTAATTTACAATCAATATAATATGTACTCAGGGCTTCTTGGTTCCTGTTTTTCTTGGCATAATCACTGAAATGTTATTTTTTTTCCCCTAATGATGCTTTTGGTCATTTTTACAAAAGATAAAATTAACTTATTTATTATGCAGTAAGCTGGCAAATGTAAAAATAAAATAAAATAAAAAAATAATTTAGAAGAAAAAAAAAAAAACTACTTCTCAGTTTAGCGATTTAAGGAAAAAACTGTCACTCCATGAGTTACATCAGTTTGTTCACTCCCTGAATGCCTTAGCTTACCCAACCACAGATCACTCTACTTTGGCCAGCAGCATTCTCACATTGAGAGGACATTGATCAGGTGTCATCTCTGGTCACATATGCGGTTAGCTCCTTAGAAGCCACGGTATTAAAGCATAAACTCACCCAGCTTGCATTAAGCAAACTGTACATGGATTTCTGCCGAGGACGGCTGAAATAAACACAATGTAAACATACCTGGCGGGCAAATCAGAATGATCTTTGGTCCAATAATCACTGCACACAACTAAGGGTCACTGAAAATGGCACCGTCCAAGGAGAAAACATATAGAAGTCACTGCTGGAGTGACCGTTTTCCTTTAAGCAAAAAAAAAAAAAAAAAAAAAATTCTCAAGCTTGTTCATTAGTGATGTCCCGAACAGTTTGCCGGGAACTGTTCGCCGGCAAACATAGCGTGTTCGCGGTCGCGAACACGCGCGATGTTCGGTCTGCCCCCTATTCGGCATCATTGAGGAAACTTTGACCCTATACCTCACAGCCAGCAGACACATTCCAGCCAATCAGCAGCAGACCCTCCCTCCCAGACCCATGACGAATAGGGGGCGGACTGAACATTGCGCGTGTTCGCGACTGCGAACACGCTATGTTCGCCAGCGAACGGTTCCCGGCGAACTGTTCGGGACATCACTATTGTTCATTACTCTGTGTTTGTGCACAACATTGAGGTCTCAAGATCCATTCTTCAATGGTGATAAGACTGTGCACATGATATCACTGTTAATTCCATCAGAATTGTCTGCACAGTGCAATCAGTTGGACATCTACAGACTGCACTGCCTGGTCCATCTACTTTCCAATACCCATTATATCGCTACTGAGGCCACCTCATACAGAACATCATACAGAATTTTGACCCTTAAAGTTTCCTTTCATAGAAACGTGCAGTTAAAGGGACACTCCGGGCACCAATACAACTCTAATGCATGTGATAAATTTTGACCTCATTAATATGCCATGTTTTTGCATTCTCAAATCTTATATAGTTTTTGCACAAGATAAATGATTTCCAGAATTCTGAACCAGAAGCCTGCCTCCTTAGCCACGCCCCCTCATGCCAGAAATACTTCCTTATCAAATGTATGCACACAGTCTCAGCCACAACAGCCCTGACTTTCACAACCTGGCTGCAGACAGTCAGAGTAATGACCAACCGCTGCCAAAATCCTTACTATGTGTCTCCCTTGGTTTCCTCTCCTTCTAATGCAGGTTGTTTTGTTGTTCAGATCATCCTGTACTGTCAGTGGCTGAGCGGTGTGCATACCATAAGGAAGTATCTTTCTGGAGTGAGGTGATGTGACTAAAGAGGCAGGCTTATGGTGCAGCATTAGGCAAACCATGTCATTTATGCACAAACTATAAAGATTTGAGCATGCAAAAAAGTGTACGAATGCTGTATCAACCTATCGAAATGCATTAATGTAGTGTTGGTTCCGGAGTGCCCCTTTAAGTTGCTAATACAGTCACAGGTTAGAGCACCATATGCAACTTACATTAACCAATTATGGCTGATTGATACAGTATGCACACATACTGCACTTGTATGGTACTCTGTAATGCTGGCATGTGTCACATGTCTTCCTGCACAAGATGAGTATAACAGTGAGTTACAGATGTCACTTTCCGCTCTGCTAAACTCATATACGAACATTCCAGGTTAGACAGATATAGACAAGTGTTGGAATATATCTTTCAACACAAGAGAGTTGGAGAACTAGCAAGATATATGGGAGAGAAAACACATCTGGCATTCACGGACTGGGAAAACAAGTGCAATGCAAGCTGTTCTGTCCAAAATACATCATGAAAATGGACACAGGATAGACAGATACAAAGTGAAAATGCTGCATCATGGGACTGGGTCAAAGCTTTAATATGTCACATTTGCATAGCAGTACAAAAATTATTATTAATATCCAGACTTTAAAACATATTTTAAGGGGGTCGGAGTCTAGCGCTAGACCTGAATGGCCGCAATCCTGCTTAGCTCCGTACAATCGACAACAAATCTATGCCAACTAAGGCTCCACAGTGCCATTGAAAGGAACAGCTACCTCCTTGGGAACTCTCTGAGGACAAGCAACCCACTGATGCCTTTTTTGTTCCTGCAAACGGGTAAGAAGGCCTATGTGGAGTTACTGGGGCCTATGTGGAGTTTCTCACCACAAAGCTCGCACCCGAGAGTCCACCGCTGAGAACACAACCCGGTACCCCACATCTGACCGGTCCAGCAAAACCAGACAGTAACAATATGGGGCAAAGGTCCCAGAGGTCTCCCCCGGGCACTAGCAGAGATATGCAAGACATAAGTGCCATGCTACAACGACCAATGGCACCCAAGATGGCGGCCACGCTGGACCGCGAGTCGGACCCACAAGAAGAAGAGCAGCCTGAGCGCTCTACCACTCAACCTACCTCGGGGACACCAGCAAGTCAGGGCAAACATACCCCGGCTACCAAGCACGACATTGCGGACCTGCATATGGAAATGCATGCAGCGGATCTTGACCTCCTCAAGACCGAAATCCAGGCGGTGACCGCACACACAAAGGCCTTGGATGGGGACATATTGACTTGAGGCAGGAGGTAAAGGGGCTAATGGAACATTTCCACACCCTCGCTACAAGGGTAGATGTGGCAGAGGACCGCAACAGATGCACAAACATAAAAATAAGGGGGATCCCTGACAGTATTGACTCTACTGAACTGCCCCGCTCCTACCGCAAGTTCAAGCAAAAAAGCTCATGCTGGATGGCTTCTTTCGCATCCGAATGCCCAGACAAGCACGACACACTGCCTCTCAGGATGCCATCATACGGTGCCACTCTGTAGTCGACAAAATAAAGCTTCTCTCAGCAGTCAAGGGAAAGACCCCACTTGCCTTCGAGTCCTCCCATCTAACCTTTTACCAGGACTTAACAAGGAACACTCTATTATGGCGTAAGTCCTTGAACCCCATAACAAGCCAACTGCGTGACGCAAACATTGACTATAAATAGACACTAAAGAGGTCCCTAACGGTGACCAAGGAGGGAAACACATTTACTCTCACCTCGCTACAGGAGGCCGAACAGTTCCTGAGGGCACTGGGGATACTCCCACGGACACAGCAGCAGGCGGCTCCCATGACATCACACTCCTGGGATCCGGAGAAAACAACTTTTATACACATAAACACAGAGAGGCGAGGAGCTCTGACTTGAACTGTCTTACCTACTTAAGCAATTAATGTTTTCTTTAATTTTTTTTAGTTAACCTGTTTTAATGTTATATTTGACTGTTGGCTACACGTTCACCATTCACTATCACGCTCCACACACTGAGCACAGCATAGTTAGGCACAAGGGCCCAGACCTGGGTGGCTTCTACGCTACAACACAAGCTCTTACCACCCGCGGGAGCGCCACAAGCACTCATAAGTTTCAAACAACCCCCCCGCAACCCTCATGGTCAGAGGTCACCATCCTACATAGTCACATCACAAGCAGGTCTCCTGGCACATCGGGGGTAGCAAACACCTGCAAGGTGACCTGAGTCATGACTCAGACACGCACCACTACCCACTCACAACTAGGTGCGGACCTGCCGGCACCAGACAGCCGTACCCTACAACTACCACAGAAGGAACCCCAACTAAGGAACCCCAACTACACCACTCAGAACCTGACAAAGCTGGAACACACAAACGACAAACTGAAGACAGACAAACCATGGAAGATCCATACTGTCTAGCTACACTCCGAATCACTACATCATAAGGTTCTAGTTATTCTCATTACTATTTCTCACCACCACTACCTATAGAGCAGCGTACACTACCCCAGGACAGGTGTTTACACACGGTCAAACATATGAGAAATCTACGAGCAGGACACCAGGGGCCTTAGTTGGGTTCTAACAAGATTTGCATAGCTTGACTTCAACGACACACTAGTAAAAAATAACGTGCAAACTGAACAGATATCACATAATGTAACTGTATGAGGCTTATACACCTGTGTTATCATATGTCACTTACTACTCCTGGACAGCTGTTGTGGCCACGCAGGCTGTACCCTGTATTATCATGAACGGCAAAAATAAAGAATTATAAAAAATAAATAATAATAATTAAACATTTAAAAAAAAAACTCAAAGAAAAACATTTTTCATATGAAATTGTTTGTTAACCAAGTTAACAAATTATATAGATATAATTAGAGAGATAGGGTGAAAAATAAAGATGACACTTGGAACTCATTTAAAAAGCCTTCAGCGTGCCCTGCCTCTAAAATTTCACTGTGCTACTCTGCATCTCAAGTTTGAGTTCAAATTTTAATCGAATAGAGGAGAAGAGATTTTGCATGTAAATTGCTGGGAGTAGTTTATAATTCAATGAAGAAGACAACAGACTTCACTTTGTTTCTCCTTTAAACAGCCTACCGCCTAATTAAATACTGTTTTCTTTACCTATTATCCGAGCCAGCATGTGCACATATTGTTTTTACTAAGTGATTGTCTGTTTCAATTAGGTGATTGTCTGTTCGCTCAGTCATAACTCCCTCTCCACCTCCTGTATTTTAACCGTCTCTTCGGCACTATTTTGCTAAAGAGAGTAATAACTATTCATTAGCTCTTTGTCATCTTATGAATTTAACGAAGCAGTATGGTAGTGCTGGGGAAAGAAGTACAGACACTGTGATCTCTTTAAACCATGTTACTAATGAACAGGTCAAAGGGGCGTTTCTGGGTCCTAATAAGGTGGTGGTGGAGAAGGGAACCTCTGTAGACCAGTCACTAGGAGTTGGACTGACGATTCATGGAGCCTTCCTCGTCTCTACTTACATAACCAAACTACATCTTGCATTAACAAGACTGCTTTCTTCACCAGACATGGAAGGGATTATGAACGAGATCCTTGCTGGCATAAGGAACTTTACTTATTCTGTGCTAGACCACAATGGACAAGACTTCCTGTTTATAATACATTTTAAAGGTAGAGAGTCTTGTTTTGAAATATATATTTTTGAAGTAGCATAGCACTAGCTTAGAGTCTTTAACAGTATAACACTACAGGACAAGGTCTGCCACTACATGGGGCACTAACAAGTAAAGGCGACATTACTTTTCAAGGGTGACCAGATATCACAGATTGGTCATGTCTTTATGGTTTCGTTATAAAAATTGACTTCTGGAGGCCAAGGGCCAAAAATGAGGTCCCAGGCTGCTTCTGAACTCATTTTTTTTACAGTCTTTAGAATAAAATGTCTGATTTGCCTGGAGTGTGGCCACGCAGCTCAATATCAAAGAAGATGAACACGAGCTGCTAAGCAGAAACCTATATTATGCCAAACAGGAGACTGATTACAATAATAATTGTTCTGAACAGATGGAAATATTACAATTTGTTCTATAATTCACAACCTAATTATGCTGTAATGCAGGTGTTTAACTCGAATGTTATTTAGCATTATTAAATGTGATTCTAGATTGGACAAATATACACAGGCTCGTGCAAACACAATGTATGTGTGCATATTAAAATACAGATTGCACATAAATAACAGTGCTTAATTAAAATATAATTTTATTTGTGCTATTTATATTTAAGATCCTATATGCTATTTCTGAGAATAATTGAAAATAGGCTCTGCTTTCTTTGCATGACACAACCCTAGGTTCAGGGCTGTCAATAAGAGTATTTCTTGTGATTAAACCTGCTTGGGATTGTCCTTGGTCCTATTAGAGCAACATACATCCCAACTAGAGACCTGGGCTCTGTTTCTGTGAGTGTTCTGTGTGTAGTGGCCGGGTTTTGCGTGTGTGGAGGAAGCATAGAGCGGTGTGTGTGTGTGTGTGGGCGGGGGGGGGGGGGGGGGGGGGGAACAAGCCTGAGTGTGCCGGTGTGTGACTGTAAGGCATAGGAACCCAAAAAAATCTGGGGGGGATAGCATTTTTACTCGCCGGGTATATTCTTATTCCGTAAACTAGGAGTTGTTTATCCCATTGTACAGCGCTACGGAATTTGCAGTCGCTATATAAATGATTAAATAATAAAATTAAAGGGTCACTACAGGGAAGGGGTTTTACTTACCCGGATACAGCGCTGGGATCCTCCTGATTAGAACCACCCCTACCCCTCCCATGAATATTAGAACCACCCCTACCCCTTCCACGCACAAAAGAACCCCACCTACCCCTTCCACGCACAAAAGAACCCCACCTACCCCTTCCACGCATATTAACCCCCTACCCCTTCCATGCATATTAGTACCCCCCTAACCCCTTCCATGCATATTAGTACCCCCTAACCCCTTCCATTCATATTAGAACCCACCCTACCTCTTCCATTCATATTAGTACTCCCCTAACCCCTTCCAATATTTTTTCTTCCTCCCCCCTCCTCCCATCCATATTAGTAGCCCCCCTAAACCCTTCCAATAATTTTTCTACCTACCCCTCTCCCCCTATCCTTATTAGTAGCCCCCCTTACCCTTTCCAATTATTTTTCTGCCATGTTAACCAACGCCAGTGCTGGAGTGCCGCCGTGTTTACATTAAAAGGCCTGCAGGGACAGGCTATAGACACCAAAACCATTACATTAAGCTGCAGTGGTTCTGGGGACTATAGTGTTTCTTTAATGTGAGGTAAATTAGAGATTAGTGCCATGAATAATATGCTAGATTGCCTACTTACAACCAGATGAGGATGGTGATGGGCTCTAGCTGCAGTCTGGCTCCACTGGTCTGGGGGAAAAAAAGCTCTCTGGAGGCTGTTTGTAACTGTGGGCACAAAAATCAATGTTCTGGGAGAACGGGAAGCAGCTCAATTTTTGGGGGGCCCTTTACACAGCTCAAGGTCTGGGTCCCAGGGTCCACCTTCATGTTCCACCAATGAGTTTGTTCACAGGGGGTGGAGTGTGTAGCGGATGTCCTGATATGTGTGTAAGGAATGCATTGTGTGAATCTGTGTTTGTATGTGTAAGGGCTGCAGGGTGTGTTTGTGTGTGTGTACGGGATGCAGTGTGTGCATCTGTAAGGGGTGCATTGAGTGTGTGTAAGGAATGCTTTGTGTGTTTCTGTGTGTGTAAGGGTTGCATGATTGTGTGATTGTGTGTGTGTGTGTGTACGGGGTGCATTGAGTGTGTGTAAGGAATGCATTGTGTGATTGTATGTGTGTGTGTGTGTGTGTGAGATGGATGTCACTCTTTTTTTTCTCCCCCTCCCTCCCCTTGTCACTCTCTTTTTTTTCTCCCCCTCCCTCCCTTGTCACTCTCTTTTTTTTCTCCCCCTCCCTCCCTTGTCACTCTCTTTTTTTTCTCCCCCTCCCTCCCTTGTCACTCTCTTTTTTTTCTCCCCCTCCCTCCCTTGTCACTCTTTTTTTTTCTCCCCCTCCCTCCCTTGTCACTCTTTTTTTTTCTCCCCCTCCCTCCCTTGTCACTCTCTTTTTTTCTCCCCCTCCCTCCCTTGTCACTCTCTTTTTTTCTCCCCCTCCCTCCCTTGTCACGCTCTTTTTTTCTCCCCCTCCCTTGTCACTCTCTTTTTTTCTCCCCCTCCCTTGTCACTCTCTTTTTTTCTCCCCCTCACTTGTCACTCTTTTTTTTTCTCCCCCTCCCTCGTCGTTCTCTTCCTCCCCCCTCCCCTACCTCTATAGTAGCGTGGCCGAGCTCTGTATGATCCGCGGGTACAGGGAGATTTTGTTTCCTGTACCCGGCTGGACTAAAAGGAAGTGCACACTCAGTGTGCACTTCCTGTTAGTCCGGCCGGGTACAGGATACAGATGCTCCCTGTACCTGCGGACCATACAGAGCTCAGCCACGCTACCGTGAGGGAGTGAAAGGAGGGAGCGCTGAGCGCTTCCCTCCTGTCAGTCCCTCTCCTCTGGCTGCGCCCGGGCGATGCAACCTCATGGACGCACCAGCCCGGGCAAAGCTGCAGCCGCCTGAGGGTCTCTGCGGAGCGCTCGGGCGGCTGCAGCATGAGAGGGGCCGGCGGAGCTGGGGGGGATTTCTCCATAACCTGTCCGCCCCGCATGATTTGCTGGGGGGGATGCGTCCCCCTCATCCCCCCCGGTTCCTACGCCCATGACTGTGTTGAATGTGTGAATGTTTTTTTGCCCCTTGCTATTTACTTTTTCAGGTAGTCCAGTTGAGAGCCTTGCCTTGCGGTGATGGACTATTGTGGTCTGCACCAATATAGGGTGCAGACCAGTTTAGAAGCTCCCTTGCTGAGCAATAACAGTGCTCTGTTTGCAGCGCTCTGAAGCATTGAGAACAGGTGGTCTGTGAGTAAACTCATGAAATGGTTACAGCAATATTGGTGGAGATCACAACGCTTTTTGAAGCAGGTGAGGAGGTACAAAGCCAAGCAAGGAGATCTGTGCTCAAGAAAAACACTCTCCCAGTCAGAGCTTCAGGCCACAGTCGAATCCCAAAACCTAGGCATCTGCTGCTTTACTGATAATCTTGCTCTGATTCCAAGTGATGCATAAAAGGCGCATATCACTACCACTCCATTATTTAAATGTAGAATATGAAATAGTTTTTTTTAGCCTGCATGCATGAAGTGAAGCATTTTTTCTCTTATGTCACAGGATGAATTCATGAAAAAAGTTGCTAGAGGAAGTATACATTAAGTGCTCAGAGTGCCATTGTTTCCATTCGAAACAAAGCAGATTTTTATTTTTTTAAATGTCCCTTTAAGTAACTTTCTTATTAATGTTATAACAAATACAAACAGATCTGCTTCCAACACTTTGAAAATATTCCACTTTAATCTATATTATATAGCATAACACATTTATGGCGTTCTAAAAAGCCAGAATGTTTGCAAAGACATTTTTACAATGACAACACATGAAAGCAAAGTGAATTATATCAGAATTTTTTAAGGGATTACCTACATCCGTGCACAGAGCCTATTCAGTTACCCTCTTCAGCTGAAGTTATAAATGTTTTTAATCATATGATGGATGGAGGTTATTATATACCTATACATCTTGAAGTGGACGTCAGTCTTCGAGCAATACTATAGAATGGGTTAATATGCAGAAAAAGTCCATTTTGTTTGTGAATGTTTCCCATTAGATGTCTCTGGCAGAAGACTGATTTGAAATTATTTAATTAGAAAGCGGGTCTTGTGAAATGATTAGGGGCATCAGGCTTCCAGTCTGACACTATGTTTGTTCACAGGATGTGCCAGGGGGATCTGGCATGCAGAGATGGTATTACGGGATTTTATGAATGAGAGATATGGGCAAAGCATGCCTCTAGTATAATTTATATTAAAAAAAAAAGGAGATCTAATTTCTTTGAATTTTTTATTTTTTTTTCTCATTTATGTATCTGTAAAGGAAGTCTCCACTAAAAGTGCGCTATTCGAAGATCGGCTGCTATCTGGAGTTTAAAATGCAGAGAGCAGGTCAAGAATAAACACATCACTCAGACATCCTATCCAGACAAATCACTGCGTCCATATGGCTGGAGCATTGAGATTCCCTGCAGCACCTTCTCTGTGGGCAGCACATATGTTGTGAATGGTGAAGACAAAGAGTATGGGATACAGGGACAAATAGAACTAATTCAGGAGGGCCATACATAATACCAAAGCATACAAGCACTTTTGCTTAACCCTTTAAGCGGAACTTAAATAAATTGAAATCCTCACAGGGGAGGAAGCAAGTGTAGCCATGCAATAGATTGCAACGAGGTAGACTACATTATGACCAACCATACAGAAGGTAAAGGTGATTGCAACAAACAAAGCAGTTGTTAAAACAAGTCCATGGATTAAAACAGAAAGGCAGGAATAGTCATAGTTGAGGTTCTGTGATTAGAATCGTAAGTGATGGAGTGTTGCGATGTCACTTTCATTCTCCCCGTGGCTAGGCATGGCAGTTAAATGAAGAACAGTTTGTAGCCCTATAAACGAGAGAAGTTTTGGGTCTCTATTAGAGAATCCCCGTCTTTTCAGTTGTACTGTGCCACA
Source organism: Pelobates fuscus (assembly GCF_036172605.1). Taxonomy (NCBI): domain Eukaryota; kingdom Metazoa; phylum Chordata; class Amphibia; order Anura; family Pelobatidae; genus Pelobates; species Pelobates fuscus. The sequence continues at coordinate 51,257,128 of NC_086324.1, forward strand.
AAAGGTCTGGATAGTTCATTATAGTAGCCTTGCAGAGAGATGCATAGAATTATGCCTTAAAGTGGAACTACTAAATTTATCCTCTTAGTAAATAGAATTGTAGTTGGATACTGGGGTGAGTAAATATGCAAATGGTGGCCTGAGATTTAGCAAACCACTCTAGATCATGCAAAACAATAAATAATGGAACAGACTGACATCAGCATTTAAAATGCTACATTAAATGAAGTTTACATTTATGTATCTGAATTCATTAGCTTTATTACATACATAAATCATAAACTAGGAAAAAGGGTCTGCCATTTCCATGTAGGCAATTATAGGAAACACACATAAAGGGACACTATAGTCACCAAACCAACTTCAGTTCAATGTAGCAGTTTTTGTGTATAGATCAGGCCTCTAAAGTCTCGCTGCTCAATTTCCTGCCATTTCAGAATTAAATCCTTTTTGTTTCTACAGCCCTAGCCACACCTCCCCTGGCGGAGACTCACACAGACTGCATGAAAACAAAAATGGTTTCATGTTAAATATGAAGTTCACTTATTTTATCTCTTGCTTTGTAAATTGAACTTTAATCACATACAGGAGGCTCCTGCAGGGTCTAGCACGCTATTAACAGAGCAGGAGATAAGAAATTCTATAATGAATAAAATTTGCAATAAAGGAAGTAAAAACATGTGATTACTCTTTACAGGACGTGTTTAGAAAGGTTGTGTAAGTCACATGCAAGGAGGTGTGGCTAGGGCTGTATAAACACAGTGATTTAACTACTTAATGGTAGAGAACTGAGCAGTAAGACTGCAGGGGCATGATTTGTATACAAACACTGCTGCATTAAGAGTTGGTTTGATTACTACAGTGTCCCTTTAAATGTCAGTTATTCAGTTTAAGGGGCATTGTACCTTTAACTATATCAGATAACATGTTGACTATACCAGCTGTCCCCCATTTAGGCCCTTAAGGACCAAACTTCTGGAATAAAAGGGAATCTTGACATGTCACACATGTCATGTGTCCTTAAGGGGTTAAAGGAACAGGTATCAGATTTATCAAGCTCCAGGCAACTGCCCATAATCTGTTTTTTTGTTTTTTTTTTACCCTAGTAGCATTGCTTTCTTGTGCAATTGGCACCCCTTTAATACTTCAATGTATAAAAAATGTAAAATTGTGACATATATATGATGGTAACATAAAATGGACTTTCCGCTCTCAAAACGACTTCATCTCAATAAAGTTGTTTTGGGAGCCGAGTCCATGGGCGCCACTTTACACGTCTGAACAATTTAACACCAAATTCTGGTCGAAGGGCTTAATCTGTACTGCCCCTTTTCCTCGTCCTTCATACGGAGGGGAAATTGCTGCCATGGGTGCTGGTGAAAGACTGAAAGCACGGAGTATGTAGTGTTCCTTGCAAAGTGTAGCCAGTGACCGGTGGGGAGAGCAATACCAGTCAGCAGTTGCCAAGGCAACTAAGTGAATGTCATGCATACAAAAGAGGTATATTAATTTACTAATCAATGGTAAGGTCCCATCTTGAGTTGGAAATTTGAGCTTCTGTTTTAAAGAAGGACATTAATCGAACAAGAAAAAAGTGCAGATACAGACTACAGATTAATAAGGAGACTGAAAGACTCTAGTTAGGCTAGTGAGTTTTTAATTTTTATTTTTATTATTATTATCTTGAGAATGTTACACAAATATATACAGGGCCAGTAAAAATAGTTATCTGGCAAATGGTTCAATAATTACACTGTGCAAAGTACAAGACTTGAAGGAAGGAGTAGAAGTATAAACAATAACAACGTAATTCTCTACCTAAAGAGGCTTTATCAGATACTATACAGATTTTTAAAAGTCTGCAGGAATTCAACGATATTATAGTTAACATTAACATCAGGGGTCAAGTCCTGGAGAAAAAAAGTGTGGGAACTCACCCATGATCCCCCCCCCCACCCCCCCCCTTTAGAAAAAAAAAATACACTCCTATGCATATAGTGCAGTGCAGAGTGTAGTGTGTTTGTAGTGAGTGCAGAGTGTGTATAATGAATGTAGTGTGTTTGTAGTGAGTGCAGAGTGTGTATAATGAATGCAGTGTGTTTGTAGTGAGTGCAGAGTGTGTATAATGAATGTAGTGTGTTTGTAGTCAGTGCAGAGTGTGTATAATGAATGTAGCGTGTTTGTAGTGAGTGCAGAGTGTGTATAATGAATGTAGTGTGTTTGTAGTCAGTGCAGAGTGTGTATAATGAATGTAGCGTGTTTGTAGTGAGTGCAGAGTGTGTATAATGAATGCAGTGTGTTTGTAGTGAGTGCAGAGTGTGTATAATGAATGCAGTGTGTTTGTAGTCAGTGCAGAGTGTGTATAATGAATGTAGTTTGTAGTGAGTGCAGAGTGTGTATAATGAATGCAGTATGTTTGTAGCTAGTGCAGTGTGTAAAATGAATGCAGTGAATGTAGTGTGGAGTGAATGTAGTGTGTATAGTGAATGTAGCGTGTTTGTAGTGAGTGCAGAGTGTGTATAATGAATGTAGCGCGTTTGTAGTCAGTGCAGAGTGTGTATAATGAATGTAGTTTGTAGTGAGTGCAGAGTGTGTATAATGAATGCAGTATGTTTGTAGCTAGTGCAGTGTGTAAAATGAATGCAGTGAATGTAGTGTGGAGTGAATGTAGTGTGTATAGTGAATGTAGTGTGTTTGTAGTGAGTGCAGAGTATGTATAATGAATGCAGAGAGTGTATAGTGAATGAAGTGTGTTTGTAATGAGTGCAAAGTGTGTATAACAAATGTAGTGTGTTTGTAGTAAGTGCAGATTGTGTGTGTGTGTGTGTGTGTGCGCTAGATGAAGTGTGTGTGTGTGCTGGATGTTGTTATTAACATTATTATACTGGCGAAACAGCTTGTTGATCCAAATGGAAATCCGATGGCCATTTTAGAGTTACAAATAGCCCTAATCCTCCTTTTTTATTTTTTGTGGAAAAATGTAAAATCATGACAGTTATTGAACCTCTTTATTATACAGAGCATTGTGTGGAAAAGATGGAGTTTGGACATACAAGGGAAAAATGAGCTGTTAAATTTCAAGTTTTGGTTTTACAAACGTATACTGCATATGTTAATCATCAAGGAGGTGATGGGCATATAGCTGTCTATTTGGGCATATAGCTGAACGGTCTAAAATTAGGGTTTTACATGCTATCCCAGTCAATGGCTTTCGTAGGCTGTCTAAGTGAGCATGATTTGCAACTCGAAAATATTAACGTCACTATCACTAGAATTACCAGAACTAAGAGCAACATGAAATTAAGATAAAAGTCTATGAAGCAGCAAGCATTAAAAGTTCCACAAAATATTCAAATCAAAATAGAGACACCAATCAAATATGAAACAACTTTAGTTAGAGAAGGGAGATAAAATGAAGAAATACAGATTGTTAAACTAGTCTAAAACTTAGAAATTAAAGGAAGTAATTCTAGTTTGCAGGTTTTTTTTTTCTTTTTTAATGTGAAATGTGCAATTTAAACGACTATATAAAATAATCAAAGAACAGTGAGTTGAGTTACAACAAATATAAAACATGTCAGCCACATGAGAACAGAGTGGGAACGAGAAGAATTAGAAAAAAAATGAAATGAAATCGTAATAAGTTAACAAATATTTATTTATCTTGTACTTGATTTTCCCATACATCATCATTTAATATGGTCTATTTTTTATACTGCAGGGAAGAACTACAAATGAAAACAAGAGAAAAGCATACATAATAACAGCCAAAAAAAAGATATAGAGTTCTTAAAGGATGGATGAAGAATCAATACATATAGCATTGTGATTTTTTTTATTCTGGCTAATGTAATGGCTGGTAACTTTAATGTGCTAAACGCTTGGAAGGACAGCTCACTTTTGCGTGCAGGATTGGTATATATACTACACAACGACAAGTATTATGTATTGTGTGCCTGATGTAAACTATCAGCAACAAAACAATAGAGAACAACGTAACTGGTTTACATTTTTATTACAAAGCGCCTGTCCCACTAGATGGTTGGCAATATAATGGGTACCAGGCTTTCCTCCTTCCCCCAAATCAAATAAATCAATAGTGTGTGTGCGCGCGCGCGTTGGATTAACCGTATTAGTCCCGTAGACAAGATTCCAAAATACCAGAGTATTGCAGTATGCAATGATACCTTTTTATTATTGGACTAACATAATATTTCATAGACAAGCTTTCGAGAGTTTTCCGCTCTTCCTCAGGTCTGAAGCAATACAGATATCTATCAAATTGATCTGTATTGCTTCAGACCTGAGGAAGAGAGGAAACTCTCAAAAGCTTGTCTTTGAAATATTATGTTAGTCCAATAAAAAAATACTCTGGTATTTTGGATATATATATATATATATATATATATATATATATATATATAAACAGATACAATTTGTATTTTATAAATATTTTTTATTGGACTCAAATAATTTTAGTTCTGACACAGAACTAAAACGTTAATCCACTGTGGCAGTTGCCTGAATAAAAGCTACATAAGTTTTTTTCAACTTTATTACAAAGTCCTTGGAGTGCTATTTTTCTTTAAGACTGATATATATATATATATATATATATATATATAGATAGATAGATAGATAGATAGATAGAAATATAAACATATACACAAATATATATGTTCACATACACACACACATTCATATACTACATTTTAATTTTCAACCAATTAAATATTTCCCTTGTATTAAAAAATCATATGTGACAGAAACTACGAGTTTTATTCAAGCAGTAACTTATTGCCCAATTAATATCTGTCATGTACTTTTCTAAACGTTGCAGTCTATCTATCGTACTCATTTGTATCAACTTTAGTTTTCTTTGTTCTGGCTAATACCTAGGGATTCACAGTACATTAATGCATGGGTCATCTTACCTCATGGCACGCATATTATTTTCTAATTAATTAGTTACAGATGCTTTTGGGATATTTTTTTTCTCTCCAAAGGGCAGACCAGGCCAATAGGTAATGTAAGGTTGCATCTCAATTTGACCAACCTATCATATAACTTATCCTAATATAATTAAAAACATACATGACTTTTTGACTCAAACGGTAAAACACGAGTTATGTTGAGAGCAGGGCAGAACGTACTCTATTCCCTTGGTTACAAAACCAGCTTTGGCTCTCTGTGAAATAGTTTTGCATGAATCATCGTTGGTTCAACAAAGCATTCCAACAGATACCTGTGTTCAATTTAAGATGCATTAAGGAAAAAAAAAAACTCAAATTGTGTGCAAAGGAACACTTTCTTGCCCAATTTATGTTTTTGATATTAACTGAAAAAGACGGCCAAGACAAAATATTTACAAAATTAGCTGAAAGAAAGCACTTTTAGGGGTAAAGGAACCCTAGTTCCCCAAACCCAAGCACCAGTTTATCAATATATCTGAAAAATGTTTCCAACACGCTTCATAAAATAAATAATTTTCCTTTGTTTAGGTACTCAGGAAGGAGGGCCTTGATCATTTTAAAACATTGTAAATCATATATGTGAGCATCTAAAAAAAAAAACAGCAACACATTTTTAGTGCTGAACCTTTTGCTTTGTGTTGTTCTTTTTACGGGCCTGACCCACAATACACTAACAACGGCGAACGTATTTTACTAACTCAGAGGTGTGTCAAATTTAGAGAAATATAGGAATTCTTATTCTTATTATTGATGATGTTTTTGTTTTAAAAATTATCTCACCGTGAACAATTTCTCATTTTTTTATATCCACTTATGTTGATTAATTACTGCAATACAGAACCATTGATTAGACTATCTAGGGAAATCCATTTATCGTCTAAATGTATCTATTCCATGTGACTAGAGGTGAGGAAATAAATGAAAACAAATCATTTTCTTCTGCGGGAGATAAAATGATCACTTCAAACCTACCTTACTAAATAACGGTAGGTTATTTAAAGGAGCAAGCTGGATTTTCCTGTTAAAAAATGTTTTTATTATTTTCTAATCCTTTGGTTTTGGCATATTTCTGTTGTGATAAGAAGGTGTTGCAGTTTGAATGCTATTCATAATCAATGTAAACATTCGCATCAAAATGAACCAACGTTCTAATACACAATGGTGAAGCTACACAGATGACTGATTTACGTCTTATTTTCTGAAATGCGCTGTCTTTTACATCAACCCCAAGGCAGCAGGAAACTTCATTATTAAAGATCTAAGGGGGCTCATATATACGAACACAAGAGGATGCACAGTATTCAGGAAATTGCTATTATTTGATCAATGTCAAAACAACAAACTCTAGCATGGTTCCTGATACATTGGGTAATGATCCAGTTAAGAGTTGGACAATGTCAACGTTCAGACCTGTACAACTCCATTACATATCCTCTCTCTCACCGAAGGGCCAAAAGTCATATATCTTCAGCGAGAACATGAAAGACCTTAGCAAACGAATGTTGTACCCAAAGTTAATGAAGTAGAAATTTCAATGAAACAAATGTGGTCACTCGGTGTTCAAAATAAATTAGATAGAGTACAACATGCTTGGTTAGTGTATAACATGCTAGAATGTTTAGGGATTAATTAGTAATCCTATTTTCTATCTACTTATGCTATTTAACATATGTTTAATGACATGGGGTGTGTCTATATTTTAAATATATATATATATAAAATAATTAGCATTATTTATTTTTACAGATAAGGCAGCTAATCAACACAAATAATACACACCACATCTTTGTATCCTTTTTTCCTGATATATATGATCCATATATTTGTGCCTCAACTTTAGCTTCTCTCTTCTATGTGTATGTATATCTATCTATCTATCTATCTATACACACACACACACACACAGTGGTGTTACTCTAGAATCTCAGTTGACTATTAGTGAGTACATAGGCAGTAAAAGTACTCACTCAACCTGAAAGGGCCAAGGCTTCATAGGGATTTGTGATCCAAAAGTAAAATCCATTTACTCAATAATTAGCATCTCACTGCAAGGTATTTCATTGTTGAACATGTCGTCACAAGTAGTCGCTCCTCAGCTACAGAATAATTGAAAACGATTGAAATTATCACTTAATCACTAGGTATTGTTCTATGATATGTATCCATGTTCCGCGAGATTTTTAAAAAAGAATTTTTATTGTGAGAAATCTGCTAATAGTTGAATACAAGATGTTGGTTCCACATGACACTGTACGATGTTGAGAACATCAATAGGTATCCTTCTGTCTCTCAAGGTAGTGACATTTACATACAGTTAATGTCAGGATTCCTTAGAGACCCAAAACGCAGGATGTAATAGAAAAACGTATACCAGGCCTTAGAATGGCAAAACTTAAAGGACCACTATAGTGCCAGGAAAACATACTCGTTTTCCTGGCACTATAGTGCCCTGAGGGTGCCCCCACCCTCAGGGACCCCCTCCCGCCGGGCTCTGTAGAGAGGAAGGGGTTAAAAATCTCACCTTTCTCCAGCGCCGGGCGGGGAGCTTTCCTCTTCCTCTCCCCCTTCCTCGCGACGTCATCGGCTGAATGCGCATGTGCGGCAGGAGCCGCGCGCGCATTCAGCCGGTCGCTTAGGAAAGCTGTGAGCCAAGAGACTGGAAGCCATGACCCCCACAGATATAGTATCATTCTGGGACTGGACTTTTCCATAACACTAGCACAACATTAGGCCCACTATTTATTAGGCGACACTCTCACACCCTTAGAGAGAACCATAACGCACATACCTACATATTTTCTACCAACCGATCCACAAACGACATATAACCCAGCACAACACAGCACCATGACAACATAACCCACTATGCAACATGCCTACTATCGAGATGTATGTGCCTGTAGTGTATTGCCTATGTGTCACTCCTCTGATCTCCTCTAACACAGTGCTATACACCTATTCATGTGCACGATCTTAAGCGAAACAACCTTTATCGAATCCATACCTAGTGATTGATACTTACTATTGAGTACTGCGATTGCCTAACCTAAACACCCATCAGCGATTGGATAGCTGAGTTCTCCCTGCACATATAAAAGAACACGCAGGAGTCAGCACGGTTCATTCTGTCTTTGACAAAGGCGCTCCAGAAGCGCCGAAACGCGTTAGGCATCATGCTATTTTTTATTTTCACTTAGCACGATTTATTTAAGCACTTTTTTTGTTCTTTAATTATGGGGGTTTTGCCAGCCGGAATCATGGTTTAGGTTGCAGTTTGCTACTGGTTGGGGGGCACTTCCACTCAGTGCTACCATCTCTTTAGTTACAGTCTTTATTATCTATAGCACCTGCAGGATCGAGTAAGGGGCACCTCTACTTGGTGCTACCATCTCTTTAGTTACAGGGTCGGTTTCTATAATCTATAGCACCTGTAGGATTGAGATTTTTGCAGCCCTAGCCATCAGAAAGTGTTTTCAATCATAGAATTTTGCTATTTTGGTTATCTAGCTAGATTCCACCACGTACACCTCAAGTGCCCATTCCTATCAGGGTATACAGTCTATTAGTCCAGTCCTTCATTCATTTTCAGCATTTTTTTCTTTTTTGCAATTGTTGCAATCTTTATGTAAGCGCTTGAGTTGTTATACTGGCTATATACCCTGTTACCTTTTTAGCAGAAATTCTGCAACTTGTGTCTATATGCTCTAGGGGTTTAGTAGTATTTACCTCACTAGAAGGGTCTTGTATCTACCCTCTAGATAGGATTAGCCACAGGCTACACTATCCTTAGGCATATATTTTTCACAATTCATGGCTCAGTATGTTTATTTTGGCATTTTGTGCTTCTTGTAGCTCCCCTCTGGGATTCACTTATTTGTGTTTGAATTAGTAGTTAGGATTCAGTTTATTCAATAAAGCAATTATTTATTTTCGTTATATTTTATTTAGACCATTCTTTACAGATATCCAAGTTATGTTCTAGGGTCTACCTGTTAGAACCCTTGTACATTTTTTCTCTTTTCTTTTCTCAAGTTTACCAGGGTTACCCCCTATTTTTGGATATCTAGTAGACACTACACATTCACCTTTATTAGGAGTCTGTAATTTTTTGTTTCCTAACCTAAACACTTCATGTTATTGCATGTTTACTACTTACCACAAATCGATGATGCCTCGGAGCTTGACAATCCCATATTTGTAAAAATGTGCTGTCTAAAACTCCCATTCAAGCACATTGTATTTTACTTTAATTTTCAATTTGTTTTAATCTACTGCCTGTCTAGATGGCACAGCCACGAGTAAATATGTACGACCTGCATAATCTAGACCGGTACCTATAGCTTGTCAAATAATCCTTTACTATACTGTATATGAAACCTTATTGCCTGATTATCGTTTAAGAGAAAACAAAAAAAATTGCAGTATTATCATATGCCACGAACATCTCATGCCTCTTGAAATGCCTGTTTTTTGTTTTTTTACTCTTGTGGCATGTCAAAACCTGTATGTTTAACTTTTGCACACAAAAATCAATAATTTTAAAAAATATATATATATATATCCCAGGGAGTTTTTGATAATCCAAATTTACTACCCTGTTTGGGAACATTTTTCTCGACTCTTCAAAAGCAGGGCGCCATATTTAAAACTTCAAGTGGTGGGATAGGGGATTGGGACTGTTAGGAAGTATGAGACTTAGGTAAGTCTTAACCAATTGTTGACACAAAATCAAAGCTTTGAATACAAACACACACACAAACAAACACAAAAAAAGATAGATAGATATATATATAGATAGATAGAAAAATGGTTTATAAATACATACATACACATACAACCCCAACCCCCCCCCCCCACACACACACACACACTCCCACACACACATACAAACACATGCGCACACATATATTTCCTTTTTTTCAAAGCAGCCCAAATAAACAGATAAATGCAGTATGAGGGCAATACTGCTACAATATCAAATCATAAAAGGTTTACTGCTGAGCTATAATGTAAAATGACTTTAATAATTATATTTACACTTTAAAGGATGGCACCAGATTGTCCTTTTTTATTTTCAACAATACAGGAAAGATATAACTTAAAAAAATAAAAAAAATAAAAATAAAAATAAAAAAAATGCTGGCAACAATTTCAGAAAAAACTGCACTACTATCAGCTCACATTTCTATTAGACAACCTTCAGCAGAAATCCATTGCTGGCATTCTGTCAATTAAAAGCTTACAAATGACACACTTTTTTTTCCAGACGGCTGCTTCTTAGGCTCTGTATCTGCTGCACGGCAATAGGGCAGGATAGAACAATGTGCTCCAAGACTTCCTTACAAAGGAATCCTATTATCCCATACACAATATTAGTATGACTTGCAGGTTCCCTGACTCTTTTGTATTTCAAGGTATGTTATGAAATTAGCTTTCAGCTCCGCTCTCTGCCTGTGCATTTCCACTGGGAAACCACTCACTGAGCCTCTTTCCTGAAGCCATTGGGTGAATGTGCATATTTTGTGCTGATGTCACCGGCAGAGCTGCCTGCAGAGGATGTCGGGCTGTATGCCAGTCAAGCAGCCGCCGCAGTACCTATCTGGCACCGAAACTTTGCGATGATTTACACTTTCATTTCAATTTCTTTTAAGCTGGGAGGGTGATCATCACCCAACACTTGCTCAACACAAATCAATCACACGAAGGTTCAGGAATGGAGTAAGAAATATATTCGAGATAAATAATTCAGCCAGCTGATTTAACCTGTTCCTGAGGAAGTGTGCTGCAAACCCATTATAGCAGCACGCTGAACTTAATTACTGTCACGCTGGGGTTGGGGCCTAGTGCTGACATGTCCTCAGTCTGGATCTAAGACACAATGACCTTGAGTTTGGCAAGAATACAGTCACTGCTATTCCTCAAAACTGCCCATAGCTTGCGTTTTCACAAAAGATTTTCTTTTTAAAGGGAAACTCCAGTGCCAGAAAAACAATCAGTTTTCCTGGCACTGGAGGTACCCTCTCCCTCCCACCAATCCCCGGTTACTGAAGGGGTGAAAACCACTTATCGAGGCTGCGACGATGTCCCTCGTCATTTCCCTATGGGGAAATGAGCGACACTGGAGGTCCTCACACAGCGTGAGGACGTCCAGCGACGCTCTAGCAAAGAAAATCTTTGCTAGAAATCAGGAAGTTCCCTGTAGTGGCTGTCTAGTAGACAGCCACTAGAGGAGGACCCTGCAACGTAATTATTACAGTTTATAAAAAACTGCAATAATTACAGTTGCAGGGTTAAGGGTAGTGGGAGTTGGCACCCAGACCACTCCAATGGGCAGAAGTGGTCTGGGTGCCTGGAGTGTCTCTTTAAATAGAAGGCCCATAACTTCATTACATAATTGAATAAAATAGTGATTTATTTTATGTGACGCTCTGTTTTCTTTTAAATGCATATTAAAGATTTAGCTATTTGTATCACAATCCAGTTTGGTTCAGGCACAGCCATGGCAAACATTGCACTGGAGGAATTAAAAGGAAAACTCTTCCTTTTGATACTCTCTCTATTCTTACTGTTAGGTACAAAGGGCAGCGTTTCTAACAGCAATTTACAGGGAGTCAAGATAGAGGCTTCCAGTTACAGCACATAGGTAAACAGCCGTGCAGAGTTCTACCACATGCAGGGCCCAGGGCCGGACTGGGGATTCCAAAGCAGCCCTGGAAAAAAAAGCTATGCCAGCCCCATAAGTCATTGCGCCATATATTGTTGCATGTAATATGTAAGGCTAGGTCTTGCCACCTTAGATGATTGATTATATATATATATATATATATATATATATTTTGCTTATTCCAATATAAAATATTGGTCCTTCCTGTGTCAGTGCGGATTGGCTGAGATCATCAAGCTTGATGATCTCAGCCAATCCGCACTGACACAAGAAGGACCAATATTTTATATTGGAATAAGCTATATATATATATATATATATATATATATATATACAATCATCTAAGGTGGCAAGACATAGCCTTACATATTACATGCAACAATATATGGCGCAATGACTTATGGGGCTGGCATAGATTTTTTTCCAGGGCAGGGCCAGTTGAGGGGAGACCAGCACGACGTGGAGGGAAAAAAAGGTGAGTAAAAACACACATATACACACACACCATGACACAGACAGACCGTGACACAGACACACACACACCGTGACACAGACAGAAACACACACACCATGACACAGACACACACACCATGACAGAGATACACACATACCATGACAGACACACACCTTAAAAAAGACACACACACACACCATAACACAGACAGACCATGACACAAACACACACACACTATGACAGACACACATTACATGACACATGCAGACACACACACACACACCACGACACAGAGAGACCGTGACACAGACACACACACACATACACGGCACAGACAGACACACACACATTACATGACACAGACAGACACACACACATTCCATGACAAACACACACACACCGTGACAGACAGAAACACACACACACACCATGACAGACAGACACACTATGACACAGACACACACAACATGACAGAGACACACACATACCATGACAGACACACACCTTAAAACACACACACACACACACACACACACATTACATGACAGACACACACACAATGACACAGACACACATTGCATGACACAGACAGACACACACACCATGACACAGAGACACACACACACACCCCATGACACAGAGAGACACACACACACGACAGACACACCATGACAGACAGAGACAGACACACACAATGACACAGACAGACACACACAATGACACAGACAGACACACACATACCATGACACAGACAGACACACACACCATGACAGACAGAGACACACACACACAATGACACAGCCAGACACACACACACACACCATGACACACACACATACACTCACACTGACACACATAATTTTTACCTTTGTGCTGGCGGCTGCATGGGGAGCTCAGTTTGATGGTGGCTGCATGGGGGAGCTCAGCTGGCTCTTCTGGCGGCCGCAGAGGGAGCCGTTCTGGCGGCCGCTGGCTGGGGGAGCTCTTTTGGCGGCCGCAGAGGGAGCCGTTCTGGCGGCCGCTGGCTGGGGGAGCTGTTCTGGCGGCCGCTGGCTGGGGGAGCTCTTTTGGCGGCCGCAGAGGGAGCCGTTCTGGCGGCCGCTGGCTGGGGGAGCTCTTTTGGCGGCCGCAGGGGGAGCAGGCTGTTCTGTCTCTGCTCCCCCGCCCTCGCGCGCAGCTTAATGAGACCGCGGCCGGAATATGACGTCATATTCCGGCCGCGGTCTCATTAAGCGGCGCGCTGGGGCGGGGGAGCAGAGACAGAACAGCCTGCTCCCCCTGCGGCCGCCAAAAGAGCTCCTCCAGCCAGCGGCCGCAGGTCAGCCAGCTGCCTGCCCGGCCCCAGGTGCCGACGGCCCACCGGGAAATTTCCCGGTATCCCGGTGGGCCAGTCCGGCCCTGGCAGGGCCGCCATCAGGGGGTGACAACCATGACTGTTGTCATGGGCCCGGCGGTCCTGGGGGGCCCAGGCACCCAGGCCCCCCATTCCCAATGTGCATACATATATATAGCAGTTATCGCTATATACATGTGTTTTGGCAGTGGCAGAACTACCTGAGGGGGCCCATCGGGTGGCCCATGCACTTAGGGCCACCCGATGGGCATATCTCTGAAGGGGCCCGATCAGTGCCGTAGATTTTTAAGAGCTAGTCCGGGCCCCTTTAAGGATCCTGGCACTGGCAGTGCTGGGAGGAAGTGAGCTCACTTCCTCCCAGCTAACACCCGCGCGGGAGGAAGCACCGGGGAGTGTGAAGAGGAGAGGAGGACAGTCAGACCCACACCCACATCAGCCCCAGGCCCCCAGCCAGCAGAGTCCACCCTCCTGCAGCCTAAAGGTAAGAAACAGGAGGGTGGGAGGAAGCATTGGGGAGTGTGAAGAGGAGGACAGTCAGACCCACACTCACATCAGCCCCAGCCAGCAGAGTCCACCCTCCTGCAGCCTAAAGGTAAAAACATGAGGGTGGGAGGAGAGGAGGACAGAGTCAGACCCACACTCACATCAGTCCCAGCCAGCAGAGTCCACCCTCCTGCAGCCTAAAGGTAAAAACATGAGGGTGGGAGGAGAGGAGGACAGAGTCAGACCCACACTCACATCAGCCCCAGCCAGCAGAGTCCACCCTCCTGCAGCCTAAAGGTAAGAAACAGGAGGGCAGAGTCAGACCCACACTCACATCAGCCCCAGCCAGCAGAGTCCACCCTCCTGCAGCCTAAAGGTAAGAAACAGGAGGGTGGTTAAAAAAAAGTGTCAGTGTGTCTGTATCTATGTGTACCTGAGTGTTTGTGTGTCTGTCTGTATCTATGTGTACCTGAGTGTTTGTGTGTCTGTCTGTATCTATGTGTTCCTGAGTGTTTGTGTGTCTGTCTGTATCTATGTGTACCTGAGAGTGTGGGTGTCTGTCTGTATCTATGTGTACCTGAGAGTGTGGGTGTCTGTCTGTATCTATGTATCTATCAGTGTGTGTATCTATGTGTTTGTTTGTATCTGGTTGGTAGTGTGCACCTGAGTGTATGTTTTTGTTATTGTTTTATTCTTTGATTTTTTTTTTATAGCAGTGCTGCAGCTTTTATGTTCATGGTTTTCTAGTGTCTGTGCTTTTGATTTTTATGTACACTTTTTGTCCACAATCATTTTCACTACTTAGTTGATATTCCCCATTTATTTTAGTTTTAGTTGTGGCTCTATTTAAATGTTTAAACAGATTGTTAGTTCGTTTTGGTAACTTTGTTGTAATGTATATCTTTTCTATTTGGTGCTGCCTGTCCATGTTGTGTACGTTTTTATCTTGCATAGCCTGTCTTATATTTTATTATGTGCATGGCCCATTTTCGGTCGTTTTATTTTTTAAAGTGTGTTAATTAGTGCAATACATAATTTATATACCGTATATACTCGAGTATAAGCCGACCCGAATATAAGCCGAGGCCCCTAATTTTACCCAAAAAAACTGGGAAAACTTATTGACTCGAGTATAAGACTAGGGTGGGAAATGCAGCAGCTGCTGGTAAATTTCTAAATAAAATTAGATCCTTAAAAAATTATATTAATTGAATATTTATTTACAGTGTGTGTATATAATGAATGCAGTGTGTGTATGAGAATGCAGTGTGTGTGTATGAGAATGCAGTGTGTGTGTATGAGAATGCAGTGTGTGTATGAGAATGCAGTGTGTGTATGAGTGCAGTGTGTATATGAATGCAGTGTGTGTATATGAATGCAGTGTGTGTATATGAATGCAGTGTGTGTGTATGAGAATGCTGTGTGTATGAGTGCAGTGTGTGTGTATGAGTGCAGTGTGTGTGTATGAGAATGCTGTGTATGAGTGCAGTGTGTGTGTATGAATGCAGTGTGTGTGTATGAATGCTGTGTGTATGAATGCTGTGTGTATGAGTGCAGTGTGTGTGTATGAGAATGCTGTGTGTGTATGAGAATGCTGTGTGTATGAATGCAGTGTGTGTGTATGAATGCAGTGTGTGTGTATGAATGCAGTGTGTGTGTATGAATGCAGTGTGTGTGTGTATGAGTGCAGTGTGTGTGTGTGTATGAGTGCAGTGTGTGTGTATGAATGCTGTGTGTGTGTATGAATGCTGTGTGTATGAGTGCAGTGTGTGTGTGTGTATGAGAATGCTGTGTGTATGAGAATGCTGTGTGTATGAGTGCTGTGTGTGTGTGCATGAATGCAGTGTGTATGAATGCAGTGTGTGTGTGTGTGTGTGTATGAGTGCAGTGTGTGTGTATGAATGCAGTGTGTGTGTATGAATGCTGTGTGTATGAGTGCAGTGTGTGTGTATGAGAATGCTGTGTGTATGAGTGCTGTGTGTGTGTGTGTATGAATGCAGTGTGTGTGTATGAATGCAGTGTGTGTGTGCATGAATGCAGTGTGTGTGTATGAATGCAGTGTGTGTGCATGAATGCAGTGTGTGTGTGTATGAGTGCAGTGTGTGTGTATGAGTGCAGTGTGTGTGTATGAATGCAGTGTGTGTGCATGAATGCAGTGTGTGTGTGCATGAATGCAGTGTGTGTGTATGAGTGCAGTGTGTGTGTGTGTATGAGTGCAGTGTGTGTGTGTATGAGTGCAGTGTGTGTGTATGAGTGCAGTGTGTGTGTATGAATGCAGTGTGTGTGTATGAATGCAGTGTGTGTGTATGAATGCTGTGTGTGTGTATGAATGCTGTGTGTGTGTATGAATGCTGTGTGTATGAGTGCAGTGTGTGTGTATGAGAATGCTGTGTGTATGAGTGCTGTGTGTGTATGAATGCAGTGTGTGTGTATGAATGCAGTGTGTGTGTATGAATGCAGTGTGTGTGTATGAATGCAGTGTGTGTGTATGAATGCAGTGTGTGTATGTGTGTGTGTGTAATGCAGAGTGTGATGCAGAGCCTTGGTGGGGGGTGGGCATTTTTATTTTTTTATTATTATTTTAATATTTTTTTTGTTTCATTACATTTTTTATTATTATTTTTTATTTTATTATTATTTTTTATTTAATTATTATTTTTATTTTATTATTTTTATTATTAATATATATAATTTTTTTTGTCCCCCCTCCCTGCTTGCTAGCTGGCCAGGGAGGGGGGCTCTCCTTCCCTGGTGGTCCAGTGGATGGGCACTGTGTAGGAGGGGGCTGTGGGGGCTGCAGAGAGATGTTACTTACCTTTCCTGCAGCTCCTGTCAGCTCTCTCCTCCTCCACCGGTCCGTTCAGCACCTCGGTCAGCTCCCAGTGTAAATCTCGCGAGAGCCGCGGCTCTCGCGAGATTTACACTGTGAGCTGACAGAAGAGCTGAACGGACCGGCGGAGGAGGAGAGAGCTGACAGGAGCTGCAGGAAAGGTAAGTAACATCTCTCTGCAGCCCCCACAGCCCCCAGTCTGTATTATGGCAATGCAAATTGCCATAATACAGTCTATGACTCGAGTATAAGCCGAGTTGGGGTTTTTCAGCACAAAAAATGTGCTGAAAAACTCGGCTTATACTCGAGTATATACGGTATATATATATATATATATATATATATATATATATATAATATTTTGCTGGAGCGCTCACGCTTTCTTTGTTTTCTGAGATTCTCAACTAAAGCTGTGTTTATTTGGTGTTATTCTGCCCATAGAATTGATTACTTTATTGTTGTTTTTCTACATTTTTACACAAATATTTTATTTATATTTAGTTTTGTACGTGTATCTGTTTATGTGTGTCTGTATGTATCTGTGTCAATGTGCACCTGAGTGTGTGTGTGTGTGTGTGTCTTTCAGTGTGTCTGTATATTTACATGTATGTCAGTGTGTGTGTGTGTATGTATCAGTGTTAGTGTGTGCATGTGTGTATCTGTGTATATATGGGTGCCAGATTGCACCTGAGTGTGTATCTCTGTGTGCGTGTATCTGTGTGTCTGTATCTGGGTGTCAGTGTGCACGTGAATGTATGTTTGTGTGTGTGTGTAACCGTGTCTATATATTTCCATGTATGTCAATGCATGTGCCTGTATCTCGTATGTATATCAGTATGTGTATGTGTCTGTGTGTCAGTTTGCACCTGAATGTGTCGACGTATATGTTTGTATGTCTATGTATCTATGTCAGTGTGAACCTGAGTATATATGTGTGTGTAACTATGTGCCAATATGTGTAACTGTGTGCCTGTGTATTTGCATGTATGTCAGGGTGTGTATCTATCTGTGTGTGTGTGTGTGTGTATACACTACAGACAAATGCACGCTTGCATTCAAACACCAACATTCAAATACACACATGCTCCATTCAATACCATGTTTATATTCAAACACACATACACTGCTGAGTGCTAAATACAGCCCTGCAAATTGTAGATCCCCAGCTAGCAAAGCATTCTGGGACTTACAACAGATTCAGAACTACATTTGGCCACTTTACACACACTGCATCCACTAAACACACACTGTGCATTGACTACACACACACACACAGAGACTCTGCATTCACTCTACACACATACAGCCTCCTTGTGGGCAGATTCAAGGACGGCCCTGCGGGCAGACTCGTGAGTGGGCTCTAGGGGCCCAGACCTTGAACTTTGTCAGGGGCCCCAAAATTTCTGATGGCAGCCCTGACCACATGGCAGTGCATGGACCACATGGCAACACTGGACAACATCTCAAATGGATAGCCTCACTTGAAGAAAAATAAAAAAAAATAAAGGGTTTGACTTTGTTCTAGGAGCATCTGAGCTACAAATGGGTAATTTACTGAACTGTGAATTGGAGAGTATTGATAGGGGAATTGAAACGCTGTGTTGTGGGTTTTTCCAGTTCATTTTTCTCTTTTTTTGGCCTTAAGTTAGAAATCCTCATGTCACATTTCCTGAAGGAAAAACCCTAAATTAACACCTTTAATTTGCTGACAATTGACTACTTAGTACAGTAAAAGTTTTACATTGCAATTCATCATGTCAGAAAAAAAACCCAAAAAAATAAAAAAAAACACAGCTAAAAGCTATGAAAATGTTTTTCACATTTACAACCACACCTCTTGTCCTCCTCAGTGTATAGATCTCAATGATTAATGTGTGGACTGCATACACAGTTTGATTTCGTCTACATTTGCCAGCTTTTGGCTCTAAGACCACTAGATTAGGCTTAGATCTCTGCCATTTTAATAGTTAAATGATTTTGCTAATGTAGTCATACCCATATCTCCCCAGGTTGTGTCTCATACAGACTCCATAAACACCTAATGAAAGACACTTGTTTTTATTTATTTTTTAACTTCCCTCATTGCAAGTTTGAGTTTAATTTAGAATGTTGTATCTCCTGCTCTGTTAACAGCCTGCAACAACCTCTTGTGTCCGATTAAATTTCAATTAACAAAACAAGAGTCAGATGTAAAGTATGCTGCAAATATTAAAGGTAGACTCCAGGTATTGGAATTAAATTGTTACTGGAGGACAATTAAAGGGAACCTATAGTACCAGGAAAACAAAGTTGTTTTCTGGCACTATAGGGTTAACAGGTCCCCCCTCCCGCAGTGCTGAAGGGGTTAAAACCCCTTCAGCCACTTACCTGAATCCAGCGGTGATGACCCTTTGCGTTGGGTCAGACTCTGCCCACACTTCACCACAAACGTCAGCCGGCGGGGGAGACCTAATGCGCATGCGCAGCAATGACTGCGAGCACATTAGACCTCCCCATAGGAAAGCATCGTTCAATGCTTTACTATGGGGAAAGTCTGACGCTGGAGGTCCGTGAGGACGTCTTGCGTCAGATAACGGACCAAAAATCTGTTTGAATTCTGGAAGCCCTCTAGTGGCTGTCTGGTAGACAGCCACAGAGGGCAGACTTAGAGCTGCAATGTAAACATTGCAGTTCTATGGAACTGCAATGTTTAACATTGCAGCACTAAATGCAAAAGGGTCACATCATCCAGACTACTTCAATTAGCTGAAGTGGTCTAGTTGCCTACAGTGTCCCTTTAAGTTGTTGCAGAGAGAAGGAACTTGGTGTTAGCCTGCAGCCAGAGATGATCTTGCACCAATAACAACTTCATTCCGATTAAGTTGTTATGGTCCCTGGAGTTCCCTTCTAATTTTTTTTTGCTCTTCATGCAGCTTGTGTGAATCACAGACAGGAGAGGTGTGTCTAGGGCTGTAAAGATATAGTGATTTAACTCCTAAATGGCAGATAATTCTGACTGCAGGGTCAATATACACACACCTAAATCCATTCATTGAGCTAGATGTATTAGAAGATCTTCACACGGTGGTACAGAACACCGGAGGCTCTTAAGTTTGCATCAGTAATCTCCTCTACATGCTGGCATTGAGCTGAGGGTTCCATACTTCATATATTGGGCACCTGTCTACCGGTTGCTTCCTTCTGAAAATCAGTGGAAAGGACAATGGCTCAGATACTGGGAGAAGCTCCCACATTCACACCTGAATCTGAACAACTCCATCAAACACCCCTGCCGCTAGCTAAACACAAAAAGAGCATTACAAGGCACTTTCTTAATGTTGCAAAGGCCTTAACATTCTGGAAGGGGAGAGGGACCCTTCCCACGGTCCCTCACAACTTACCAGAGGTTCTGACGCCGGCTGCTGTAGCTCCGCCCCTTTTTATGACACGGCATGCACACGCCAACGTCATGACACTGATGATGTTACAACCTGCCAAAACATTCAATTTTGAATATTTTGGAGTCATGGCTATATAATTAAAGATAGGGTATAAAAAGGGCACTTAGCAGGGCTCCAGTCCTGCAGGAACGAGTGGGAATGGCGTTCCTGCACTTTTTCCACAGCAGGAACGCTGTTCCCGTTAGTGGTCCTGCAGGACTTGTTTGCCCGCATTTGCCTTGTTAGCCTCGGCGCAGGCGGATGGTTGACGTCATAGGTAGGGAGGCTGGGTGGATTTAAATTAAAATTAAAAAATATATATTTGTGAGTGTTGGAGGGAAATATGTGTGTGTCTGTTTGTCTGTGTGTATGTATATCTGTCAGTGTGCGTCTGTGAGTGTGTCTGTCAGTGAATGTGTGAGTAAATGAGTGTGTGTGTCTGTCAGTGAGCCCCCTACCCAACATGCAACCTCCCTTACCCACTGACAGCCCCCCTATCAACCATACAGCCCCTTACCCACCTTACAGAACCCCTACCTACTCACAGTCCCACTACCCACCATACAACCCCCTACCCACCTCACAGACCCCTACCTTCTCACAGCCTTCCTACCCACACCTTGTCACAGCCATCCACACCCTGTCTCCCCACAAACCCTGTCACAGCCTCCTCATACACAGTTACCCTGTCACTCCACCCATACATGCACTTTGTCACCCTCCCACACACCCTGTCACCCCCATATACACACTGGTGGATGGATACTGGGTGAGCTCCCACACCTTTTGCCCCAGGACTTGAACCCTGTGGGCGGAGGTGGATCATGGGTGAGTTGCCACACTTTTTTCCCCAGGACTTGACTCCTGGCACTTAGGATATGGTTTCTATTTACTGTTCCCAAGAGTGTGTTATATTTTGTTTATTTTGGTATTTTGAGCTTGGCTTTCCCTTACTATTCTCTGTTCTGTTTTCCTGTGACTCGGCTATTGGTTTTTCGCTTCCCTGACCTGGCTTGTTCCAGACCATTCTTTATCTTACAATGCATAACCCGCCCATTCTAAGGATTGTTACACATTGTCTAATTAGTCCATAGGCCCTGTAGTAATTATGTTCTGCCAGCATTCCTGATTGCTTAAGGGCACTTTTATATTTTTCCCAGTTTCCAATATGGTTATGTCACATGCCAAAACATAATTACACAATATTGGAAACGTGACAGAGGGGCGGAGCTACAGCGGGCAGTGTCAGAACCATTGGTAAGATGAGAGGGACCATCGGAAGGGCCCTTCTCCCCTTCCAGGACATCCCCAGTCTGTGTCACAGCCTGGGCAGCATAACGTACCATGACAACATGTCACAAAATGTACATTGTAACGTGTCATAGTATGTGTGGATGGTGTCAGTGACGCAGCAATGCCTCTCCAATCCCTACCTTCCTCTGATTATATCACTCAGTTGCAATCCTTCCTCACTCTGCCTTCTTTAATACATCCCAGCCACCACATGTGTCTCACTGCATTTGTAAGTGTAAAGATCTTGAGAATAAACCACAGGCTAACATGGGAAGTTATTGATTGAAGGCTATGTGTCTACAGCTGGTAGTGGGGTTCTATTTACATGCCTATATATGCAGGGTAACACTGTTAATCGATCTCTTTCATCTGGTTTGATTCTAATTATTTTTTTTTTATTTGGAATAGAATACAAAATAAAATAAAGGTTGTAAAAAAAAAAAAAGTTAAAACAGGACAGGCCTAAAACGGCAAAGCACTTCAGAAATACCATATAGAAGAGTTGCTTATGCTAAAACAATCATGAGCTACTTTTAAAGGGACACTATAGTCACCTGAACAACTTTAGCTTAATGAAGCAGTTTTGGTGTATAGAACATGCCCCTGCAGCCTCACTGCTCAATCCTCTGCCATTTAGGAGTTAAATCCCTTTGTTTATGAACCCTAGTCACACCTCCCTGCATGTGACTTGCACAGCCTTCCATAAACACTTCCTGTAAAGAGAGCCCTAATTAGGCTTTCTTTATTGCAAGTTCTGTTTAATTAAGATTTTCGTATCCCCTGCTATGTTAATAGCTTGCTAGACCCTGCAAGAGCCTCCTGTATGTGATTAAAGTTCAATTTAGAGATTGAGATACAATTATTTAAGGTAAATTACATCTGTTTGAAAGTGAAACCAGTTTTTTGTTTCCATGCAGGCTCTGTCAATCATAGCCAGGGGAGGTGTGGCTAGGGCTGCATAAACAGAAACAAAGTGATTTAACTCTTAAATGACAGTGAAATTGCAGGGGAATGATCTATACACTAAAACTGCTTTATTTAGCTAAAGTAATTTAGGTGACTATTGTGTTCCTTTAAGTAATCTTTGCTGT
The DNA here is from genome assembly GCF_036172605.1 of Pelobates fuscus. Classification (NCBI taxonomy): domain Eukaryota; kingdom Metazoa; phylum Chordata; class Amphibia; order Anura; family Pelobatidae; genus Pelobates; species Pelobates fuscus. The sequence goes on from NC_086324.1 coordinate 51,279,689, forward strand.
TGTGTTAAATGTGCCAACCTTTCGTGTGACATAAAAATAAAGCATTCACCGTTAATATATTACATTTGAGAGGATAGTGCAATCTGAGCACTGATCATGTTGCATTTCTGTCACAATATCACCTGACTCAAGTCCAGGATCACAGCAACATCAGAATGGTGTGAATAAGAAGGCGTGTGGCAGTTTGCGCCAAAAGATATGTGATTATGGCACGGGTATGGAGACCAATGAGAATCCGTGTTAGAATTGATTCTGCAATTTGACAGGTACTGTGACAATTTCTTAATAAATATTCATTTTATCCAGCTCAGATCTGGTACTCAGAGAACATTATAAAAGTTAATAAGAAAGAAAGAAATTTGCTAGCGTTTTGGACCAGCCTTACCAACATATTCTAATCCAGAGCTAATTTACTATGCATGCCGTTTCTACTTATTAACATTGCCGGGAGCACTATTCAGCAATATATCTGGAAATATAATTTTGTTTCTTGTATCTAGACACTTCTGTCTTTCAACCGCTTACAAATAAAACAAGATTTATATTAAACTACAGTTTATTGTCATTGGAAAACCTATAAAATATTCAAAATCATGCCAAAAGCTGTATATATTGGATATAAATAAAAATAAGTATAATTACAAAATTTGCGCTGTAATTTTTTTCACATAGTCTTTCCTTGCAGTTTATTGCTTAGCTGCCATTTATAAAGTGAGATGTAAAGTACTATGTATCAAACAATAAGTTATTTGAACAAAATCATATACCTGAATTTATATATCCTGATTAGTACATAGTATTATGCTAGAGGTACCTTGGCAGCATTCCCCAGAATCGGGGTCAGCTACTTTGCAACAGTTTCCCTTTTACCTTGGTCTCGCTGGGTGCAAGATCTCCTTTCCTATTGGGTTATGTCGATTTTGACGCTCATTCATTGCCTAAAACCATCCATCGGTGATCTCAGTCAATGAATTAGCACCTCTGCACAGGAATATGCACAACATGGACATTAGCCAGCCCGGAATTCTTGTTCCGGGTTCGCTAATGACACTGCAGGAGGTGGAGTTACAGCTCCAGCAGGAAGCCCAACTATCGCTGTATACAGGCACCATGAACATTTCAAAACACCAAAGTGGTCATGGTGCTTGGAGTAAACCTAGAGTGGAAACATTTGGCTGGCTACATGATTTGTTGTGGTTATATTGCTCAGAGTTTCTCTTTTATCGATACATTGTGTAAGTAAGGTATTGGTTAAAACATAATTATTTGTTTCTGCAGAATACAGCTTGCAGTTAAATCCACAAGCTTTGCTTCTGGGACAAAACCATACAGATATTTAGTGAAATGTGTGCAATACATTTTATTCCCCATTTAGTAACCCTGTGGGATGACAGATAACCTACATTTTCATTTTGGGTTTTTGTTTAGGGGTGGGTTTAGAAGAAAAGGATGTGAAATACATACATGGTAAGACTTGTTGAGATGATAATATACAAAATGGGCTCCAGGACTATAAGAATAGATGTGTAAACATACAATGATACATTAGCTAGTTATATGCATGACAACCATGTGACAAACAAGAAAAAAAAATGCTACAATTTGACAATAAGTCTAAGCAGGTTTAGTGTCACATGCTTAATTATTCTCCGAATTTCATTATCACAGTCTCAGAATATGTTTAAAGCCCTCATGATAAGAGTGCTAGCTATCAAAAGAGACAATAGAGATAATAGACTCAGCATGAGTACATGGGTGTTCTATACAGCTGGAACGTTACAGAATACATTGCAGTGAAAGGTGAGCTGCATACATAAAGCATATGATACTTCTTTTTAATGAAGAGCCGAATGAGTGCCTCCTTGATGGGATGACACAATCTGGCTGTCGATGGTAAGGGCTGCACAAAGAATAGAAAAGTGGGGCTTTAAAAAGATTGGGATAATTCAATCAAACAAGCCAAGTCTGGCTCTCAGACCAATGCATGTCTGCTATTAGTATGCCATTAAACTAAAATCTGCTGTCACAGGAAATTACCAAGACAGTCATAGGTAGAAACACTATACTAATATGTTAACATGTTAATGGAAATTAATGAATGGATTTACCCAGATATGTGCAATTTAGGCAAACCAATTATTTCCTAATGACGGTGTCCTCCTTTTTCGATTAGTCCTTAAGCAGAAAACCTAGATGTACTAAATTCTGATTTTACTTTTTTTTTTTTTTTTTTACATTCTCTGCATGAGCCTAATAAATGGAGGTTTTCTAGAAGTAGGGCCAGATGGCGAAATTCAGGCATTTATATATATCTGTGGGAAATCAAGACCATCACTATTTATTAAGTAGTAATTTGTAAGGCAATTCTCTCTAGGAAGCAAGGGCTATCTAACAACGAGATGGTGGAGAGCCACGTGTACACTATTTGTGTGGAGTCTCCCACTGGTGGAAGGAGGAGTAGGTCAGGGTTGATAGTGACCTAGCTGAGTAATGGAAGAACTGTGCCAAATGTGGCCTAGCTCTGTTTTTCTGCTCCCTGTCAACAAAATCACCAAACCATAAGAAGTGTACTTGAGACAGAATGCCTGAAACACAAAGTTACTAATCCCATCACAAGATAGGTTATGAAGTTCCAAGCTTCAGAAGATGGGGATTAGCCATAACAGCGCGCACACACGCACGATACTCGAAAAATTAGAATATCGTGCAAAAGTTCATTTATTTACTCATAACCCCACGGTAGGAGGAGGGATCTCGCTGATGACGTGGCCCTTTGCAGGATGCGAATATGTACCCATACACACGATCCTACAGAACGGATCGTTGCGGACCTTGCCTTGGATGCATTATTGGAAGGGAAACCCCAGACACTCCTGGCAACATTTTGCTACATGCAAGTGAAACATTACTACAACAACATACGAAATAAGGAACACCTGCACAGGGCCCGCACCTGGTTTGAGGACTGCTGTGAGAGGGGGGCTGTATTGGACAAAGCAATTTCCAGGCATTACCAATAACTTTCTGACAGGACACCTGACAACAAATACCACTTTCCGCAGGCAATGGGAGGAACTTTTGGACACGACCTTCACAATCCAGCAGTGGGACAAAGCACTTCTATCGCAGCATAAGAGTTCAATCAGCTCCCAGTATCAAGAAACAAACTACAAATTGATTGCCGGTCCTTTTACACAGGATTTTCCCGACAATCCCCCCAATGAGCTGGGGATGCCGGAAGTAAAGGGGGACAATGATACATATTTGGTGGGAATTCTGCGACATCCTCTCGTACTGGGACCTAATCAGACGGAAAATAATTGAGATACTGGGTGACGCGACCGACTGGTCAGCAGCATTGATCCTCTTACATATATCACAGATGTTGGTGTCCTCCTACAAAAGATCGATCCTACGACACCTTCTAAAGGCAGCCAAAGTGCTCACTGCGCTATACTGGAAACAGACAGAGACACCCCACGAAGAAGAGTGGATACGCAGAGTTGAGGACATTCAGGGGGCAGAAGCGATGCAGGCATCCCTGCTAGGCAGGGGGGATAAGCATGCAGAGATGTGGATACCATGGTTCATATTTATCTCAAAGAACACACGGGGACGGGAGCGTCAGAAGTAGGGGATGCACGCAGGGGCGCTTGGCCCAGTAGGACAAGGCCAATGCATGCTTCCTGCCCTTACATCCTCCCAACCTTACCCCGTGCCACTGGGCACACTTTCTTTACCTCTTTCCTCCTTTTTTCTTTCGATCTTCTGTTCACCTTTCAGAGCACACACCCTAAATAATAACAACACAATGGAAACAGTCCCCACTTGAGCTAGTCACGCACACTAGATTCCACAAAGTGGCCAACACAATGGAATACACCGTCAGGATGCTTAAAGTAGAAATGCAGGGGGTGGTGGATCTAAGAGGTGTGCCCCATAACATAGCCTGAACTTGGCAACAGCATAAACAAATGTGGAACAAGATGGGGCGCAACATCCTGTACCTAAGTCCTGACCCTAACATAGCTCCAACAGCCTGTCCCCACTGGCACGCTACGTGAATCCAGCAGCACCCTACGAAGCAGAGCCTTAAGTTAGAATAACGCACTCACGGGACCCAGATGTTAGAGGGTAAACCCAGGCTACAACGTGCATGTACATGCTATAATGGGCAGAGATTACTGTTGTAAATCAACACCTGTAATGAATATGCCGAATACCACACAGATCATGTCACACATGCCTTGTGTTCCACACGGATATGTCTATTGTTAATGCAATGGGAACCTGCGTGTCCTATTGAACACTTTTGATACATTGGTGCATATTTTCTCTGACTTTCTCAATATACCAACAAAACAGATTTAAAAAAAAAAAAGAAAAAAGTTCATTTATTTCAGTAATGCAACGTAAAAGGGGAAACTAATATTACATGCAAAGCAAGATAGTTCAAGCCGTGATTTGTCATAAGTGCGATGATTATGGCTTACAGCTCATGAAAACCCCAAATCCACAATCTCAGTATATTAGAATATTGTGAAAAGGTGCAATATTCTAGGCTCACAGTGTCCCACTCTAATCAGCTAAGTAAGCCATAACACCTGCAAAGGGTTTCTGAGCCTTTAAATGGTCTCTCAGTCTGGTTCAGTAGGAATCACAATCATGGGGAAGATGCTGACCTGACAGTTATGCAGAAAACCATAATTGACACCCTCCATAAGGAGGGAAAACCTCAAAAGGTAATTGCAAAGGAAGTTGAATGTTCCCAAAAGCACATTAAAAAATCCACATTATGTGGAAGGGAAAAGTGTGGAAGAAAAAGGTGCACAAGCAGCAGGGATGACCGTAGCATGGAGAGGATGGTCAGGAAAAGGCCATTCATATGTGTTGGGGACTTTAACAAGGAGTGGACTGAGGCTGGAGTCAGTGCATCAAGAGCCACCACACACAGACAGATCCTGGACATGGGCTTCAGATGTCGTATTCCTCTTGTCAAGCCACTCCGGAACAGCAAACAACGTCAGAAGCATATTACCTGGGCTAAAGAAAAACAGATGTGGTCTGTTGCTGAGTGGTCCAAAGTCCTCTTTTCTGATAAGAGCAACTTTTGCATCTCATTTGGAAACCAAGGACCCAGAGTCTGGCGGAAGAATGGAGAGGCACACACTGCAAGATTCTTGAAGTCCCGTGTTTCCACAGTCTGTATTGATTTGAGGAGCCATGTCATCTGCTAGTGTTAGTCCACTGTGCTTCATTAAGTCCAGGGTCAACACAGCCGTCAACCAGGAGATTTTGAGCACTTCATGCTTCCTTCCGCAGACAAGCTTTACAGGGTTGCTGACTTCATTTTCCAGCAGGACTTGGCACCTGCCTACACTGCAAAAGGCACCAAAGCCTGGTTCAATGACCGTGGGATTACTGTGCTTGATTGGCCAGCAAACTTGCCTGAGCTGAACCCTATAGAGAATCTATGGAGCGTGGCCAAGAGAAAGATGAGAGACATGAGACCGAACAATGCAGAAGAGCTGAAGGCCGCTATTGAAGCATCCTGGTCTTCCATAACACCTCAGCAGTGCCAGAGGCTGACCGCTTCCATGCCACGCCGCATTGAGGCAGTAATTGCTGCAAAAGGGGCCCAAACCAAGTACTGAGTCCATATGCATGCTTATACTTTTCAGAGGTCCAATATTGTTCTATGTACACTCCTTGTTTTATTGTTTTTCATTGATTTCATGAGCTGTAAACCATAATCATCGCACTTATGACAAATCACGGCTTGAACTATCTTGCTTTGCATGTAATGTGTCTCTCTCATGTATTAGTTTCCCCTTTTACGTTGCATTACTGAAATAAATGAACTTTTGCAAGATATTCAAATTTTTCGAGTATCACCTGTGTGTATATATATATATTTGTAGTCGGGGATATTAGCCGTATCTGGAGTAGTAGTTGATGATTGCTAGTCAATAGTGGTATGCCTGAACCGGGTAGGCCTGAAATAATGAGGGCCCACCTAATTAGTATTTGCTAAGGGGTGTTGGCAGGGGCGTATTAGCCGCGAGGCAAACAAGGCATTTGCCTTGGGTGGCATTTTCCAGGGGGCGGCAAAAAAAGCCGCCCCCAAATGCCCAAGGCAAATGTCTTGTTAGCCTTGCGGCTAACAGACATGCCGGCGGGCTGCTGGGCGATCGGGCGACACTGCCTGGCTGGCGGGCGGGCGGCCGGCCGGCGAGGGAGCACTTCCGATGAGCTGTCTGCTCAGCTCCCTCGCCAGCCGCAGAGTGAGGCTGGGAGGCGGAGCCGGAATATGACGTCATATTCCGGCTCCCAGCCTCACTCTGAGGCGCGCGAGGGAGCTGAGCAGACAGCTCAGGGGAAGTGCTCCCTCGCCGGCCGCCCGCCCGCCAGGCAGTGCCGCCCGATCGCCCAGCAGCCACTGGACCACCAGGGAGGAAGAGACACCCCCCTCCCCAGCATTCCCAAAGGTAAGGAGGCTGGGGGGGGGGGGGGTGTTAAATTAAAAAAAAAAATGTGTTAAAAATAAATTTAAAAAAAATGTGTTACAAATAAATTTAAAAAAAATTTAAAAAAATGTGTTACAAATAAATTTAAAAAAGTGTTAAAAAATTTTTTTAAGGGGGGCGTGGTTACGGTGCCGACTAAGATGGCCGCATAGAGGGTGAGCTCCGCTCCGTCCGACCCCAACAAAGCTCTGAAAAGCGACACACATGAGCCAAATGGGTCGCACTAAACGCCCGGAACAACCCCAGACCCCCAGGAATCCACAGCAGGGGCCCCTGGACGGGTTTCTCCTCCCGCAACAGGGCGCAAGCGGAGAGGGGGAAAGCCCCAAGATGGCGCCGACAACCCCCACGGGGACGGACAGCACAGCCCTCGCAAGAATCGAGGACAGGCTGAGGAGCCTAACGGACTCTATGGCCACTAAGGACGACCTGAAAGCCCTTACCTCCACTATACAAGAGACCTTTCGAGCTGAGATAGCGGGACTCCGAGCAGAGGTCTCATCCCATGCGGATCGCATTGCCCGCACGGAGGAGGCCGTTGAGGCCCTCACAACACATCAAATGTCCGCGGACACCGCAATAGCCCGTCAGGGTACAATGCTGCTCTCGATGAGACGACACCTTGAAGACCTGGATAACAGGGGCAGGAGGTGCAATATTCGCATTAGAGGAGTGCCTGAGACTGAAGGTACGGCAGAAAATGCTATCGATATCCTTACAGAACTTTTTCAGACCATCCTGCAGCCGACCTCACCAGAACATATCGAATTTGAGAGGGCACACAGGGCTGCTAGGCCCAGATCTGCAGAGGATGGACCGAGAGACCTCATATGCTGTCTCCACTCCTTTCCCGTTAAAGACGCCATTATGAGGAAGGCCAGGGAGAGACCGACATGGCCTTATAGAGACACACAAGTCACACTTTATAATGATCTCTCCCCGATCACCCTAGAGGCCCGGCGGGCCCTCCGCCCTGTGACTACTGCATTGAGGGAACGTGACATCGCCTACAAATGGGGGTTCCCCTTCGCCCTCATGGCCAGGCATCGCAATGGATGGACTTCTATCCGGTGGCCCGAAGATGTTCCTCGATTCATGGGAGACCTAGGCCTTCCCCCTCCTGCTGTACCTAACTGGATCCTGGGCCCGGCGGCCCCCCCGACGAGACCACCGAGACCGTCTCGAAGAAGAGAAGCCCGATCCCCTTCCACCCAGCCCTCCAGACGGCGTCCCAACCCGACTTCTCCGGAAGAGTAAGACCTGCTTCATTCTCCTTGGACCCTGGTTCTGTGCCGTATCCTGACACTGCTCCCGAACCCCTCGTACAGCTATTGACTCCAGCCTCCCAGCTAACCTGGCCCTCCTCGAGGCAGGTTCTAATCACAGGTACATTGGGCCACCCTTTTTCTTTTGGGGGGGGGATGGGATTGGGGATACCCATGGGCTGGAGACCCAGACCCCGGGGCTCATTTCAACCTGGCGGAGGTCTGCCGGCACCGCTCCTTACGGGGGCTTTCCCACTGTTCCATCCGAAGCGGAACCTCCTCACTGGGACTGGGGCACGATGGTTTGGGAGGGGGGATACCGGGGGGGACTGAGCCACACAGCTACACCCCATGGAATATGGACTGCACCCTGAGAGGACCGACTCCCATGACACCACGTAGATATTGTTTCTCTTTTTTACCTCATCCTCTCTGTGTTATATAGTCTTCTGGCCTAAAATGTTATAGATGTGGGGTGTGGGGTGGGGGGTGTATGGGGGACATCGTGCATGATCTTAGTTCTATCCCTCACATCACCCGGTTACGAATGTGTCCCCATCACCGGGTGACGTGATGCTGATAGATGGGGTTGGAACGGCTAACATATGTATACTGGTAACTGCTCTCGGGAGTGGGTGGTGGGGTGGTGGGCATGGAGGGAATGTTGTGTGTATCCAGACGTGACTCCCCCCCCGCCCGAGTAACGCTCGTTGCTGGAGGGGGGTGGGGTGGCATGGTGGCGGAGATGCGACATGGGCTATGCATAGTACCCTAGGACCTCTGACCCCCATACTGCCATATAGATATGATTTCTTTGTCAATAACGTTCTCCATTTATTCACTCATATGTATTTGCAATATGTTTTCAGGTACGGGGTGCGGGGTGGGGGACAGCACTGGGGTTGTTTTACACGTTCCCTGCAATGTTGTTTTCCCCGCATGGATGTTGCAGGCCCACCAGTGAGGTTATAGTGTTATCGTGGCTTTCCCACCCACCCCCACTCCCGACCCACACACGATGCCAACCAGGCTGATACCCGGCACCCCCCTCACCCCTTCCCCCCCCCCCTCCCCCTCCCCCCCCCCTCTTTTTTCGAAGAGCCACCTCGGGGGACCTATATTATTATGTTGATCCACGCCTTACACCTTAGGTTTTGCTCCCCTACGCATGCTGTTCTTGCATTGCTTTACTACGACCATGAGACCGTGCACTGGCGGGACTGGCATCTGCTCAATAGTATGTTAAACCTGTCGGATAGACGAACCCATTATCTTTATACCAGCTGGATAAAATGCTTGTGATTGCGTTACTTGGGATGTCACGGAGACCTCTCCCCCCCCCCCCCCCCCCCCACCGTCCTGTGATATGGGACACATGACTACAATCTGTATAGGGGTTTTGAGAGGTCCACGGGGGCTGGGAATGGGCACGCTCACGTGCAGCCGGCCTCCTCACACTGGCCCTATGCTGCTAGGAAGCATAGACGTCCCCATTTATTATGCTCAGACACGCTTGACTCAATGCTTGCAGATAGGGGCCGGACGGGGCGGACGATACCTTCACCTGTTAGACCTACCCTCTTGGGCGGAGCCTGATCCGCGCTTCCCACACCATACACTCGTGCTACGAGTTGAGCAGCTAGGCTGTGGTTCCCCCCCTTCCTGGGCAGGTACCGGAACGGGGCACCACTAGCACTAGTTGCAGCACGAGATCTACTATCCATATCTCTATCTTTTACTAAAAGATCGCATTAGACACTAAAAACTCCCTTTTTCTACACTAGCCCTAAACGGGCGCCATCCTCCTGGGATCCGGAACCTGGTCTTGACTACTTGACCCTACCCCGTCTGTCTCCCACCCCTCCCTCCTTTGCCTTTTTCCCCTCTCTCCTCCCCCCCCCCTCTCTCCCTGGCTTGCGTCAGGACGGCGAACTCTGCCGCCGCACCCCCCTGGGAACACGACTTAGCCCAGATACAGAGGTGTCTCCGGCTCTTAACCATAATATATCACGAAAATGGCCTACCGCGACTCACCTATTAGGATCCTCACACAAAACTGCAGAGGCCTTAACATACCCGAACGAAGGTCGCACCTTCTGAGGGAACTAAAGAAAAAACACATATCAGTTGCCATGATTCAGGAAACTCACTTCAAGTCGGGCGCGGCGCCCACACTCCAAAATAGACACTACCCACATAACTTCTTCTCCAACCACCCGACGGCCCACAAGGCAGGTACGGCTATCATCCTGGCTGCCGAACTCGAGTTTAAAGAACTTGAATGTGCTCAAGACTCCCAAGGACGATACCTTTTCATCAAAGGGATTGTTGCTGATAAAATATATACCTTTGCTAATATCTATGCCCCCAACCGGCGGCAAGCTCCATTCCTACGAAACGCCCTACATCTACTGGAAGACTTCACGGATGGTATTCTAGTTGTGGGGGGGGACTTCAATGTACCCTTAGACCCATTCCTGGACTCCTCCTCGGGGCATAGCTGCGTCCCACAGACCAGCTTACGATCTATTTGCAGATCCCTGGAGGAGCTACGGTTGGCCGACTGTTGGAGAACGCTCCACCCGTCGGACAAAGACTACACCTACTACTCTGTCCTCCACAACCGCTACTCGCGCATAGACTACCTTTTCATCGCACAAGAAGGTCTTACCCGCCTGCTTAGATCCGAGATAGACCCCGCCACATGGTCGGATCACGGTTCGGTCTGGATAGAGTTGGAGTCCCCCCTGTTCCGCCCCTCATCATGGACATGGAGACTCAACGAGGCACTCCTACTAGACCCCACCGTGAAGGACCAGATAAAGCAGGACCTTGAACACTACTTCAGGGAGAACGATACACTCGACGCCTCTCCAATATCCGTGTGGGAAGCCCACAAAAGTGTCATCAGGGGGGTACTTATACGCATCGCTTCGCATAAACGAAAAGCAACTATGATTGAAATGGCAGACCTATACCAGAAGATATCATCACTAGAAGGTCAACATAAACGCTCACAGCTACACAGTGTCTATGGGGAATTGATGGAACACAGGAGGAGACTTAAGGAGCTCATCACTAAAAAACACCTTCGTACCATACAACGCACAAAGGGATTTTATTATGCCCATGCCAATAAAGGGGGGAAATACCTAGCAAGGCTATTAAAAGGCCCCATGCCTCGCACGCAAATACGGAAACTGCGTTTAGCTTCGAACGAACTGTCCTCTTTCCCGCAAAAAATAGCCGATGAATTCAGAACATTCTATCAAACTCTCTATAACCTACGCCCACCCCAACAAGGAGTACAAGACGGAAACCACGATAGGCGCATAACGGAATACTTGTCCACCACGATCACCAATATGATAAACCAAGACCCAGCGAACGCACTTGACGCCCCGCTCAGCGTGGAGGAGTTAGCGGCAGCCCTCAAAACGACCAAGCCAGGCAAAGCCCCGGGACCGGACGGCTTCTCGTCCGGATATTATAAAGGATTCTCTAACCTTTTGTTGCCCTGGCTGACGAAGGCGCTCAATGCGGTAGGCGAGGGTGGGAACCTGGGTGCGGAGTCCTTAGCAGCTACCATCACAGTTATGCTTAAACCAGGAAAGGACCCACTACTATGCGGCAACTACCGCCCCATCTCTCTTCTGAACGTTGATACCAAACTGTTTACTAAGGTCATGGCGAGCAGATTGAACCACCTTCTGCCGGACCTAATCCATGTGGACCAGACGGGCTTCATCCCGGGACGAGAAGCGAGAGACAGTACCCTTCGCCTGTTCTCCATCCAGCAACACGCCAGAATGACCAAAACACGACTATTACTTCTTTCAACAGATGCGGAGAAAGCATTTGATAGGGTCGACTGGAAATACATGCTGGCAACATTACAACGGATGGGATGTGGGCAGAGATTCCTGGCCTGGATATCGGCACTATACAGTAATCCACGCGCTACCGTGAGAGTCAACGGGTCCACGACCGCGGACTTCGCGATCAATAATGGCACGCGCCAGGGTTGCCCACTTTCCCCCCTTCTGTTCGCAATGTCATTAGAACCGTTACTCCAGGCGATCCGCATGAACCCGGACATCCAAGGGTACACATGGCAGACAACAAACCACAAGGTAGCCACATACGCGGATGACCTTTTGTTTTTCATACAAAATCCCAGGACAACTCTTCCTAATCTCCTCTCAGAATTCGACAAATTCGGCCGCATTTCAGGCTTCAAACTTAACCTCTCCAAATGCGAAGTCCTGAACATTACAACCCCTACAGAAGAATATATATCCCTGGGCCAGCAATTCCCCTTCACATGGTGCCAAAGCCGAATGAAGTACCTGGGAGTCTGGGTAACCACAGCCCCGGAGGACTCTTACCGATTCAACTTTGACCCCCTCCTCAAGTCTGTTATAATAGACCTGAAAAGGTGGTCTCATCCTCATCTAACATGGCACGGCAGGATAGCCGTGATCAAGATGAATATCTTGCCAAGGATCCTTTACCTCATGCAGACGATCCCGCTGGCTATCCCAAGCACCTTTTTCTCCTCCCTAAAAACGGCTATCATCAAGTTTGTCTGGCGCGAAGGACGTTCCAGGATCCGACATGATATCCTATGCCGCCCAAGGCCCCGTGGAGGGCTTGCCCTTCCAGACATCAAGAAATACCATCAGGCTACGATAATGCAACGGATTCTGGACTGGCACCTTAGCTCAGTGGAAAAACAATGGGTCACATTAGACAGGGGACTAGCGGGGCCGTCACTTGAGGTGGAGGTTTGGGGGAACCCAAAGGGACGAACACCCAACGAGGAAGAAGGAAGCCCGATTCGACAGACGTTACTTGGTTGGAAGTCGCTGAGAAGTGCGAGCCACGTCTCACCCTCCCCTAGTCCCATGATCCCACTCACACACAACACGGAGGTTGCTGGAGGTATACCATCGGGTGCATGGCCCATTTTGAGCGACAGGGAATATATCCCCATCTACCAGGTCCTTGACAGGGGCAAATTACGTGACTTCACCTCTCTCATGGGTACACACCCCGGGACACCTATCGCGGTACTTAGATACCTGCAGTTGCAACACTACTACAACTCAATTCCACACAGGGATCGTCTACACCGAGATCTCACCTGGTTTGAGGGCCTTTGCGACCGAGGCGAGCAACTAGAGCATGTAATCTCGACATTATACCAACACTTGCTAATAGGAGACTCGACCCAGGCCACCACTTTTCAACGCCAATGGGAAACCCAACTTGGAAAGTCACTAACCCCAGCACAGTGGGACACGGCTTTACTCTGGCAACAGAAAAGCTCTATGAGCTCGTTTTATCAGGAGGTTAATTACAAACTGATTTCCTCCTGGTACAGGACCCCGACCGTACTCCACAGGATCTATCCATCGATCACCCCACTGTGCTGGAGATGCCAGACGGACCGCGGATCACTTATGCATATCTGGTGGGATTGCAGGGACATCGTTCCATATTGGGCGATGATTAAAGACGCTGTTTCCGACATATTGGGAGACATCCCGGAATGGACCGCGGAACTAGCCCTACTTCACATATCGCCACTGTCTATCCGGACATACAAACGATCCATACTACGCCACCTACTTAACACCGCTAAAGCAAATATCCCAGCACATTGGAAACAACGCGATCCACCTACTAAGAAAGAATGGATCCGAAGGGTCGAAGATATATATGAGGCGGAAGGCATGCAGGCCTCCCTGACAGGCCGTGAAACGAAACATCTAGAAATGTGGCTCCCATGGTTCACATACATCACTCGATATAGACAATCGGACACCACTCCCGCAACCTCTAGCGGAGCGGCACTAGCTGTGGGACCCACTTGACGCAACCAGACCCCCTCCTACTTATCCTCACCTTCCCCCCCCCTTTTTCCCCCTTTCTATCCCCACCTATCCCCTCCTCACCTTCTTTCCACCCCACAAGATTCGGACCGGAGGACTGAGACCAGGAGGTCATAAATCATAAACCAGATTTTAAGGGATATAAAACTACACATACAACATAATACACCTTTAGGGAACGTATACTCTTAACTCTCACAGGGCTCGGACACACCCCCGTGCTCTGGGAACAGGAGCTAAACTTAGCAACACGCATCTCCCCGACTAACCCTGAGATGTAGAAAGGCCTAGGCCCACAGCACACAACGCTAACCATATAGACATACACCACACTCAAAACTGAGCTTAGCTGGATAAACAGACCACCACTTACTCACATACACTAAAGCGAGCTTGCTACACTATCAATGAGGACGACAGGTCAAAAGCATACTGGGACTCTCGCATTTCACAGACCCTGAAGGGAGGGTTGGGAAGGGAGACCGTAATCTGACCCACTTATAACATGGAGATGTTGGGGTGCACCATGGGCACGCCCAATTAGATTCTCGACTATGATTACCCCCACCCTCCAGGGATCGCCCTGAGAACCTTACGCCGTCCCGGGAACCCACAGTAGAAAGGGATTGGCGGGTCACCTATTGATCTGATCCTTCGACATCCCAATCTAACGCTTTCACCCTGTCCGGTGCCTCTGGCACTGCCTACACCGCATATGTTTATATTAAGCTCCCAGATTACTATGTCTAATAACGATACGTAATAGCTAACGACAGATCATTGTATTGTATGATACTTCCAACTTACCCTGAAAATGTCATCCTGTATGTTACCTTTCTCCCGTGAACAATGTTATTGTACCATTTATCTCACACTTAAGTTATTCTTTTTTCATACGGAGCCCTGCGTGCCTCCTTGCTGATACTAATGTTGAGACATCTGCATTTTGACTTACTGTTTATCTTATAGTTGATAGAAACCTGCGAGTTTCACCTGTTTAATCATACTGATTGCCTTATATGACATATGATTACTTAATAAAAAGATTTACAAAAAAAAAAAAATTTTTTTTTAAAAAAGTGTTACAAATAAATTTTAAAAAAATGTGTTAATGTGGGTGGGTGAGTGTGTCTGTGTCTGTTAGTGTGTGTCAGTGTGTGTGTCTGTTAGTGTTTGTGTCTGTTAGTGTGTGTGTGTCAGTGTGTGTCTGTTAGTGTCTGTGTCTGTTAGTGTGTGTGTGTCTGTGTCTGTTAGTGTGTGTGTGTCTGTGTCTGTTAGTGTGTGTGTGTCAGTGTGTGTGTCTGTTAGTGTGTGTGTGTGTGTGTGTCTGTGTCTGTTAGTGTGTGTGTGTCTGTTAGTGTGTGACTGTGTGTGTCTGTTAGTGTGTGTTTGCCTGTGAGTGTGTGTGTCTGCTAGTGAGTGTGTGTGTGTCTGCTAGTTTGTGTCTGCTAGTGAGTGAGTGTGTGTCTGTTAGTGAGTGTGTTTGTTTGTCTGTTAGTGAGTGTGAGTGTGTCTGTTAGTGTGTGTGTGTTTCTGTTAGCGAGTGTGTGTGTGTGTGTATTTAGAATGCGGGGCGGGGGGAAAGGTTTGGTGGGGGTGGCGCGGGGGGACGGGGGGGCGCCTGAGTTTTGTCCTGCCTAGGGCAGCACAAAACCAGGATACACCACTGGGTGTTGGTGCGTGGGGAGTCTGGGTCAATCTTGGCCCTGATTAGGGGTAGGTCTGGGTATAAATAGGCCGGTTAACCCCCTCCCCCCACAACTACAGGCTCCGCCTTAACATTTGTAGTCGGGGATATTAAGCCGTATCTGGAGTAGTAGTTGATGATTGCTAGTCGGTTGTGGTGTGCCTGAACCGACGACCGGGTAGGCCTGAAATAATGAGGGCAAAAAGGTTTGACTAGACAAAAATAAAACAAATGATGAAGCTGACACAACTTTACAAAGGTGTTATTTGTATATGTTTGTTAATTTATACTACACAAAATACATGCTAAAAAAATAAAAAAATATTTAACCAAATAAATGAAACAGAAAAAAAGAATATCGATGAACACTGCTTAAATATTTTCTTTTGTTCCTGTTTGCTTTCAAAAAGTGAACATACACTAAGGTGTTGAGGCAGTGTCTAATTTTTGCATTGTTCGTCTGCTAAAGGAAGAATAAAAAATGTAAAAAACAAAACAAAATAATTACGCAGAAGATTAGAATTAAATGGACCCTGGGAAAACGAAGACAGACTTATTTTTACTGAGGAACCAAGTGATTGAAAATTTAATTTAAAGGGTGATTGACTCTTTCTTAGGAAACCAATTACATTGATAAGTTCTATAATTTGTGTCTGTTCACCCTGAAGGTAATTCATAAGGCTGTTAGGGGCAACACCGTAGCTCATCCTGAATTGACATTATAAAAAAAAAAATATATGCTAGAATTAAAGAGACTAAGAAAATGCTTGAAGTAAAATGTTCTAAAGTGCAAAAAAAAATAAAAAATAACTATTAGTAGTTATTTTTTACACTTTAAACTTTACAAGACCAGTAAAGTCACCCATGCCACTTCATCTCAATAAATGGTTAAATAATCATCTAGTTGTGGTCTTCCTGAGTCTTCCTAATTTCCTGCAAGTCTTTCTAACAGCCACTAGAGGCGCTTCTGCCTAAACTCTGTCCTGCAACCAAATGCTGCTCATACCAACATTTGACCGGAGGAGTCCAGCGTTAGACCACGCAATCATATATCCAACCTAGATTGGTTGAGATTGCGAAAGATGTCCGCAGGCGTGCTGATGTCTTCGAAGTTGAAGGGAGTAGGCAACTGCAGTGTGGGAGTTAAATTTGTTATTGTAATTATTAGAGAATCTGTATATAATATATGCCAGTTTAGGCTATTGCAATCTTTGCCCAGTGATCTCCTACTGAGGTACAACGTTCCCACCACGTCACCCTTCGTTCTCTGTATGCACGTTTGCATGATTCTGGGTTTGTTTTTTTATGTTTTTTTAAGAAATGTAATGTCTCTCTCTCTCTCACTAGAGACAAATATGTATTTTTTTTACAATTAATATTTTGAAAGCAATGTTTGGTAGTTTTTTCTAGGTGTATGTATTGCAAGGCAGTATCAAGAACTCGGATACCTACTTTTGTCTGCAGGTTCTGAGACCCCGTTTAGTCGGTCTCTTTTCCAACATGCTGTTCCTTATAGGAAACAGCTCAGAATATGTGATGAATCGCAGAACTCCAAGCCAATACAACTCGCAAAAGTATGTCTGTTTAAAATGTGTATTTAAAATTAGTTTCTGTAAATAAAAATGCCTTGCTTTAGTCCCAATGCCCAATCAGTGAGTCACCTAAAAATGAATCTCTCATTCACCATCCATCCCTTTTTCGTTTTTACAAAAAAAGTCATTCTTTGGTTATTTGCAAAATAATGAGATCAGCTTCCATAACAGATGCCAAGGAGGTTTACATTACCTTATTTGAGCATATTTTGTAAGTGAATGATCTCAGAAAATGTCCCTATTTAGTAGGGACAGTCCCTGTTTTGGGCCAAATCTATTTGTCCCTCTTTTCTAGATGCTCAATCTTATTGATGTGTCTGAGTGTATAACAGAGCTCCACCACAATAATACTCACAGTAATGCGTCTTTAACCAACAATACATGTGTTTAGAAATTAGAAATACTGGTTTTGTTCTTAATCACATTTTAGTTGGATAAATTATTAATGTCACCTAAAAAATGTTGCAGACCAGTCCTCCTCCCACTTCCCCCCCACCTGGCCACATCGCCCCACTTTTGTCCATTTAAAATGTTGGGAGGTATGTAGTTATGGGGCATGAGCCGTTGCCTATTTTGCAACAACTATATACCTATTAATGTGAAAACAAACAAAACCAAAACCAGAATGACCAGAGGGAGGGAGGGACAGACAGACAGACCTTTTGTGTTCCACTACTTATTCAGCAATATGGAAAATGGCAAGTTTAGCCTTGTAATATTCCCCTTACTGTTAACTTTACATCATGAATAATAAAAAAAAAATAATAAACATGCCTTTAAAAATAAAAATATATAATAATAGCTACCACACAGTGTAAAGAGGGCTAAATGCATGCTGGGAAGCACTGTAGCACAGTACAACAGTTGGGAAGTAGAAATTAACAAATGTTATCATGAACAAAGTTACTACAGGAAATAGACAGCTGTTCTGTTACAATTATTAATGCATTGTAGTAGGGTGTTTTTGTGTGTGAAGGGAATGGAAGAAAAGGGAAAGTAATGAGGTTAGATTTATAGCTACACATTTCCATGAGTTCAGTCAAGTATCTAGCACCTGAACTGTCACTTTCCCACAATAAGAGGACTAAAATTAATCTATGGCAGCTGCACCATCAAAGTTTTCCTCAGCTAATGACACAATTGTTACTGTTCTGGCATCTTGGAGGTTTATTACATGTTTTTAACTCGGCAATACAAGGAACGCTGAGTGCATGGGAAGCAGATGATTTCCTCTGCCGGTTTCCTCTTGTGTGATATTACATCCCTGCTAAATACGCCACCTGTCTAAAACCTTCATGTAAAAAATGCTGGTGTGTGACCGTCATCCTCGTACAGTTTTGGATATGAATATATATTTTACAAGCATGTTAAATGTAACTTGGAAATCAACTCAACATAAACAGCCTCAAAGCAAAGGTGCTGGATAGAGTGTTCCTTTAGGAGGGCAGTAACAAACACTAAAATGCAATTTAAAAAAAATAAATAGAAATAATTATCAGGTAGGATATGTTCCAATTTTAAATGTTCTATGAAATACACTTAAGCAGTCTTTAAAAAAAAAAAAAAATTCAGATAGAGTAACAGAATGTCACATTCTGCATCGAATGAAAGTACAAATTGTTCTATTTAAGAAATACACCTTTTTTACGTCCATTATCCCCTAGCAGTCTGTGCTTCTAATACAAAAACTATCCCAGAGGCAGAAAGTTTCACCTATCCTTAAAGGGACACTATAGTCACCTGAACAACTTTAGCTTAAGTTTTTATATTCTGCTGTGTAAATTTAACTTTGATCACAAACCAGGGCTACTGCAGGTCTAGGAGGCTGTCAACAGAGCAAGAGATAATAAATTCTAGATTAAATAAACTGTGCAATACAGGAACCTAAACTATCTAGGCTCATTTCCAGAAAGTGTTAGGAAGGCCGTGCAAGACACATGCAGGGAGGTGTGACTAGGACTGTATAAACAAAGGGATTTAACTCCTAAATGGCAGAGGATTGAGCAGTGAGACTGCAGGGACATAATCTATTCACCAACCCTGCTTAAAGGGACACTATAGTCACCTGAACAACTTTAGCTTAATGAAGCAGTTTTGGTGTATAGAACATGCCCCTGCAGCCTCACTGCTCAATCCTCTGCCATTTAGGAGTTAAATCCCTTTGTTTATGAACCCTAGTCACACCTCCCTGCATGTGACTTGCAGAGCTTTCCATAAACACTTCCTGTAAAGAGAGCCCTATTTAGGCTTTCATTATTGCAAGTTCTGTTTAATTAAGGTTTTCTTATCCCCTGCTATGTTAATAGCTTGCTAGACCCTGCAAGAGCCTCCTGTATGTGATTTAAAGTTCAATTTAGAGATTGAGATACAATTATTTAAGGTAAATTACATCTGTTTGAAAGTGAAACCAGTTTTTTGTTTCCATGCAGGCTCTGTCAATCATAGCCAGGGGAGGTGTGGCTAGGGCTGAATAAACAGAAAAAATTGATTTAACTCCTAAATGACAATGAATTGAGCAGTGAAATTGCACAGGAATGATCTATACACTAAAACTGCTTTATTAGCTAAAGTAATTTAGGTGACTATAGTGTTCCTTTAATCTTGTAAATATTTTCCAGGTCATTCACTAATGTGGGAACTCTCGTGAAATCATAGTGAATTGCAAAGCTAAGGCCAAAATGGCTGAACTAGCTAAACAGAGCTCAGCCGCCCTAAATTTTTTGAGTTTGGCTATTCTAATTTTAAATTCTCAAAGCAGCATCCTACTAGAGAAAAAAACAAGACCAGTAGAATAATATTCTGCCATGGTACGTAGGAGAAGAGAGTGATATCCCAACTATCAAAAAGGGTGCTGAAGTACAGAACTCTGCTGCACATAAATATTTTAAATATATATATATATATATATATATATATATATATATATATATATATAATATTTTTTTTTTATATCTTTTATTGAAGGAGCATGGTATTCAATCCAGTTTAGTATGTAATGTCTACTAGTTACACTAATAGACCCTTTATTTCAGATACATTCTTTTGGGTGCATTCCGCCAGGGATTAGGGAGACATGGAAATGTGAGTCTTTCATACGTCATAGAGGTTATGGGTCCAGAGTTTGGCAGAAGCAGCTATAGAGTATAGTAAGAGAAGATCTTCCGGAAACCGGACACATTACATGATCGGGAAATTGGAACTTGATCACATGGAAAGGCCAAAGTTCAAGCTACACGATTGGATGAAAACACGAAGATGGACCAATTAGAAGAGAGGAAAGGGGGTTTATACCAGGACACGGACACTAGATATTGGATAGTATTTGTATATTATTTGTAGGGATACTCAACAGGGGCCCCTGAGGAAGTCAACCACGACAAAAGGCAGAAGTCGAGGTGCATTGTGCTGTTAAGCTCTCTTGGATCCAGTGATGTTATGTGTATTTAAGTTAGGTATAATAAATTGGTTTGTTATTATATCCTAGCATCCTGCACGATTATATACAAAATGTACCGTTATATATATATATATATAAATTACGGTTTAAGTAAATTAAAGACAGGTATAATTATCATTATGGGGCTACCTCCAAAATTACCTGTTTCTGAAATTACCTTTTACTAGCTCTTAAAAATGGCTTTTTGTGAATCAAATTCAAATATGCTAATCTATGCATCAGGAATACCATTTTTTCGCAACAACGTCTTATCTAACATGTAATGTATAGTGTTACATTTGAAAATGTTAAACATCTTTCAAGCAGTGTAACATCAAATGAGAAGTGCGAAGAAAAAATTAATATAGCTTTATTCCTGGGAGAGTTTGTGAGTGCGCTGTAGAGTTCTAGTAAGCGGTTGCTCAATTTCTGTTTTTAACGTTTCTTATCGTATTTGGCTACTGAACCTTGTGATAGCTATCGGAATGCAAGTATGGCATCAACAAAAATGTAAATAGATCATCCGGAATGAACAATTTGGTAGATGCAGTTTGGTGCTCCTGTGGATTTTGAGTATATGGTTAATAAACACAATGGTATGCCTATTTCTCTCCCAGGGGATAGAGAGAACCATCTCAGTATTCTGTTTGGTATTATATATAAGGGATCTTTAAAACAACACACAACAATAAAACCATGGGATGTATTCAGAAAACAGCAAATTGCACTAAAACAGTGAGTTGTAGGAAATAAATAAAAATCTTCAACTATATTATATAGTCACAGCTTTGTTATTTTAGTTGGACTTTAGCAATTCACTTTATATTTTCCAAAATTCAATTTCTAGTGAATAAACCCACAAGAGTACTTGTGATTCAAAGTGAATTACAGTGTGTTATGTTAATTTTGCTGACATTACATTTAATAAAAGAAATAAGAAGACAACTGTTCTTCTAAAATATAAACACCGGGATGATTTATCCTAAGAAAATCAAACATGTCATACAAAGAAAGGAAAGGGGGAAAAAAAATACCACGGAATCGAGATCACTTGACAAGTGGTGTTTACAAAAAATGACTCTTCTACAGTCAAAGTGCAATGCTGACGAGACCCTTCTTAGTGCCTACAATGTATTATTTTAAGAATTATATTACAAACTAAATAGCAAAAAAATAAGCTCTCAGAAAACACAAGAAGCTTACAGAATGGACGGAAGTAAATGCCACTCCAAAATAACATGGTATCACTTTATAAACAGGACATTTTTATTTCTAATTTGGAATAATGTAAAAATAAAAATCTGAAAGATAATATTTTAGATATACAATGATGCTTTACTTTTCATATATATGTGAGTTGGAGCTAGTGTACAAAGGTAGGCCGGTGTGCCTCAAGCCTCCTCAAAGTGTGCCGCAAACATATTTCCCAGGACACACCTTAAAATGTTTAGGGGTTTTAAGCAGCTCTGCAACTCTGACCCTTCACAAAAAAAAAAAAGAACATTTTATAA
The DNA here is from genome assembly GCF_036172605.1 of Pelobates fuscus. NCBI lineage: Eukaryota > Metazoa > Chordata > Amphibia > Anura > Pelobatidae > Pelobates > Pelobates fuscus. The sequence continues at coordinate 51,301,604 of NC_086324.1, forward strand.
AAGATATAATCTTAATGAAATTTTTACGTAGTCCATGTTGGGATTTCAGTGGCATTCCCAAAAAGTCAAAAGATATCATAACACAACATAGGGACTACATTGTCTTATGTATTTTTCCACAAAAAGAGGAATTACCGTTGACAAGACCACAGCCTTTGCTAGTGATGGCTGAGGGAGAAATGTTTTGTCTATGGAGGATCCTGTGGTCTCCTCCTTACACATCGGTTTTGTACTCTCACACTCTCACTCATGCACAAGAGTACAGCACTGATGTCGGCTTGTGGCAGATGAAGCACCAGGGGTCGAAGAAGACTTTTGTACATCAGTGCTGTACTCTCACGCTTAAATGAGAGTACAAAACGGAAGACCGTAGCTGCTATCTCTAGGGACACGCTCATTTAAGTAAAACACCACCCAGCAAGTGGCAAAGTCGCCATCAGGGATCTTAGCAAGATATGCAAAGACCCCAGAAGTTGGCAGAGCCACTTTAATAATTGTCAGCATTAAGATTGGGACATTCCAGTAATTCATTAAGAGTAATAAGTCAAGTTTGGCAAAAAGTATACATATTGCGTTAGTAAATAAATGAGAAAAAAATAAATAAAAAAAAATAAAATAAAGGGTAGGTGTACCTTGGACTTTTTTTTTTTTTTTTTTTTTTTTTTTAAATTGATGTGTGCCATTATCCAAAAAAAGGTTGGAAGCCACTGCTCTATTCTGGGTGAATCCATTTTCTCACATAATGCCTGCTTTAATACATAGCTTCCCTTTAATGTTATGTTAACGCAACTTCGGCTGTGTGTGACAATTTTACTCCAATATGCAATGTATACTAGCTATTCCTAAATAAATAAAATGACTTTTTTTCTCCTATTTTCCTGATGGACACACAGTGTAATAAAGTGACTTGTTTAGTGAAGAAAAAAAAGACGCAAGGATTTGAACCTGGTTCCAGTGCATTATATCATTTTTCTTTTCCCTTTTCTTGATAAATTGTATATCCTGCTACTTAATACAGAACACTGGCTACTCTGTCTGAAGCTAAAAAGGGACATTTGTCCACTCAGCTTTCTGATTCTTCATTGTCTCTTACCAATCCATTTAATCCAATTCAGCTCTCCGTATCTAGGCAAGAGTGAAGATTTATGATGACAGGCTGTGTGCAAGACAAGCCTTTGAACTGTGGCAGCTATTTTATTCTCTAGTCTAATTCAAGCCACAGGAACCAAATATTAGCAGGTGTAGGGTAAAAATAAGCCAGAAAAATTTAATTGTCACTCATATGTACAGATATTTAACCATTTTGCATATGTAGAAAACTGTAGATGGATATAGACAGGCCAGATTGCGCACACACAAAAAAAACAAAAACAAAAAACACAAATCACAGGAGAGAGAGAGAGAGAGAGAGAGAGAGAGAGAGAGAGAGCTAACAAAACTGCATTTAGTTTATTTCAAAAAAATGGTAAACGGCCTTGACAATAGTTGGCCAAGTAAGCTATTACTGAAATATTTTCACTGTACTATAAAATAGTATTTTTTTTTTCTATATTTTCTTCTCAACTTAACTTAAACATTAGCAGCTAGGAATCTACTAGCGTTACAGGGTAGATAGAACAAACAAGGGGCTGCACAAAAAGTTGCTGTGTGCACACCAAGGTGTTAGTGGTATTTATTTGAAGGACAGAATATCACAAATGTTCTGGGTATTCCCTTTCTCAATGCACCACGTTCCTCCACTGTGTCCCCCCCACCATGTCTGCTAGCGTTAAATTGGAAGGTCAACAAATGCCCCCCAATAGCAGAGCTGCGTATAAAAATCCACCAATATTATGTGTATGAGAATTTACAATAGGAGCTCCTATGAAATGTCAGCTCTGGATTGATACGTGGACACATCGGGTGTCTAAGCAAATTGGTAACACATAGATAAAGTTATAAAGGGTGGGGCAGACTCTGTTGGGATTAGCTAACATGGAGGTTGGTTAAAAATGCATCCTAATATATTGTAATGTAATCAATCACGGTGTACTGCATTATATCACCCTACAATGCATTTATTGTACTTGGTGAAATGGTTCCCCTACCTTTTTTCTGTAGCCCTATTACCTGACAACAAAACATCAATAACAAAATATGTTGAAAAATAAAATAAAAAATTAGGAATTCCACATTTTGTAAATCTCCTGTTTTATCCATCACTCTCTCCCCTTGTCAGTGTAAAGTTATGTATCTGTTAATTCACGCAGTACTCCTGCCGTATCTGCACCACGCACTGAAATCTTCCCTACAGATGCTTAACTTTGTAAGCAACGGTGCTTTAAAATATATTTTTTTTTACGTAATGTATTCCAGCCTTCACACTGCTCGCTTAATGGAAGTCAATATCTGTATATTATACTATCCACTCTGCAATTCCATTACAGACTCCACACCGCCGGTCATAAAAAAGTATCATTCTGAGCGCAAGCCCATAACAGTAATGATAAAAAAGGACCATTTCTCTTCCACAACTAGAATGAAACATTTAAATCACCGTGGCTCTTTGCTCTAAGGAAAATTGGCAAATTAACAGGGCTAAAAAAAAAGCTAAAATATTCATGGCTGGTGTTAAAAGAGAAGTAAATAATTGAAGATGAATTGTCACACAGCAGAAGAAATAAGAGGACAAAGTATTATTATACGGGAACTACAACTCCAATAATGCATTGGAGAGATTCCTCATTAAATGAAGTGACCATCTAGATGATACCTAGTTCAAGATAGGTCATGTGAAGCTGGTTAACGACCGGTTACCAGTGTTTTAATTGCAATCTTTCAGTTCTAAAAATATGATGACAAATGTTACTGTTCTATTACTCTGTGTCTTCTCTCCTATTTTAGATCCTGAAGTATTTATTATGAAGATATTTTTGGGGGAGACACATCACGTTCCCACTACAAAGAGCCCTAACACCACTCTGCAATATGTATTTATTTGGAGATATTTTTTGATTTCCATTTATCTGTGGATCACGTTATGAAGTAAGTTTACAAAGCCTAAATAATACTGTGCATAAAATACCTTTATTTGCACATCCCAAAACAGTATTGCTCTATATCAACAAAATAGCTATAAAAAAAATCTAAATACTAAAAACACTTGGCTTTTTACAAGTTTCTAAGTACATGTCTGTGTCTAGATTATTTTTTTCTCATTATCTGAAGAAATGGTATTTTTTTTTTTTTTTTTTTTTTTTTTTTAAGTATTGACTCTAAAAGGATTACAAAGTGTGAGTGCTGAAACTAGAGCTCTAACTAAGTCACCTCTCACCAGCATTTAAACTGCACTTTACAATTCTGGTTGAAGCGCTTCTGCATCTCGTACGACCATACCAACTGAATTTGTAGAACTCTTTCGGTAAGGTCAACAGATGTTAAAACAACAGGCCATTGTCTCAAGCTGAAGAAAGGGATTAATAGCAAGGTGAGAAAGTGCATCTTCTTGGACGAATGGACTGACTCAAGGTACATCCTTCCAGGCAGAAGAACAAGGATTAAATTCCCCAAAGGAAAGCAAAACTGCCTCAATAAAATCAATGTTAAAAAATAAGACATTTCACGCAGTGTGAAGTTTACAGCAGAACGTGTCTCATAAAACTCTGAAAATAAATGTTCCTTTCCCACGTACAGTATATGAAAATGCAGACAAACCAGAAATATATTTTAATCCAGGAATGAACATTATATATAGACACCAGATTGATATGAAATACAGGAACTAGATTTCATATGTTATTACAGTGAATTAATTGAACGATTCCCTGATACTTATAAATATTGTAAACACTTACCAAATACTCCGTAAGACTCCATTAAAACTAAACATTTAGCAATGGAAACTGCCCTACTATCAGACATGTACATATTATGTTTATTTCTGAGAAATATGCACCTATAGCCCATCTAGTACAGACCTTTGTCTTCTAACAAGTCATTTGGACCCACCAAGGGGTCGGGTTTTAAGGAAATACCTTCCAATGCACATTTCTGTCAATGGAAATTGCTAAGCCAATTATTAACGGACCAGTCGAACACCAAACAAAATGTATCATGAAATTCATGAAGATAACGTACAGCGTTTACTCTTGTTGTACTAAGCCTACTTAGGGGACAGTAGATGGAAAATACAATAGCTTGTGGCAGAATGTTTTCAGTCTACATTCAAAAAGACAATGCAAGTACCCTTAAAATTATGCCAATCATACCCCAACAAAGTTGGGTTGACAACAAGAAAATACAATTTCATCATTATACTGAACTAGCAAGTTGTTCGCTAATGTGCAGATAACTGTTTTTATTTTATGTAGAAAATGTAAGCTTAACTTAACATATGTCCATATACATAGCTCAATCCCAGAATTCCATAAATGTTCATAGAATGTTTGGGGTCGAGCTGCATGCATAATGGGATTGTTCTCCAATGTGTGTACATGCCATTTAATAATATCCGTTAAGAATAAGAATACAAGGTAACAATATTTTTTGTGCTACATATTTGCTCACTGGCATAATGTAAAGATTACATTTGAATAATTACCTGATGAGATACATTTGCAATGAACAAAATTAATTCAAGACAAATTTAAAAGTTGTATGTAGCTGTCAGGATAACTAGCACTGAATAGAAATTACCCACAGTTATTGATGGTTTTAGAATTGTTTTACTTTACAAGATCCTCTTTAAACGACAGGGGCATTGGTTCAGCTCTTTACCTCAACATTGCTCCGAGACCTTTTTTCTTGGCCTTCTTCTCTTGCTCTTCACTTTTCTTATCTTTCACTTTAGACTTGCCTTTCTCCTTTTCTTTCTCCTTTCTCTTGTCTTTCTTTTTCTTGTCTTTCTTGGCTTTATCGGCATCCTCGTGTGCAGGATTCCCCTGAAGAGCTGATTCGCTGTTAGGAGTTTCTCGGCCCGAATGGGAGCTCACATCAGACAGTCCATCTGTGGAAGAGAAGAAATGTATAAAGTACATGGAGCTTGTTCAAGGCATTTTGATGAATTCACCAGGCGCTTAGACATGCGTTTCCTAACAAGAGTAAAGTCTCTCTCAGATCCTAGACCTACACACCTTGTGCGATGCTAGGTATGGAAAAAAATTAATTTTTTTTTTTTTTTTTAAATCCCACAAAACCTTATAATATTGTTCATTAGCTCATACATAACCCTACGACAAAAAGGTCAAGGTGGCAAATTAAATTGTTCTCATATGCATTAATAAATAGACTATTTCATGCATTCTATGAGCTATTAAATCATTCAGAGTGTGAGTGAAATCAATACAACATTATTGTACAACATCTGTTATAATATGTTTTATTAAGTGGTACAATGCACGCTGGGTAATGTGAATTATATAGTACGAAGGACTTGCTGTACTTTTCAAAAATGAAATGCTTACATCAAATGTACTCATGTATCAAAATAATTTCTTGAAATATGACCAGACTCAGTAGAGCTAATAAATGGAATAAACTATATGCTAGTCCAGGGAGACTTGGCAAAAAGATGGCGAGAAATAAGAACAATTAAATTGCTTTGTCTTGCACATGGAACTCAGAGATCTCTGTGTGGATGGCCCTATTCACACAGAACATGCAATGTGTGGATTGCGGACACTGCCAGAGTTGCAATGTGTGACATCATATAATCCCTGCAATCACTATCAGTGTAACCTCTGCTTACTTGATAGCACATTCACTTACTGCATTTCCACTGCTACCAATGACAGGTTGGCATGTCTTATGTCTAACTTTCATGAAAACTGTCTTATTGATAGGCATGCGCACAGAGTGTGCCTAGACAATCCCAAGGGCAACTGGAGCACCAACTCCAGTAAGTAGTCAAACCATTTTACGGGAAAACGTATAGGCCACCAGACCCCTTCATCTCATTCAAGTGCTCTGGGTGCTATGTCCCCTGATCCCTTAACCCTGCAATGTAAAACATTGTAGCTTTAAAGAAACTGCCATGTTTACATAGCAGGAATAAGACTGCATCTAGTGGCTGCCTACCAGACAGCCACTAGAGGCACTTCCTGCAGTTTCACTGAGTTTAACTCGGTGAAATGACAATAACAGCATTTTCATACACCCCATTGGAAAGCATTGCTGAAATTGGGGAAGGCATCATAAACACGCAGCACTTGCCGCGCATTAGGATCCTGAATTGTGTTGACATAGGCGGAGGAGAAGCACTATCCAGCTCTAAGGGACATCGGCACTGGTGTCAGATAATTGTTTAAATGTTTTTTAACCCTTTACATGACCAGGGGGTGGCCCGTGGAGGCAGAGGGACACTATAGTGTTAAGAACACAGCTTTGTTATCCTAACACTAAACTAGTGTTTCTTTAAGAACATTCTGACAACTTACCTGGGTCCTGTCAGGCACTTGCTGCGACCTCCAATGCCTTCAAAGGGTCCTGCCACTAAGTTTTGCCTGGCCATGTAGGGTGTAGAAGAGAGTGCTCATCTGATGCTCTCAACCAATGCACTGGCCGTGCACAATAGGATTTAGCTCAGTGGAGCTGATGGAAGATTCAGGACCAGGAGAGGTATCTGGTAAGACGCCGGTAAGTTGTCAGATCATTCTTAAATGCATTGACTAATTACTCTGGAAGGAGCACCAGGGCACTCCATGTACAACTGCAGGTTACAGTGGTAATGGTGCTTGGAGTCAGTGGCATACCTTCCATGGTCGCAGGGATCACAGCTGCGACCGAGCCCCTCCCTCCATGGGGCCCGGCCACAGCCACGACTCCTGTGACCGTGGGCCGCCTGGATACCTTCTGGGCCAGTGCACAGCTGCACCGGCCCAGGTCTGCAGGTGTCTGGCAGGAGGGGAGAGCTGTGCTGCTCCCCTCCTGCCTGTGTGTAGCATGGCCGAGCGGTCTGTCAAGAAGTGCTCACTAAAAAACCTGCATGCCGCCCCCCCGTGTTCCTCCTGTCATAGATGGGCCCCAGAGGTGGTATGGTCACCTAATGGGGACCCCCCGGCGGGCGGCTGTGTTCCCGGAAGAGGCAGCGAGGGCGCTGTGTTCTTCCTGCTCTGCTCCCTCGCACGCCGTTTGCTGATGCCGGAATATTATGTCATATAGCGGCTCCCGGCATCAGTAGACGGCCCACGCAGCACTAGGGAGCAGAGTGAACACAGCTCCCTTGCGGCCTCTGCCGCGAACACAGCCACCCGCCGCACTGAAGACCCACTGGACCCCAGGGACAGATTCACGACAGCTCTCCAGGTAGGGAGTCTGGGTGGACATTTGTAAATTTAAAAAAAAAAAAATATGAATAATGTGTGTGTGTGTGTCTAAATGTGTGTGTCTGAGTGTATGCGTGTGTCTGTTAGGGTATGTATATCTGTGCGTGTGTGTGTGTGTGTGTGCATATGTATGGGGGAGGAGGCGCGATGTGTGCGGGGGCGGGGACGTATGCGGTGGGAGGTAGATGTATGGAGGGGACCCAGGACGATGTTTGCACCGGGCCCCATGGTTTCTAGTTACGCCTCTGCTTGGAGTGTCCCATCAATACATTTTCACCTTCCATAACATTAAAACAAAACAAGGGAAAGAATTCCCGGCTGAAATACAGGCTGGAGGCAACACAAACATCTGATGAGCAGCAGAAAAACCACCTGCAATATGAACATCCAGCCACATACAATACTTTTCTTAGTAATACACATTTTGGACTTTAAATATTTTAAATGTATTGTCAGTGCTTTAATGCCCTTGAATCTAATTTCTATGCTATAATATCTTCTGTTGTTGAAACCTCCTTAGACAAGCAGATTACATTTAATCTTAAAAAGTGTTAATTAGGCATGTGCTGTACTCAAGATATGTGTAAAAACATATTTCCAAATGATTATCCAGATAGAAGAGAGATCCGGTACACCAAACAGTGCTTACTGCTACGTTTCTTCCAATTATTTTATTGTGTCAAATGAGGATATCCAGTGCCACTGACTACAAAGCACTTGCCGTTTTTCACTTTTCCCTTGCTAAAACACTGTACTGAAATGCAAGTTTTTATGCAAAATAGGGACTAGTACAAATACACCCCAGCATATTGGATTTCCAGGTTAGCCCTGTTTAGAGAACCCTCGCTCCTCTTCTAACTATGCTGATTGCCTGGGTCATTTGATACCTGGGGGTCACCTCTGTCAGTTAGGACCACGGTTAGTGGCCCCCGACTGACAGGAAGGATGTGAGCATCGCTCAAAGTAAACTCTGCTCAGTACTGACATCAGCAGAGGGAATCCCTTGAAAGGTGGGATTGGGTGGGATTAGAACAGGGATTATAGGTAGGATGAGGAGGATCATGGGTCGGATTAGCAATGGGATTACAGGTAGGATTAGAGGTGGGATTGGATTAAAGGTTGCATTAAGGGTCAAATTAGGTGAAAAGGTATATATGTGCGGTATCATTGTACTCGAGAACAGTAGCAGAATACAAATATGTGGTGTTTGCAATAGGGTGACATGCGTGGTCTGTGAATTTATCCAAAATAAAATGTGTGGAAAAGTACAAAAAATGCTATTGACTACATAGGCTGCAGGATGAATTTTCTACAAATATATACTTTTCTTAAAGGACCACTATAGTGCCAGGAAAACATACTCGTTTTCCTGGCATTATAGTGTCCTGAGGGTGGCCCCACCCTCATGGTCCCCCTCCCGCCGGGCTCTAGGGGGTGGAAGGGGTTAAACTTACCTCTTTCTCCAGAGCCAGGTGGGGGACTCTCCTCCTCCTCTCCGCCTCCTCGGCTGAATGTGCATGCACGGCAAGAGCCACGCGCGCAGCCAGTCTCATAGGAAAGCATTCACAATGCTTTCCTATGGACGCTGGCGTCTTCTCACTGATTTTCACAGTGAGAATCGCGGAAGCGCCTCTAGCGGCTGTCAACGAGACAGCCACTAGAGGCTGGATTAACCCTATTATAAACATAGCAGTCTCTCTGAAACTGATATGTTTATGGAAAAAAGGGTCAAAGCTAGCTAGACCAGGCACCTAGACCACTTCATTAAGCTTAATCAGGACAAGTGAATCCATTTTGAGTTTTTCATTTTATTTGAGCTTGGTGTGTTGAAATTATTGCATGTAAAACTGAGAGAAATAAAAAAATGTGTTCTTTAGGTTTTGTTTCCCATTTTTTTTATATTTTCTTCCTATTTAACATAGCATTATGTATACATATAGGGTATCAAAAGTAAATCCTACTCCTTTAAAACATTATATAGAATACATGTGGGTGCACTTAATCATAAAGGGGCAATGTGTGGTAGAATGAATGCATGGCAAAAACGCTTTGTATCATAAAAAAAAGGCCTTGGTCCTTAAGGGGTTAATGTACTAATCCTTACATAAATAATGGATGCTAAAATGCCTTAGAGACTATATGGAATCCCCCATTTTGCAATATTACAAAAAGCTTATGAAATATTCCCAAAGAAGCATGAAATACACTTTTATCGCATACAGTAAAAAAATAAAATAAAAATAAAAAAAATTCTAAAATTTGGTTTCTAAAACGGTCAAGTACTATTTTAGTGGGTAATTAAAGACCACAATATCAAAATTCTATTTCTTGGAATGCAGTTTTCTAAAAATGCCAACGGAATGTAAATATAGGCATGTCTGTCTTTACAGTTATAGGAATATAGAGCAATGCACGGAGCAATAGCAATCCAAAAAGAATACCTGTTCAGCAGTCATGGTTTCTATGTGGCACTATAATTTTTTTTTTTTTTTTTTAAATAAATAAAAAAAATACTCATTTATTTCTGGTTTTGAAGTGAGATACTGATACTATGATCTTTGTACAGCCACTTTTGGCATTTTCGGTTGTCGCTTTTCCCCTCAAGAAACAACTTGAAAGGCTGACAGAGGTCATCCATAGATCATAGGAGCAAAGTTTGTATAAGTGGATGCAGAACATACCTTCTTCTTCCTCAGGCCCGTCATATGACTTGTCGATGGCAGCTCGGAAACTCTCATTGCAGCCTCTTCCACGGACCATATGTGGTCTTGGTCTGTAGAATGGAAGCTCATTCTTCTTGACTTCAGCAACAGCAGTTTGCAGACTCTCAAGTGAGCTGGACTTTTTAAGCCCAAGGCGAGGACCTAGATCTTTTTCAGGAGACACTGAAATAAGAAGAAATTAAAAAATAAATAAAAACAACATTTAATGTTTTGATTGATCTAAAAGTGTCCTACATATTGAATTTGGAGATATTGTGGTGAATATCAAAAATTCAGTAAGTGTTTTATTTTTACTCTATACTACGAGCAATTTTATTTGCAATAAAGCCAATCCAAACTCCACGTTTGCTATGTCATTGGCTTACAAGACAGGACTAGATAACAGCATATCAACTGTGAAAACATGTAAAATTATTAGAATTACTATGATTTTATATTAATTTCAACCTAAAATATAAAACATTTTCAATTCATTGTTTTCATTCTACATTTTAATGTTAAGGTGCTTACACTTTTTAACTCTACCAGCCATTCTGCACATCGAGGAAGAGGTGCTGACTACGCAACTTCACATTGATCACATGTAGGACCTGACTGGTGGAAATCGCAGAATAGCTTCTCAGCCAGAGCTGCTTCAATACGAAACACAAGATAAAGACAAACGATTGGCATGGCCACCCAGACAGTAGTAACTGTTTTCCTTAAACTGTTCTCTACACTCTGCTTGTCAGAGTCAATAAACATGCAGGGATAGGGAGAGACACATATTTCTCTGTGTGAACTCTTATATTTTAACAAACAGTGACATCAGATAAAAGGAGCAGCCAGAACAAATCAAAGTGGGTGCAAGTCTTTGCTCAAAACACGAGTGCACTGATTAAAACATGTTTTAATTTTTTATTTAATTTTTTTTTGTTTATTAAAGGGTGTTCGGTACCAGAAACAACACTCAGTGAATAAACAAACATTCATATAAAACAAGAAAATAGTTAAATTTTTACGTGTAGAAAATCATGAATAAGGTCACACATTGCACTGAAGAACAGAAGAAAACAAATTAGCTGTGGGAGCGGTAGATGGCTTCTTTTTAGGTCAATTTAAGAACATTCTCATTAGCGAAAATCAAACATTATCATTCTGCATGTTTATATCAGTGGAAATAGAGTTTAATGTTCAAGTGTTTGATCAATAGCATTCATTTGTATTCATTAATGTACTTTTTCACTATTAACACAGCATTCTGATCTTTAATTAGTTAACAGACATGAATAATCATGACATAGTTTTGCTCTTAGAAGTTGTTTGTGAAGGGCATACACCAATTAGTTTGAAGACAAAACAAGTAGTCTCAAAATAAGGCGAGCGAAAAAAAAAAAAAAAACTAATAAAAAAAGAAAATGCAGGCTGGTGTTGACCAAAACCGAATGAGATTTAACTAAAATGAAGTGACAGGAAGAGAAAGGGATCATGGAGAAGACAGGCGGGAGGGAGAAAGATAGAGAAAAGAAAGGAGAAAAGGAGTAACAGGAGGGTCAAGGATCCAGGGAAAGACACAAAGACAAAGAGAAGGGGGGGAAAAGAGGGGGAGAATGGTCAGGTTAAGAAAGGCAGAGAGAGAGAGAGAAAGGGTAAGGTATGGGGACAAGCATAGAGAGAAAGGAGAAGAAAAGGTGATGGGGTAGAGAGAGAGAGATGTGGTTGCTAGGTCACGCAGTGCTCTTTTCCTTTGTTCGCTAATTGCTATACCAAAGCCTACTATTATTCTCAAATTAGCAAGTGCTGAAATGGATTTAGAGACATGATTTGTGCAGCCTTAGAAAGCTTTTCTAAATCAGCTGCTTCCAAGAATATCAGGTGTACAAGAGACCTGAGTGCACTAAAGGTAAAATAAAACATCTTCTTAAAGAAGTACTCCCTCTAAAGACCAGAAACCGAAGAAATTGCCTATCTCGCTTCATTTTAGCCGACATTGGTGATGCATTTATGCAATAAACTACATTTTGTACACAGTGTATAACAGCGAACTGTGTAAAGAAAATAATGAATAGAGCCTTTTATTGTGCCCTAAACCACTCAAAGCCAAGTCTGCTGCTGCTGCTGCACTATGCCATTAAACAGCACAAGGACCTCTTCCATCAGAAAATAAAGGAAATTCTCCTGAAATCCACTAATGTGCAACAGGCTCTCTTGAGAGTTCATTATTCTTGGAAACAGATTGCTAACCAACACGGGGCCATTTAAAGATCCCAGGTGCATCTGGGATGTAAACAGGATCAGAATGAATGTAGGAAGAAGTGTCTCATATACTACTCATATTTACGTGGAATATAGGCAGGTAGACCGATAATGAGGCAGAATAGACATACAGACATATAGCTAGGTTTTTATATATATATATATATATATATATATATATATATATATATATATATATATATAGAGAGAGAGAGAGAGAGAGAGAGAGTGAGACGGACAGACGGACGGATACATAGGATAGGATAGATAGCAGGGATTGACCGATTATTGAAGATGATATGCAAACATTTTTCTAATAATATGAATCGGTCTTGAAAGTTACCGATATTGCCGATAACATACAAGACTTGCCTTCACAGCACACCATTTTACATTTTCCAGCTGTCATCCAATGAGGCACCACATTGGGCACCCTCACGTCACCCTCCACTGCTGTGAGCAAACCACCCACATGTGTAGCGCGGCTCGAGCCAGGAAGGTGAGACAGTGAGTTTGGGGGCATCTGGCTACCTTTTGGAAATGATGCTATATATATGTGTAGAGGAAATATTTTCACTGAAATCATGTATAGTAATCTGTATTTACTGATTATCAAGAATAGATCATTACAACCCAGCTTGATGTGATATATGACAATGGATGAATATTTATTTATTTAATAGATGAGCTGCTGGAGAGTTTATTCACAAGGCCAACTAAACTATTCTGTAGAGCCTAAACAAGGACCACTGTAGAATGTAAGTCCGTACTGAATATGCTATGAATTAGGTGTAAAGTACAAACCCCAATTTGGTGGAACCTATAAATCTCAACGGAAGCTGCACTCACATTCACAAATAGAAAATATATTTTCTTCTCTTCTCTAATGTCCTAATTTTTATCCATTCATGTCTGTCCAACTGATTGTCCTTTGCCACCAGGGCCAGCCCTAGTGTCGACTTCCAGACAGCCAGTACCTGGCAGTGTAGTGATGTTCAGAGCTCCTGGGGAGATATGGGATGACTGCCGTCCACACTCTGAGTGACAGTGAGATGTGAGCACTTTAACGTTATTTGCTCTGTATCTCACGTACTGTAATGGACCTCAGCCTGGAGCATGCTGGGATATGACATCGCAGATCAGACCCGTGTTAGTGTAAGGATGACAAAGTGATCAGTTTTAAATGATCAGTTCCCAGTATTAAAAGTATTAAACAAGAAACATGCTCCGTTAATAGCAGATTTGTGCAGAAATTGTGTTATTTTTTCTTCTAAACTTTCACTATACAGAATATTGGTACCAGTTATAGGCAATGGGCCCAAAGGGAGTCCAATAATTGGCTCTGGAAAAATTATAGCGGTTGATCCCTAGTAGATACATTTAGAGAGAGAGAGAGAGAGAGAGAGAGAGATGATGCACTGTACATATACATGAAGGGCCAGATAGCATTAATCAGCACATAATGAAAAAATATCAGAAAATAACATTGAGCTCTAGAAACAAAGAAGCTTGAGGATACGCAAGGTTACAATATTTGGTTGCTGAGTATTTTGGAATTTTTACATTAATTAGCAATAAAGAAAATGATTTTTGTAACTATTTGTTCTCTCTTGCTTTACACTGGGAGCACACAATGCGATTTGTATCACGCAAGCTTTGAACGGGTTAAGGCTGAATGATCACTAGATACGGACAAGAATTGCATAAGTCATAAGGGAATAATTACACACGCCTTGTTGTGAAAAGAAGGCCATACAGTGGAATCCCATTTTCATCCTTTATAATTAAATAACACACAGAGAGTCATTTTAACTAATCCACCTAAAAGGTTAGTAAGGTTAGACGTTAAGATTATAACCATTAGCAAAAAATAAAATAAAGACACTTGATTGTGACACTTGAACACTAAATTGTTATGTTAATTATATATATTCATAAAACATAATTCCTCCTAGGCATAATTGGTTTCTTTAAGTGTTAGTCTGTGCAGTGCACAAGGATACAGAAGTAGATTCATGCAATATATACAGACCATACCCTAAACAGAAAATATTAACCCGCTGTCTCTAAAACTCCGCCAGTAGGGACACAGTATTCCATTACGGAACCCAAGTTGCCCACCCTACTTAGTCCAACTTCTGATAGGGCTATTCACAAACGAATCATGTTCAGAATTCAAACTAACAAAGTTTGACTGAGAGTGATATAAGTTAAAAACCACAGCAACCTGTAGGGAAACTCTAAAAGTGCTTTACTCAATCAAATCCTAAAATCCCTAACTGTAAGTGTAAATCCTGCTAATTGAGGTAGGATTATAGCACAGAGGTCTTTGCTGTACCCTTGTCATGTAGCACATTCTCATGGAAACTTCCCTGGGATGAGGCAATCATATTTGTAAATCTATCATTTCAAGACTTTCTGTTGCAATTTACTCTTTTTTATTTATTGTTTTTTGCATCTGTTCAACACACGGTGCTCTGGTACTTTTCATGTTGGCATTTAATTAAACACTACAACAGCTTGTATCCTATTGTAAATCACAATAACACTATGGGAACACCTTTCGATCAATTCCTGATTTTCATTAAACATGTTTAACCTCTAACGTGAGCTTAGAATTCAGAATGTATATATGGTTCAAATCAACAGAAGAACTATCACATCAGGATCAAACAAAGTACAGCATACATAATGTTGATAAAAAGGTTTTGCAATATGCCACAGTCTGCTTGAGGGGCAATTGTCATTAAATTTAAACTTCTCGTTAAGAATACTCAGCCATTCTGCCGAGATATAGGTAAGGCAGATGATTAAACCGGTGTTTCAAATGTACAGCAAGATCAAATGTCACTGCTGAATGCCAGTTACCATTCACTTAATTGTTTCTTTATACTCTGTGTTAAACACATTGTAGATGGCTGTGCTCTACTGCTCAATCGAAGAGATGTGTTGGGGAAGAACAGATTACAAAAATATGTCTCCCGAGAGATTTCTGCCAGTTTTCTAATTGAACAGTCTCAAATGGATAAGCAGTAAACATTCCACTAACGGGTGATTACTTTTGTCAGAATTTGCCTCTTTCTGCTTAGATTCTCTATAGATTTTGTTTGTTTAATTAGATATGGAAATGGGATAGTATGAGCTATAAGCGATGTAATAACAGTTTTCTAGTTCCAAGAAGGAAAAAAAAATCCCTTGCTTATATCAACAAATACAATACACATACAAGAGGTGACAAGTCAAAGGGCAGCCAAATGTTATTCAATGTAATTATTATAAATGCGGACTCATCACTCATTATACTTGGAAGAGGAGTGGTTTCAAGTGTAAATTTAACAATAAGACTGACCTTGAGCCAGTTATTCTATCTCCATGTGCTCCACACTCTGCGAAACAAGGGTAATCGGTGTGCAAAACAAATCAATTAAATAGTATCTGAAAACATACTTGGCCTATTAAATTCAATCTCTTCATTAGCGATATATTATGTTGTCAAGGAGAGCATAGCATAAGAGGGCTGACATTCTAGAGGGGTAAACAAAATGATTAATGGTTTATTTTTAAAATAGTCTGTAACAACAGTGTAGCAACCTGTACGTTGATGTTACCAAACAGCAGCTTTGGGGAACTTAAACAGGATGTAGATTTAGAGGGACACTATAGTCACCAAAACAACTTTAGCTTAATGAAGCAGCTTTGGACAAATATGAGTGCTGGAAGCGACTGTGATCGCTTCCAGCCGCTCTAAGGGAATTTCAGCGATGCCTCCTGCAATACCTCTCCTGACTGCCAGGCCGCTGAGTGATCGCTCCCCAGTCGCTCCCCCCCAGTGATCGCTCCCCAGGAGCCCCACGTGGCGCCCGGTAGTGTAGCATAGCATCGGAAGCAATCGGGCAGGCTTCCAATGCTCTGCCAGTATGCTAAGTGCCTCGAGGGGTCGAGGCACTCAGTGAAGTCTTAAACACTACATCCTTTTAGAAATATGTTGGGTTAATTGCCAAAAGGGACAATACATCAAACCAAAAAACAATCAGACCACAATACAGAAAAAAAAAAAAAAATCAATAATTTAAGAGCAATTATATATGGTGCACTATGAAATCTATTTGTCGTATGTCTACATACGAGTCCGTTAAATGCACAGTTTGTGTTGAAACATAAATATCATATTCAGATGAATTATCTTCAGCAGTTTTATCTCTGTAAATATTTTCGTTTCAGTTGATGATTGTTGGATCATGATCGAATGATAATGATTGATTTGTTTCGAATGTTTCCTTGTTTTTCAACAAAATATATAACTGCACACAAGTGTAAAACACCCAGTGATTTAACCCCTTAATGGCCGACACACAGAGAGTCAAAGCTATTTATTAACCCCTTAAGGACTGAGACACAGAGTCAGAGCTATTAAATAGAATCAATAAAATAAAAAAATAAAAAACTTAATATAATAAATGTGGCTATGTGGCTTCCAATATGGCGCTGCCTTTCTAAAGGCAGTGCATCATGGGGCTTCTGGGGGTGTCCCTAGCCTGCCTCATCTATGTTCTATGCCACATTCTATGTTTCTATGTAACATTGGGTGTTTCTAAACTCAGGACAAAATTTTGAAACGATTTAGCACAGGTGTTTTTTTGGCGGTTGTAGATGCGTAACAGATTTTGGGAGTCAAAGTTCAAAAAAAGTGTTTACCGTATTTTAATTTTATTTTTCATCATATTTTTAAAACATTTTATAGTAAATTATATGATATGATGAAAATAATGGTATATTTAAAAGATAATTTAATGGCGAGAAAAACTGTATATAATATGTGTGGGTAGAGTAAATGAGTAAGAGGAAAATTACAGCAAAACACAAACACCGCAGAAATATAAAAACAGCCCTGGTCCTTAACGGTAAGAAAATTTAAAAATGGTCTGGTCACTAAGGGGTTAATTATCTGCCATCTAGGAGTTAGATCACTTTAATTATAAAGCCCTAGTCACACCTCCCTGCATGTGACTTACACAGCCTTCCTAAACACTTCCTGTAAATTGTAATCTAATGTTTAAACCTTGTTTATTTCAAATTCTGTTTTATTCAGAATCACTTCTCTCCTACTCTGCTAATAGCTTGCTAAACCCGTCATGAGCCTCCTGTATGCATTTCAATCTCAAATTGCAGAGCAAGAGATGAAAACTTTCAAAGTTACATCTGATTGAAAATGAAACCATTTTGTTTACATGCAGGCTGTGTCAGTCACAGCCAGGGGAGGTGTGGCTAGGACTGCATAAACAGAAACACAAGTGATTTAACTTTTAACTTTATGCCAGTGAATTGAGCCGTGAGACTGCATGGGCACTATCTACACAACAAAACTGCGCCATTAAGGCAAAGATGTTTAGGTGACTATAGTGCCCCTTTAATACAATTATGTGGATAGAATAAATAGCGTAGAGAGACCTGGAATGTATGAACTTGCCCACCAGTATTTTATAGACATACTGAACATATAAAACAAATGGTAAAGAAAGTACTTTTGGGAAGCATTTCAATGTCAGATTCCCTAAGATTTACTTTGTTTAGCTCATGGCCTGACTGCTCAACCTTACTTTAGGCACATGAATCCATTATCACCAATACAACTCATCCATGCGCATAAACGTTCTGTTCTCCTGATCAATGTGCTTCTTTTGTTCAGGAGTTTTAATGAGCCCTATGAATAAACCATGTGACCTTTACCTGCTTATGGAACTCATGGACCACAGAGAGCTAACTATGTAGTTAACGGGAGCTAAGAGCCTTTCTCAAAAGCATTCTAATCCCAGAAGATATCATTCATAGTTTTAATATAAACCAAACTCACCATATTGCTCAATAATGCAATTATGACAGATAAAATAGCTTCTGACGGAAAAGTTTATATTTAACAAATTAGATCAAATTAAACACAACTCTCATAACCAACAAAATACGATTTCATCCATAACCTGTGTAGCAACTTTAATTTCCATTGCTACACCTCGAAGACTAAAGTGTTGAGGGCTAGATTGGCTGCTCAAACCAAGGCATCTCACCTTAAAGTGGTATTGCACATCCCATGAAATGTGCATAACTATTACACTTATCCATGCTGTGTGTGAAGGAAGCATACTTCTCTGGTAAGTATGTATTTGAATATGCACTGTTGAGTTTTGCCACTAAAATGACCATGTAGCTGCCTTAATATGAACTTGTCATCCACAAGATTTGTGGAAGATAGATTCACTTTCTTCATATAGCACTTTAAATTTGTACACCTCACCAAGGCAAGACTGGGGACAAAAATCAGCCCGGGTGTTTTTGGATGACAGCAGCCCACCGAGAAGGGGATGGGGCCAGATAGGGGGTGTTTTGTCATCACTCAAGGCTGATCCTCGACCTCACCTCTGCTGATGTTACGGAGGCAGTCACGTTTCCTGGGAATTAGACAGGAGTGATATTTCTAGAATTGTTATTCTTTTGTCCCTGTTTTGGGACTTTCTCTAGTGGCCATCTCCCTCATCAACATTTTTTTTTAATGGTAAACTATCTGCATATGTTATTTAAAAAATTTAATTTTCGGGGGCGGGGCCTGACTGTCATGCCGGACGGACGCACTCTGATTGAGCTCCGGCACATCCATTATCAATAGCACTGATTGCTATGCCGTGTACCCATATTGACGATTCTTTCCCATCCTGGGGAGTTCCTGAGATGATTGGGGTGCCCCAAAAGCGTGTCTTGATGTCCTCGGATGTCCACGCGGCCGGTAGTCAGCGAATCAGCATGGCGGCATGGTGAGCCCTGGGCAGTGGAGAAGCGGCCGATCTCCGCGCCTGGCCCGTGCTGCCGACTGGCACCCCGTTCTCCCCCCTTTGGACCGGTGGGGGTGATCCCGGTCCACCCTCTGGGTACCCCCTAAAAAGGCTGATGGATCACGGCATACCTGATGGATCACGGCAGGCTGATGGATCACGGCAAACACTCACCAAGCAACCCAGCATACTTTAGATGGCGGGCGCCGCGTCCTCCCAAGACTCCCACGGAGAAGCCAGCAACAAACACTGCCATTCGCACGGACTTGCTTCTCAGGCAAATGCAGAAGAAGTGCCTGATTACCACAATGCCCAGAGCTTAGATGCACACTGCAGGCTCTTGATGTGCGGCCATGCAGCAGGCGGGAGACTTGTATTATGCCCAGATTCCAACGGCACACAGCCCCAGTCCGACCTATCTTGGGGCAGGTGGTACAAGCGATGGGACTAACTCCAGAATCACACAGGGGCATGGAAACCCTGATGATCATAAGGGACTTACTCGAATGCTACACACACCACCACTCCAGCAGGACAATGGGCCTACTACTGGGATCCCAGGTGGCGGTCCCTGCCACAACCATACAATGCATAGACTTAAATCACAGCTGAGGTCTCCCTTCTGGCAATACCACGTATTTAACTCCACAGTCAGCATGTCCATATTTTCCTATCTCCTGCTGGGAATGTGTTTCTAGCTAAATGGGGGCCCCCTAGGGGTTAAACTCGTAGAAAAGATGTCTGTTTCATTCTCCTTGTAAAATACTCATGTCGAATAAATCCCTGTTTTAAGCTTGTATAATCTACCTTTTACTAACGTAGGGTCTCTAGCCTGTAATTTTCTAAGTCTTACAATACAATCTATAATTCAGCCTGTTTCTTTAAACTAAAAAAAAAAAAAGTGCAATTGTTTCATATGTCATGGCACTGTATGCAAATGTTTGACCATAATAAGCTTGCGGATGCTGTCGTGGCTATGCAAGCCTGTATGTTATTCTTTTATTGCACACTAAAATAAAGAATTAAAAAAAATAAAAACAATAAAAATGGTAATTTTGTGCTTGAATAGTTTGTGGGGGGGGAAACAAAGCTTATTTAGCTTTTAGTAGAGAACATTTAGGACTTTTCTAAAAATGAGCCAGTTATGTGATATATTGACAATGTCATTCTAAAACATAATCTGGAAGATTACTTATACTACCTCACTGTGTATATATTTTGTATTATTATTAAAAATATATAACGTTTATGTCCCCCCTCCCTTCTTACCTTTTCCTGGGAGGGTGGGGGGGGGGGGGGAACCATGTTGCCAGCCCTGGTGGTCCAAAAGGAAATCCCTGGTGTTCCAGTGAGGAGTGAACTCTACCCTGCAGTCCCAACGCTTTCCGACCTCATGAGAGGAAAAGCTGAAGGATAGAGCTCCCTTTGTTCCTCTCGCCATCCCCTGCCGCATCTCAGTGGCTGTGGGCCGGTGGGGAGATAGTTTGTCTCCTCACCGGCCCATTGAGGCACACAGCAGGGCCGGCACTTGCATAGCACTGGCCCTGCATGGGCCGGCAGGGGAGGTTCACTGAACTCACCTGTCTGCCTCGGCCCATGGCCATCGCGGCCCACCAGGCATTTGCCCGGTATGCCCAATGGCCAGTCCAGGCCTGCACATCACTGTTGGTTATCCAAGGATAACCTCTTAACAACTGTAAATGTATTTATACAGATGGTGGATATTGGGTAGCAGTAGAAAGTTGTCAAAATCATGACATTTCTAAGGGAAGATGCCCGGTAATATATGGAAAAGTAAGGTATTGGAAATTAGATTACTGTATAGACTGAATATATCCAATCAGAAAGAGATACGGTATTATTAATAAATACTCAGCACTGCATACTTCATAATCACTTGCACTGCTAAAGTAAATTATTATACTGCCTCAAATATAAGTGCAGAAATGAAAAGGAAAACAAAGGATACACCCCATGATGGCTTGCTGTTCATTGTTGAATGGTGTACAACCAGCCTAACGCTGAATGAGGGTGCCTGCAGTTTGACCTTCATTGAAAGTATGGTTAAGGCGGTGGGATTTTAATCAGCGTTACATTGTGTTAAGATGGTTTTAATACTGAACCATTAGACCAGGCTTCCCCAAACTCCGGCCCTCCAGATGTTGCTAAACTACAACTCCCATGATTCTATGAATGAAATATAAAGGGCTGATAATCATAGGAGTTGTAGTTCAGCAACATCTGGAGGGCTGGAGTTTGGGGAAGCCTGCATTAGACCAGGCCCGGACTGGCCATCGTGCATACCGGGCAAATGCCCGGTGGGCTGCGATGGCCGTGGGGCCGAGGCCGGCAGGGGAGATCACAGGATCTCCCCTGCCAGCCCCTGCAGGGCCAGCGCTACCCGAGCGCCGGCCCCGCTGTGTCTCTCCATGGGCCGGTAGGGAGATCAAAGTTCTCCCTCACCGGCCCAGAGACACTGAGATGCGGCCGCCAGCAGGAGAGGGAGGGAGGGAGGCAGGAGAGAACACCGGCGGAGCTCTAGCCAGCAGCTCCGCCGGGTCCTCTCACGAGGTCTGAGCGTTGCCGCGGTTATCGCGGCAACGCTCAGATCTCGCGAGAGTGAACTCTAGCCTCCAGGCTAGAGTTCACTCTCACCACTAGGACCACCAGGGAAAGAAGCTGCAGTAAGGATCCCCCCTCCAAGGCCTGATGTAAGAAGGGAGGGGGGATATTAAGCAATCTGCCCCACCTCCACTAGGACCACCAGGGATCAGGCACCCCCCCATGGAAACCCGGCTTCCCACCCCCTAAAGGTAAGAAGGAGGGGAGGGTAATTAATATAACTTTTTTTTATTATTATTAATAAAAAAATATTAAAATTTAAATACAAAATACACTCACACTAACAGCCCCCCCAGACACACACACAGCACCCCCAGACACACACACAGCACTCCCAGACACACACACACAAAGCACCCCCAGACACACACAGCACCCCCAGACACACACACCGCACCCCCAGACACACACACCGCACCCCCAGACACACACAGCACCCAGAAATACACAGCACCCAGAAACACACAGCACCCAGAAACACACAGCACCGAGACACACACCGCACCCAGAAACACACAGCACCCAGACACACACAGCACTCCCAGACACACACAGCACCCCAAGACACACACAGCACCCCAAGACACACACAGCACCCAGACACACACAGCACTCCCAGAAACACACAGCACCCCCAGACACACACAGCACCCCCAGACACACACAGCACTCCCAGACACACACAGCGCACCCCCAGACACACACAGCACTCAGACACACAGCAAACAGCACCTTCAGACACACACAGCACCCTCACTCACACACAGCACCCTCAGACAGACAGCATCCTCGCAGCACACTCCCACACATATACAGCACACGCACACACATATATATATATATATATATATATATATATTTATATATAATATATATATATATATTTATATATAATATATATATATTTATATAATATATAAAATAACCCTCAGTGAGTTAACGAAGAAAATTAGAAACCTAGAATGTGACGGCAGAAAAAAACACCCTCACACACAGCTCCCCTCTTACATACATACACACACACACTGCGCCCCTCACACATACAATACGTCCAAATATAAATATATACACATATATATATATACACACACACACACACACACTACAGCACCCCTCACACTGCACCACTACATACATTACGCTCCAGATAAACGCTAGATCCCTTACCCTATATGCACTCTTAATCCTCTACACACACACACACACACACACACAATCTCCTATACACACACTACATTCCTTGTCAGCAAACACATACAACATTCTCTAAACACACCCTCTCTACAACCCCTACACACACTACGTCACCTATACACACACACTACAGCCTGTATGCACACACTCGCTACATCCCATATAACACTATGCCCCCTAGCCACACATATTACACAATACCACACCACACTCTACACACACGCAATCCCACAAGCAGGCTCCAAACATATGCACCATGCACTTTATTGGCCCTTTTGTCCTCTGGTATCCCACTTGTGGAGAAACCAGAGACAATTTAAAAGCAAACACAGCGCAAGCATGTTTTAAATTAAATTTGCTTGCGCTGCGCAGAACAAATTCAGGGCCTTTTTCTAATGCCAGAGCTCTTCAGCGGGGCTCTGCGCATTGAACTAACATGCTCACTTTGAGAGGGGGCGTGCGTGCTTGTCATTACTGATGACAAAACACACCCTCTCTGTCCCTGCCCCCTTCTTAGGGGGCCGCTCTGATTGAAAAATGCCCGGGCCTAATTTTTTTCCCAGTCCGGCCCTGCATTAGACAGTCCCATGGGACTCCAGAATGTCCCTTAAATCAATCCCTATCCAAGCTAATTCAAAATTATTTCGACTTGACAAAACAACAAATGGACTTAAGTTCCCATTTGAAGTCAAAAGGAAGCAAATCAGGTGTCCTTAAAAATATTGAAATCACTTTAAATATGATAATTTGTTGAGTTATGTGGCCAGTTACGTTCTTACAGCTTGACCAGCAATGAATGCAACAATTAAAATGCAACAATGGTTTTACTCCTAGATGAAGTTCATCCCTGAAGTCATTAACAGGTTACTCTAGAATAGGTGTCCTCTCAAAATGCCATCAAAAAGAGTCAACATTCTTAGAATAAGTATTGTTTATAGAATACCCACTGCATCAACAGAAACCATTTCATCCGATGGCAAAGGTTATGATGGTCCAATGGCCTATCACAGGTCTAAAAACAAAAACTATTTAATAGAAATGTCACCTTGATCAAGCATCTATAACTATGGGTCGTGAACTTTGACAGCACTGTGTAGAAAGGACTAATACCGTTTCTTTCTGAACTGAAATAGAACACATTTTATAGTAATAATCAGCATTTATTACTCATTTAACCGTCCCAAAAACACTTGAAAAATATTGCAAATGAGCTAATGAATAACCACAAAAAATGTAATTCCTTGAAAGTGTAAAAAAGAAGCAGTAGGGGAAAAAAAATATCTCCTAAATGGCCATTTCTATCTTTTAACCCAAGTCATGGGCAACCACTTTACAGGATAACTTGAGCGTGAAATGAAAATCTAAAAAGACAGGGTCAGGAAAGTGGAAATATATATCTCACTTCCAGAGATTTAGCCTCAAGCTTTTAGTTCTTTATT
Source organism: Pelobates fuscus (assembly GCF_036172605.1). NCBI lineage: Eukaryota > Metazoa > Chordata > Amphibia > Anura > Pelobatidae > Pelobates > Pelobates fuscus. Next base: position 51,325,939 of record NC_086324.1, read on the forward strand.
TATTTTTAAATAGACTAGGGTGATTGCTGCATCGAGACATTGCTCTCGTTCTTCCCCTCCATAAATTAAAACACAATCACAAAACTCAATCTCAGAAACTAACGAGACAGAAAAGGAAGGAAGCTATCTTGTCTTGTTTAGTTTTGTTCCTCCATTTACCTGCTAACTCTAATCACACATTCTAACAGTCATCAAACCTACTGGACCTGCTTCATTGCGGTCTCTATTCCGTGCCATCCAATGCTCCAGTTTAGAAGGCCCTAAACACTGTTGCTATTGGTGACACAAGGGATGAAACATGGCTTAACTCTGTTAATAGATACAATTTCACAGCATTCCAGGCTGTGTTCATAAGTAAGTTTAAAATTTATAGACTTTAAAATAATGTGTCTAGAGGAGGTCAGGTTAAACGGTTGCTAGTAATAAAAGGAATCAATAAGGCACGGCATTCTTCTGCAGTCAGAAAACTGAATAAACTTCATCTAAATCTATTGTTCCTGTTCCTGAATTAAGTGAGCATAAAATCCCATGTTTGCCTTGTTAGGCACAATGCAGTCAATAACTCACAAAACAGCGGACCCAAGGAGTCCACTTAAAAAAAGCATGCAGGGAAAGGAAGCTTGTTGACCAAGAGGCAATTAAAATGCATGCTAGGTCCTAGAATAAATATGTAAGTTTTAAACTCATCAGAAAAGTACTTGTAGTACAATACAAACTCTTAGAACGGGATGAAAGGATGGAAAAAATAAGTAAAGAGCCTGCAAATTTCTTGATTACAAAGTCTCTTGAAATTCTCAGCCTTGCGTGATTTTATAACAATCTTTTGATATTTAAGAAATTAAACAAATGTAAAATAGGAGGCATCAGTAATTCAGTTACTGGAGTTTTAAGAAGCAGTGGTCGACTGGCATCCCCAGTAACTAGAAAGCCTCAAAACCCAAATTCTTTAAAAAATAAGCAGCTATTACATTATTAATTTATATATTATATATATATATATATATATATATATAAATATAGAAAAAATCCCATGCACTCATGCAGTTGTCCTATCATTTTGTCTGACCCTGAGGAAAGTCCCGAGCAGGGACTGAAACGTTGGTCACAGATTTTAATATGATTTAATAAAACTTTTGGATTTTAAAAGACCGGTGAGCAGCTACTATTTGGCATTTATATATAGATATATTATTATTATTATTTTTTTTATTTTTATTTTTTTCATCTGGTAGTCCGGTTAATTTCGACTTGTGGCTTATGAATTCTATGCTGGAGTTCATTCAGATCCTAATCTATGCAGGAGGCATATAAAGCTGGACTGTAAAACAACACATTATCATGGTAAAACTGCTATGCATAGATTGTATAGGCCAGGGGTAGGCAACCTTTTAGCAGCACTGTGCCGATATAGGATTGTGATGTCCCGTAGCGTGCCGGTCCTATATTATTTTTAAAATGAGGTGTGTATGCTGCCGTATCCTGCTTGTGTTATTTTTACTGTAATTGCTTTGCATCGTTGTATTTGTGCGTATATGCAGGGCCGTCTTTAATATTGACTGGACCCTGGGCAAAGCATTTTTTGGGGGCCCCCTGGACCCTGTCCCCCCTCCCCAGGCGTGCAATCACGTCCTCCACCTCAACGCAGTGGCGGACCTAAAGTAGAGAGGTGCAAGAATTTTTTTGGGCCTCCCTGTTGCACGAGTGATTAAAAGGTAGATCCCCATCTGTCGTGAAACTCCAGTAATGCATTGACAGCTGGGGCTCTACCATTTACCCATGTTTCCAGGTCTTAGCACTAAGCGGTTTTTGTGTGTTCGAATGTAAACAAGTTTTTGTATGGAATATGTTTGTATGTGGTGTTGGCGTGACTGCAAGCATGTATTTGTGTAGTGTTGGTTTTTGAATTCAGGTGTGTATTTACATATAATTTTGGTGTGTAACACAGACATGTGTTTGTACGTAGTGTTGAAATTTGAATGTAGGGGTGTATTTGTGTGTAGTGTTAGTGTACACGCACACATAGATATATACACACTGAAACACACACACTGACATACTGACACACACACACACAGATATACTGACACCGATTTACTGACACACACACACAGATATACTAACACACACACACACAGACATGCTGACACACACACAGATATACTGACACACAAACATACTGACACACAGATATACTGACACACAGATATACTGACACACACACAGACAGACATGCTGACACACACAGACAGACATGCTGACACAGACATGCTGACACACACACACTGACATCCTGACACACACAGATATACCAACACAAACATACTAACACACACACTGACAGACATACTGACACAGACATACACACACACAGATATACTGACACACACAAAAATTACACTTTTAAACCCACCCTCCAGTTTCCTACCTTTCTTGCTGGTGGCTGAAGGTGTTGGGAGTTGGGGTCTTGCTCTCTCGGCCAGCCCCCCTCCACTCTGCCTACTCTTCTTTCCCGCGCGCTCCTCTCTTTGTGGGAGGAAGTGATGCACGGCCGTCACTTCCTCCCAGTCTGTTGCCAAAAAGCAAGGGGCCTGCTCGCGCTGTTAAAGCGCCTCAGTGAGCCACCGGGACCCTGCTGACAGAAGCCCACCGGGTGGCCCTTTGTGCACGGGCCACCCGGTGGGCCTCCTTAGTGTGCGGATTACCGGCCGGGGGTTAGAAATAGTTGAGGCCAGCGGGGCTCACGGTGCAGCTGCCCAGTTTGCCCCATGTTAAAGATGGCCCTGCGTATATTAGCTATTATATTGTATATGTTCATGAGTAGTTTATGGTATTGTGTATGATACATATGAATGTGAGTTGTGTATGGGGGCTGCTTGTGGAATTGTGTGAATGGATATGTCACATTGTGTGTTTGGTAGTGTGTGTGGGGGCTGTTTGAGGTATTGCATGTGAGAGACTGCATGTGGGGTTGTGTGCATGTATGTGGATTGTTAGTGGTGTTGCGTTTGTGCAGATTATGTGTATGTTTGTGTGTGGGCTGTCCGTACTATTTGTATGAGGGATTACACAGGAATGCAGGATTCTGCATTCCTGTGTATATCTAGCAGTGTGGGTGGCTTCCCTGGGTTCCAGTGGGGACCAGACCGGCCAGGTACATGTCAAGGACAGGAGCTGCAACAGCAACTGCGAGCTGCTCTACTACAGTGTGGACAAGTGCTGTGAGAAAGTGATCTGAGATCACTTCCTCTACGTGCTGCAATGCATAAATTGAGGATTGTCCTTCACCACCTTTTCGGATTAGCAGATATCTGAAGTTTTACTGGGACTCCTGATAGGCCAGAGCCTATTTGTCTCTAGCATCCTTGAGTGCCGTGCAAAGACACCTCGAGTGCCGTGCATGGCACTAGTGCCGTAGGTTGCCTACCTCTGGTATAGGCACTTGTTTGGGCAGGGTCTTCTTGTCTCTGTTAATATTTTGCATGTCAGCTACTTGTTGTCAATTACCCACATGCTATGATTGTAAAGTGCTGCAGCATATATTGACAAAATATACATAATAATATCAATAATAATAAGAACAATAATTTGCCTCAATGAAAAATGTTTGAACTCGCATGAATGAATATGTAGACTTTTTTTTTCAATGTATGATCATGTAGTTGCAATGTATGATCATATACTGTATTCCTGTCCTATTGTGTTTCATACCCCACCTCCTCTAGACTGTAAGCTTGTTTAAGCAGGGTCCTCTTCAACCTATTGTTCCTGCAAGTTTTTGTAATTCTCTTATTTATTGTTACATCTCCCCCTTTTGTGATATTGTATCATAGCCACCTTCCTTTTAGGTCACTTTTAGCAAAGACATTGTTATTGAATATTAACTAGTTGCTGGGTAAACCTACATAGACTTAGTTGCAGTAGGAGGGGTCTAATATATTCTTTTCACGTATATGTCTTCTCTATGCTATGTGTCTTTCAACAGTCTCTAAAGGTCTCCACTCATTTCAACAAGTTTCCCCTCAGCTGTTGCTTTCTAGTGTCTTATGATGTTTGACCTCAAATCTCAAACATTTCATCTGGAATTCACAGTTTCCTTTCACTAAAGAATTGTAATCACCACTCCACCAGCAAACAGCCTCCGATAACTAGGCATTTGGCTTTTTGTAGCTCAGCATCAAAACAGTTGCTACCTTTTGATGTTCTCCCATGTGGCTAATTGCGATAATTATTCCAGCAATGATTTGACATTTTACTTTTATAGTCTAATGGCAAGTAATGCAAGCCAATATCAGACACCTGGACGGGAATGTGAATTAAGGTCACTTGTACAACTCTGTTATTCCAGATAATATAATTAACGGAGTCCGCTTTAAATTATCAAAAGCCTGCAACTTGTTTTCTGGGATGTCTGTAATATAATCTTTAAAACCCTCCAGATTACCCTGTGTTGCTACCACTTGGCTATTAGAACATGCCCATGTAAGTCAGCTAAACAAATAAAAGCAGCTGTGTGGAATTGTGGGTCACATTCTGCACATGTGGCCACACAAAACCCAAATACTAATTCCACCGCTAATCGCCAGAAGATACAAATCCCAGGCTTAATTTTCCTAACTTCCCTGGTTCCGTATCCTTCAGATTTGTTATGAGAAGGGCAGGGTATTACTCAGAAGTGAAGGCTGCGGCGCCAGTGCACTCATCGCACCATAACTACTACACCACCACTGGTAACACATTTTATTTATCTTTATCTAGTTTTACATCAAGAGACAAACATACATTTGCTAATAGCAGATACTAAATTATGCATACATATTTTTTTTTTTACATGAAAAGAGCAATTGTGTTTTCTCTTTTATCACTATAATCGTTCTGAAAATCTAAATCTTATTACCTTGGGTTATTTGTAATGTTACATATTACTAGGTGCTATTTCTTGGATAAATCACAAGGAAATGTTATCCAACTGCCTTTGCAAGGAGTACTTGCTTCTTAGATCTACCTTTTTTGTTTATTGAACTGTGATATCATTCAATCCTACTGCAGGTGATAACATCTCTCTTTAGGGAGATTAACAACTTGAAATTTGTTGCTTGGTTTGTAATTACACAAAACTGTTTTCTTATCGCTTCATAAAGATCAGATAATACACATTTCTTATTAAGAAGATCAAAGCAGGTATATGGACAATAACATAGGCCCTTGTTTTTTTTTGTTTTTGTTTTTTTTAGTGACCAAAGAAATCTCCTTAGAAGAGACAGCTTCACCTGGTATTATATGTAGACAGCTGGCATTTCACAAAATCAGATAAGTATTTTTATATATGTTTTTAATCTCTTAACCAAAGAGCCCTAATGTAATCAAATACTTTGGAATTCTCTTACAAACCACTGAGATTAACACCCAAAGAATTACTTTTGGGCAGGTAATCATGATTGAAAGGGAAACTGAGTGGAATTTTTAATATTCTGTTTACTTATCCGTTCTATTTACCAAATATATTTGTGTGAGGTCTGGGAAAAAAAAAAAAAAAAAAGTAGAAGAAATCAACATATTTATCCTGTAACTGACACTTCCACTTTGGCTCGCTGACAATCATGGTTATAAATATTGCAATTTTCTGCAATTGGACATAATTACTGGAAAGGGAGAAAATTAAACAATGTTTCTAACAAACAAAAGTGCACGTAAGTGAAAACAATCTTATATAGCAAAAATGTGGAGCGCTTTCCATAGTGTAAACAGGGGAACAAGCTTACCCTTCTTGCTTTACATAAGATTTAAGCTTGTTCCTCTGTTTATACTATTGTAGTGCTCCACTCTATTTTCTATACAAGATAGTTTTCCCTTATATGCACTTTCGCTTTACAGGTATATTGGGTGAAGGAAGGAGTCCATCCCTTCATGTGTGTTTTGGGCTGCTTTTGAGCGGAACTGCACTTTATTTGTTTAGTGATATTTTTTTTTTTTTAAATGCTATATCACACTTAGTTTTTTTAGAGGACACCGTTTTATTTGCTTTGAAACAATGTTTCTGTTTTCTTCTTCATTTGCATTGAGTGCCCTGGGTGTGCCTGGAGGGGTGAGGGGGGGAGGGGACAGTAACTGGAAAGAAAATAATAATAAAAAAGACAAGTTCTAGGTAATTATTATTTTATTCAATTGTGTAATTTCCAGAGAAAGTTCTCTTTTAAACCAAAAAGTAGGTAAAGGATGCTCCCCTCACCAAAAAATCAATCACTTTAAACATATCTATTTTAGATTTAGACCTATTTCCTTTTTAGGGGTAGATACTCGGAATTCAATGTCTTGCTTAAGTGCTATACCCACCACAAAATGTTTAACTACTGATGAAAGCTAAAGCATGTCATTTTTCACATCAGTGATGACCTATAAATCATACATTTCTAGACAGGATTACAATTCAACAGTAAACCATCACTAAAATCAGATATTTCCTAGCATGGACATTATCTCGATTCATCTACACCTCATGTGAAACTAGGGTATTCATTATTTCATCTATTCTTTCACTCATAAAGCTACTGGAAACATTTCAAAAGGTGATAGATATTGTAAAGTGAATTCTTATAATTGGACAGACAGCGACATTTCAGATTTGACGGAGTGAACACAATTTTAAGCACTTAAAACTGGATGTGATTGCAGTGTATGGCTGAAATCTCTGCGCCTTCAAATCGATAATTGACCAAAAAAAAAAAAAAAAACATTCTCATAAGCAAAGATTATAGAGTCCAGTTACAAAGAAGGAAACAAATGACATGTACTGTAGTCACTAAGCCAACAAAACAAACAGAGAAGACATAATTAGAACGTTTAATTTCATATCTACCCTCCCAAAGATTTATACAGTGTAAGCATGCATTGCATTTTTTGGCTACACAATTATAAGGCCACACTAAATTAGTGTTAACTCTTTCAATGCAGCCAAAAGAGGGTTAATATTTATGTGTGCCAAAATTGTTCGATGGGTCTACATTGTTTCAGGACGTAGTTATCCCGAACACTCCTTTACCACAAAGACTGTTTTGCACTGGATGTTTGTATTCAGATGGATATTATAGAATTAAAGGAAACATGTTCCTGACACTAGTGATATAATCACTGTTGAGGTACCCAGCCCCCCTTTGATTTTACTCACCTTTTTCTCGCATGCCGTGCCGGTCTTGCCATGGCTGCCTCCTCCCTCCACGGCTGCACCAAACTTTATGATTTCAGCCAATACGATACTTTCCCAAAAGGAAACCATGCGAGGCTATTGTGCATGCGAGCAAAGCGCCACGCTGTGCCAATCAGCATCTCCTCATGGAAATGCATTGAATTAATGCATTTCTATGGGGAACATTCCCTGTCTCCATGGAGAGCGTTGGACACTGTGCAGCATTGAGACAGGAAGCCTGTCTAGTGGCAGTCGGAGTGACAGCCACTAGAAGTGTTACTATGTAGAAATGTAAACACTGTCTTTTCTTTGAAAAGGCTGTGTTTACATTAAAAAGCCTGCAGGATCAGGCTATAGACACCAGAACAACTACATTAAACTGTTGTTGTTCTGGTGACTATAGTGTCCCTTTAAGACTTCCTCATTATGATGTCCCCAGCTGAGGGTGGTAGGGAACTCTTAGCAACATGGACCCAAACATACTACAGAAGTTGCTAAACTACAACTTCCATGATTCTCTGGCTATCTATTGCATTCAAAGAATTCTGGGAGTTGCAGGCCTTTAACATCTACAAGCCAGAGTATGAGATCCCTGCTGTAGTGGTCATGTGTGCAGTGTCCCTTTAAAAAACAAAAAAATTCAACAATATATCTCACTTTCCTTCCCCACCAATCCAGCACAGGTTCCATCTGGCATTAATGCTTCCCCCCAAAAAAGAAACAAACTTTATTTCCTCTGCACCAGAGAGACCATAAATTATATTACTTCTCCACAATATACAGAAGCCCACTTGGTTCACAAAACAAGGTTACATGATAGCAACAAGGAAGAGAGGGGACAGTGATTTGGTTCTCATTATGCACTGGGAGTTATGTACAGGGCAATTTAAAATCCTTCTATGATACAGATGTCTTGCAATATGCAACTATACATACTGTATACGAACATTGTGACTACACGATTTACATTTTTCTGTTATTTACAGCATCTGCATTCACACTATCATCAGACCTCTTAAGACATCTTTAAGATACATGTATCAGGGCCGGTGCAAGGATTTTTGGATACACAGGAGAAGATTATTAGTGATCCTCCCCCTGTCCCTTAGTGTTTCTTTTCCCTTCCCTCCCCTGTCCTCTCCCCTCCCTGGTGTGCCTCCTACCTTTCTTGTTGTGTGGCCGAGCGGAGCTCTCAGTGAGCACTTCCTGTCAGTCCAGCCAGGTACAGGAAACTAAAGCTCCTGTACCGCAGTCCGCTCCGTCCGGCCGCACTACACCGAGTGACTGGCAGGAGAAAGTATTGTGCGCTACCCTCCTGCCGGTCACTGTAATCTAGCCACCCCCTCCCCCAGCCGGTGCGCTTTAAAGCGGCCGCCTGTACCGCCTTTCTATTTTCCCTTTATGTATATGGCATATGGATATTGTATGATGTAAGTAAAGTGTGCACCACTTTACACAGATTTTGCACTGTAATTTCAAAAGCACTTATTTGTGATTTTGCACCCAACTGGAACGCACTTTACTTTATGCACTTTTTTGATTGCATAGTGCACTTTGCCATCAGATTTTACACTAGTCTATTGTATTACACTTTTATATAGTGGCATTCATGCAATACTGCAGTAGTCTTAAAGACACAGCACACCTGTTTTGGGTTAATACACTAAGCAAGGTACTACCTTAAATTTTTTCAAATTATATATATATATATATATATATATATATACACACACACACACACACACACACACACACATGGATTTATAACATACAGAATCCAGGACACCTGCTCACCTGTAAACTAAATTAAACTCATGGATGGATGGGTTTATTTATTTTATTCCATTATCCCCAGATGTTGCAGATCCCAAACATATGTTTTATAAATTCTACTTTCATTATTTAGGGATCTAATTTCTGGTCACAACTGACCTATATATAATGGATTAAACATAGGGAGGTTATTTTTAAGCATGATTTCCTAATAAGGTTAATGTGTTGGTTATTGTATCTAAGTAGTGCAAACAGTAGACATTTTTCAGATCAATCCACTCATATATCATCCTCTAGCATTTGTACCAGTGAGTTCTCAATAAGTGACCTGACTTGGAAATGATTAAGACCACTTCTTTGTTACTGCTATACAGTAAGAAGATTAATTATAATATAAAAAGTCCAAGATGAACTCGAAGAATTGCAGGAAGATGTTGGAGAGTATATTAAGCCTGCATAATTGTACAAGGAATGTTATTGGCCAAGGCCAGAAGTAAAGCATTGGAATGAGGGTGGTGAGATAGTGCAGGCCTTTGGAACACGATGAAATTACAAGACAAGAGATAGATCATGTTCTCTCATTTCCGTGTACAATTAATCATGAAAAGGAACTGCCGAAAAATATGTTGGTGTCTTATCTCAGTATGATCAGACGTCTAAAAATAAATAGGCCCCATAAAAAGGAAAAAAAAAAAAACTATTGTATTGGATATATTTAGTAGGAAAGGTGCCTGGCACCACAAATCAATTTAATCGAGAGAGCAACAAGCTTTCAAGTGCCAAATGCCTCTCTATAACATTTTTGTTAACAAATTTGTGTCTGTGTTTGCTTGCAAAAGGTAGTAAGAGTTTCAAACTTTTTACGCAAATTCGGCAGAACTTGTGTAGTGCTGACGTTGACAGAATACCCTGGAATTAATGGACATTTATAATTGTATGTATGTTGAATTACTCTACTTCATAAATAAATAGAATGACATAAAATAAAATATTGCTATACTAATTAATTTGGGTATTTGTTTACTTGTAAAAAGAACGATTGCACACATTCTATACAGCAACATACCAGCATTCCCCGCTTCCATGATTATCAATGCTGGAGAATCTAGTTAGCTCCAGTGAATGAAGCAGGACTGGGCAGGCTCATACTCATTGGCTGAGCGAGGTTCTGGATCAGCCAGGCTTAGCTCAATAAAACACATTTGGCTTTTCCTGCAAGAGAACACTGCACGTGGTACAGATATCTGGGGAAACCAGAAAAGTTGACCTACAACAGTTTGACAAATTACGCTGGGAGGTGACATGGGCACTCCTGGCACCATAAACAATACAGCTGGCTCTCTGTTCTGAGCTAGTGCAGGGCTTAGCTCATTGACAGAGCAATCAGCTCAGGAGAGCTAGCAAAATAACGGTGTGTGAGTTTTTAGCTCTCAACAGAAAAAGTGAAAGGCGCACCGCTAACCCAAGGTAAGTTGTGAAAACATTAGCAGATGGTTTGACAATTCACTTGTGTAATTCAAGACACTCCTGGCACCATAAGCACTTAAGTGTGTTGCAGTGGTGATAGTGATTGCAGTATTCCTTGCACCACGAGAAGCATCTACTGAGCTATTGCTCAATTTGTATTTTATTTTTTTAAATCAGACCCTTGTCAAATACTGGATAATAATGCTAAAATATATTTATTTTTTTTCAAAACACCGTCATTTTTGTAGTGTAGATGCCTTTGATACAGGGAAGGGTCGATCTTATCGTAATGAATATGATTTCCGTGTCCTACTAATGGGGACCCACAGTAATTACACAAGGGCTCATTTATTTTTTTGTAGTTCAGACCCACGGATTGACATCTTTTGGTTTATATCAACAAAGGATGCTAAAAAGAGTAAACTGAAATAAATGCTGGGACCAAGCAGTGTCTAATAGAAAAAAGGGAAAATAAGACATATAATGAGAGAGAAAGAGAGATGCAACTAAGCTGGTGCATACAAATCTGAAGAACATTTTCTTTGTACTATGGCCCTGCCAAGTTAGACGTGATGCCTACAAAATGAAATTAAGGCATGCTGAGCTGTCCAAACTATAGACAAGGCATGGGGCAGAATGAAGCATGAAGTGCTAGTTGTCTGCATTTTCCCACATCTGAATAGCGCATTTATAACTGAAGATTAATATGGTATTTAATAGCATATAAAATAGTATCAGTGTCTCTAACTGATACAAAAAAAAAAAAAATCATGCAGTTAGAGCTTTTGAAACATACACAGTTAGATTCTGAATGGCATACTAACAAGAGGTTAATAAATATAACTTTCCAGAACACCTGAACCTCTCTATATGATCTGAACCTATTTTAATACTCTAGTCTAGATTCAGACGCATTATTCCCATAGAGTATATACAAAAATCGGTGCGTTTCTTTATTAATTCTCAAAAAATTTATTGTGTATATTCAGTCCCAGTAGGGATTCCAATGATGTCAACCACGCATTTGTGGCAAAAGTGACAAACAGCATTAGCAATGTTGCAGGAAGGTTGCAACAGGTTTCTTAAATGGCTGATATGCCCCTAGGTAAACATCCCAATATTCTACAAAGGACAATTATTTCGGGTAATCTGCCTCTGTGAGATAATGGTAGCAATACATTTAGACAAGTGCACATGCCCACATAAGTTTAATGCAACCAGTTTATTATATGTATTTATTTTGAGGGTGTTCATTTGATTTGACAGTGGATTGTAACATAGAAACCTAGAATGTGACAGCAGATAAGAACCATTTGGCCCATCTAGTCTGGCTAATTTTCTAAATACTTTTTATTAGTCCCTGGCATTATCGTAAGTCTAGGATAGCCTTATGCATATCCCACAGATGCTTAAACTCTCTCACTGTGTTAACCTCTACCACGTCAGCTGGAAGGCTATTCCATGCGTCCACTACCCTCTCTGTAAAGTAATACTTCTTGAAATTCTTTTTAAACCTTAGCACCTCTACAGAGAATCAAAGAGTCATATTGCAAAATTTACGCCAAATATGCGTAAATATAAGTTTGGAAAAAATAAATAAAAAATAAGTCTTACTCAGCTACCTTTTCTAACTAGGCTATCATAGTGTACATTGTGAAATGTGGTTGTCAAGCCACTGCTTGGTAAATAAATCACTTAGAATAACCTTCTGATATGTCAGCAATACAGTTACAGAATGCATACAGGTCACCTAGCCTTGAAATGCTTTCTTTGTTGCCGTGCTATTAAAAGAGTGATAGAAAGGTCATGACTCCGGAATAGATTCTGTAGGAAACTTGTTTACGTTCATTGGGCCAAATTATGTCTGCATGTCAATTCTCTAATGACAACTCTAGACAGGTGTTGGGAGGGAAATTAAAATTAGAGAGATAAAAAAATGTTTAAAAAAAAAAAAAAAAAAGCTTTTTTTTTTTTTTATATCTCCATTTTGCTAATTAATATGTCAGAGCACATAAAGAAGAAAGTCGTCAGCTTCTCTCGGGCACTGCATCATTTTAAAAGAGCACAGTCAGCACCGTCTCGGCAGACAGTCAATACATATTAAAAGGAGCACCAAGAGGTAAATCAAAATGAAATGCGATAAAGAGAAAAAAGGGTAGGAAAGGCGATGGCTAATAAATAACAACACCAGAAATAAAAGCAACAGTATTTTATGACAATACTACTACATAGTTTTCTAGAAAAAAGGGAATGATAAAACAAAATAAAAAATAAAAACAAAATAAGAAAATTGATGGATGATGGATTCGTAGAGAGAGCAAAAGGTACGCTTAATTTGTAAAATGTATATTATATTAAATAAAAAATAAAACCGCAAACACCTCAACTTACAAGGCAGTATAAATAGCTGCGCCACTGATAGTTACTATTCGGTAGGACAGACTGGTTTCCAAACATAACTAAAGTCGGACAGATCGATTTCCCTAGTGTAGGTGCTAAGAAAGAACAACTAGAAAAGCTACAATTTCTGGTGAAATTGTGTGAAGTGTTCTTGCCTCCACCAGTAGTCTACAACTGGAGTGGGCAGGGTAACTGTTATTATTTAATTATATAGCACATTTAATTGCAACATTGTTGCCCAATGTGCTTCACAGTTACATTAAAACATACATTTATAGGGGGGCGGAGCCAACGCTTAACCTGAACGGTTGCACACTCACAGTGCTCCGACAAGCAGGAACCCGAAAGCCCCAAATTCAACCCGAAAACGCTGCCACTGGCACTGACAGAAGGCCAGACGACACCCTGGCACTAATGGGGAAGAAAACGAAAACACTGCGACCAGATCGGCCCAGGCAATCTGCCGATATAGGCAATCTCTTGCGGAGGCCGCATGGCGCGGCGGGACCCAAGATGGCGGCCGACTTCACCGACTTCGATGCCTACTCTGATAGTTCAGAAGATACCATGCTGCATTACTCAGAGACCCTGGGATTTCGGAGGCCAGCACAGCCAGCACAGCCTGCACAGCCAGCACAGCCAGCGCAGACAGCACAGACAGCACAGCCGCTGGTGGATCACCCGATCACTACAGCAATACTCACCGCTCTCCTCTCGGACTTACGCCAGTCGCTGTCAGCAGAGATATCCCAAGTAAGGGGAGATGTAAGAGAGTTCACAGCCCGCCTCACCACGGTAGAAGAACTCATGCAAACGCATACAGCAGAGGTGCTTGACCTACAGACACAGGTGAGAGACCTCACCATGGCCCACACTGCAATGTCCCACCAAATAGCCGACATAGAAGATAAACGCAGGTGGAAACACATCAAAATCAGAGGTATTTCCGACGCCGTGTCCCCAGCTGAAATGCCCCATCTCCTCCGCAGGCTATTCTCCACTTTACTGCCCCACAGACAAGCGAAGGGGATACAGTTGGATGGCATGTTCCGCCTGCCCAAACCTCCACAGCTCACAGGCGCCACAACAGGTGATCTCTTAATCAAACTCCAAAACGGGCAGGATAAAGCAGCAATAATGGGTGCCATAAAGGGGAAGACTCCACTCAGCTTTGAGGGCATGGACAAACCCTCAGACCGCTGACAACGCTACTACAAGCCAGCGGGGTGACATACCGATGGGGACCAGTTCATGTGCTTATAATACAGCACCAGGGCACTGAACAGCGTGTCAAAGACATAGCAGAGATGGACACTGTGGTGGCTAAACTTGGACTTGCAACCCCGCCGAAAACAACGGCTTGGGACCCGGCCAATGTCATCCCGTTTGTTCCGACCAGTGAGGGTGCCTCCGGGAAAAAGACCTGAACTACCGGCTGCCGGCTATATACCTATGTTTTATATGTTATTATTTACCTCCCACACCTATCTCCCATGTTTCATATGTTCCATATGTTCTGACTACATATTTTAAGGGTCAATAGGCACCCACTATAGACACCGGGAATAACCCGGGCAATTGGCTCCAATATACCACTTTACCCCCCCTCCCCCCCAGCTCCGAACAACTCCCAACATATCTCAGCCTCACTACACGGAGCTGGCTCCCAAGCCATAAAGATAGTCCACCGAAATCCCCTACTTTAACTGACGTGCTTGTTTATACACCAGATTTCGTTATGTTCCTCTTCTTTTTATTATTTTTCTTTTATCTTGCAAGCCTACACAACTCTGGGCCTTACACTCGCCTCCACTGACGACAACGCCGGACCACACCAGTTGGCATACCTAGGCTGTTTCCCACACTTTAACAGCACAGATTCACCAGTCCCAACTAACGAAAGCAGACCAAGCAAAACCGCACTTTAAGACACACAAGGGACGCTCACTAGGCCCACTACCACAGGCTTACGGCATTAACCTAAGATAAATAAGATGTTGTCACGCTGAGTTTTTCTTTTTCTTACATGCTCTCCTTTTATAAAAAATGTGCAGTACCTCTGATGCCATGATATTGTTTTCAACTGTTACTGTTATGAAGCTTGATATGGCTGCCGTGGCTACTCAAGTATGATGTAATGCTTGCACAACAAAAATAAAGAATTTTTAAAACAAAAAACAAAAAAAACATACATTTATAAAAACATTAGCAGGTGTACAAAAGGCCCTGTCTATGACATCACTTGCTGCTCCCGCCTGGCACAGGTCAGAATATTTCGGCAGTTGCCATCTACAAACGGTCGTATTTTAAAAACTATACATCCTACAGCGAAGAGCTTTATATTGTGAGAATCACAAGACTCAGACCTACATTTTGATGCATAGTATGTCTGTGAAATATTAACAATGAAGGCACAGTCACAGTTTAGAAATTGCCCTTCAAACTTGAGCTGGCTAGAGTGTAGTTTTAATGAATGTCAATGGACGGCGTGAGTTGCAAACAAATGGTCATATTGTGAAAACTATCAGGACTATGACTTAACCATTGACAATTCTAGTGGCAGCAGGGATAGCTGAACATTTTGATATAAGATTTGTGTAGGTGGGCTTGAAAATGAGGGAGTGGTGGCAGTTTAGAAATCATGTCCTGATTTTTCAGCTTTTGCCAGCTCCCACTCTAGCTTTGAACATTTTGCCATTCATTCCTATGGGACCAATTTTGCCTCGAGAACGACGATCTTCCGTGAACCATTCGGTGAAACGTTCCACAAAGTAATAGCACACCAATCGGGAACAATCCGCACGTTTTGGTATATTTTTGTCTATGTAGTGTAAAAACTGTGGGAGGAGTTAGGGTGGTAAATTTGGCTATAATAGGAATAATAATATATATGTGAGATAACATTAAGTGGTCTTGCTATGCAAGAACACTTAATTATAGGGAAATAGCAGGCAGAAGGTTCTAAATCATAGCTGCAAACAGCAACACTTAATCACTGTTATTTACCATACATATAGCTCCAAGTGGACTGAGAACTTAGTAGGACCATTGTGATTGGTTGAGGAGGTTTGCTCGTTGATGCGTATATATGTATTTTCCAAGCCAGCCAACCACAGTGCTCCAGGTGAGCAATCAAAGAGGCACACTGTATATAAGGGGTTAATCCCTTTATGATATTAACCCCTTTAGGACACAGACAGAGACTGGACATCCTGCAGCCCATGGGTTGGAGAAAGAGAAGAGACCTCTTGTTGGGCCTCTTTTTTTTTTTCTTTTGTTGTGATGTCATGTTTTAATTTATTTTTATGTGAAGTCCCAATTGACTCTCAGTAAGAGAGGTGATCAAGTCTCTCTTATACCATCCTCAGGACGTATAAATTTATTCCATTTTACTTTCAGTGCTACAGGAGTAATGCAACACATTTTGCTGGTTACTCCTGTGACACTTAAAGAGTGAATGCTCACCTAGTAAGACCTTAGCCCATGGTAGAATTTTCACCATTAAGTGTGTTTTGTTTTTTTGTTTTTTGTTACCGTGAAACCGCAACACTATTTCGTACAATACAAGTGATGTTATGGCTTTGGTTGTTTATATTGGAACACTCAAGACAGAACTATGTTGGCATAGTTGGCATCGCAGCAGAGTAACACCAGTTAGTAAATAGCAATATTTGTGTAAATTTGTTACAAAACATACTAACAAAAAAAGCCCATCAGGTTCTAGTAAATTAAGCTGAATTTTATTTGTAATTTTTAGGCTGAAGTGTCCTTTTACTTGGTCAGAGTACCTTCACATTGCTTCAGTGAACTATCCCAAGTCTTCCTACAGAAAATGTTCCCACACGGACAGTGGACAATGTGCTCTCAGCTCAATAATCCTGCAAAGGATTATTGTTTCACTAAGGCTCTAGAATGCACATATTGTGCACACCGGTTTCTCTTTCCAGTACCAACATGTATCTGTATACCGAAGTCCTGGAAAGATTATAGATTTAGAAACCATATGTGGTTTGGCAACAATAATATTGAGTAGGATCCAGTACCAGCAATGCCATCTGCTATGATAGTATCCTGTGATTATACGAAGAATGGTAACAGTTTGCTCAGGAAACCACCTCCAGACATGAGCACAAACCATTGTAGCGCAATAAAAGGAATATTAATATTATTATTAATTTAAAAAAAAATTAAAATAAATACTGCAAAAGTGCATACATTCTTCATTGCCATTAATGCCTTAGTGTTGCCAATGGTCATAAGCAGCATTCAGGTACAATGAGAGTTTTTAATAAAGTAAAACCTCCCGTGTCCATTTTATGAAACGGTTTATTAAACTAGACTTGGTTCCCAACTAGACTCGGTTTATCATTTTGACATTAAATTGAAACGATAGCTTTACGAGCAACATGATACTGTAATAAGCAGCACTGACCCAGTGACCCTGAAAATAAAATTTAGAAAATCTAACTTTTCTTAAAAAACTAAAAAAAAAAAACTACTACTATTGCATTTTAATAAAGAAGACATGCTATAAGCGAGGCTTTAATAAGATGACCTCATATAGGTAGTGGGAACCAATCAGTAAATATGAATATACGTTTATCAAAAGTCAAACCTAAAGTATGGTTGAGATATTCATAGCAATAATCTATGCAAAAAGCACTCTAATAAATGATCACTATTTTTTTTGTATGTTTGTTAAGTGTAAATATAAAAGATTAGCACACAAGTCTAAAATGTTTTTTTTTTCCAAACTATAATCAGCACTGTATAGTTTAATGTTCTTAGTGCTTTAAAATTACTTAGTTTAATGTATTTATTTTTACAATCAACTTTACCAATTATAACAAGCATTTCATTTTTATCCACTACAAATCAATCAACAGTTATGTTATTATAGTATTAAGTTCCAAAACATAAAGGGAAAGTAGTTAAGGGAAGGAAAAGATGACTGCGTGTGATTTAATAGGTTGTGACTTGCACTATGTATGATGTCAGTACGCCAGGCACCAGTCCTATAGCTTTATAGCTTTCTTTTCCATCTATGTGAATTGAACGTCTAGACATGTCAGATTCCAATGGCAGCGTCTCTAGAACAGGTGGTTTGAATGTCAGTTATGGTTGTCCAATTTTTGCAAAGAAAACCTTTCTTTATTAAGTAGATAAATTGAGTTCTTCTGTGTTTTATTAGTGACGTATGTTTGATTTGCAATAAAGTTAGGCATATTTTTCCGGTTCAGTGATTCCCTTGCCACGACTATGCTCAAGTTAAATTGTATAGAATACACAGTACGGTAAATCTGCACCTTCTCTAGCAGAGGAAGAAAAACTGGAAAATTATGGTGCCCTCCAACTCCTGGCATTACCACCAGCCATTTCATAAAGCTGAAAAAAGTTTAGGGAAAAAATGCCTTTTTTATGTCAGGAGGTCAAATTTTGAGTTTACTTGAGCCTTGTTTATGAATTCCACTTGACCACCTAAAGGGCTTAGACTTACATTTTTTGTATATACAGATACCAGGTTTATCCTGTGTGCCTTTATGAACATTGATACTCTGAGTTTTATTCACCCCAGTCTTTGACCCCATTTATCACTCAAGTCCTCTTCACAGGCCTATAAATGTCAAAGGGTTGCTGATCTGGTTTCCTAAACCCAGGGCCGGACTGGCCCACTGGGATACCAGGAAATATCCTAAAGCAGACGGCCCAAATCATGAGGCTAATTTCATTTAAATGATTTTCCCCTTGGACTGTGCCAGCCTGTCTCAGTCCGAGGGGAGTAACGAGGAAGGTGGAAGGAGCTGGGGACTGGTGTGGCTGCAATTAGACTCTAGGCGGCCGGAGGGAGACTGACTACTATTTACCTTAATTGTGGCTGCATGCCCCACCTCCTGAATGGAAGCGCTGCTTCCCGCACGCAAGCTACACCCCCTTAAACATTGCTGACCTCGCTGGGAAGAAGGGCCACAAAATGAGAACGTACCTACCGGTGCCAGGTAAGCTCCAGCCATGGCTGTGTGTGTGTTTGTGTGTGTGTGTGTGTGTGCCTGTTAGTGAGTGAGTTTGTGTGTGCTTGCTACATTATACTGGAGAGTCTGGGGGGGGGGGGGGGCATCCCCAGGAGCTAGGGGGCTCAGTATATAGGAGAGTCTAGGGGAACATCCCCAGGAGTTATGGGGTACAGCATATTGGTGATTATAGGTGGACATCCCCAGGAGTTATGGGGCACAGTGTATAGTAAAGTCTAGAGGACCATCCCCAGGAGTTACGGGTACTTGGTAGTCTAGGGGCCATCCCCAGTTGTTAGGTGGTACAGTATATTGGAGAGTCTATAGGGACATCACCAAGAGTTAGGGGCACAGTATATTGGAGAGTCTAGTTAGGAGTACAGTAAACTGGATAGTCTGGGGGGCCATCCCCAGTTGTTATAACTTGCTAGTGAGTGAGTGAGTGTATGTGTGCCTGATAGGGAGTGAACTGGTGTGTGTGCCTGATAGTGAACTATTGTGTGTGTGTTTGTTGTTGTTGTGTGTGTGTGTGTGTGCCTGATAGGGAGTGAATGTGTGTGTGTGTGTGCGCGCCTGATAGGGAGTGAACGTGTGTGTGTGTCGGTTAGTGAGTGAGTTGTGTATGTGTGTGGCTGCCAGTGAGTGAGGTGTGTGTGCATGTGACTGCTAGTGAGTGAACCTGTGTGTTTGTGGCTGCTAGTGAGTGAGTTGTGTGTGCGTGTGCCTGCTCCTGAGTGAGCTTGTGTGTGCCTGCTCCTGAGTGATCTTTTGTGTGTGTGAATGCTAGTGAGTGAGCTTGTATGTGCGTGAGTCAGTGACCTTGTCTGTAGTGAGCATGTGTATTTCAGACTGTACCCCCTAGCTCCTGGGGATGTCCCCCCAGACTCTCCAGAATACTGTAGCAAGCACACACAAGCTCACTCACTATCAGGAACACACACACAAGCTCACTCACTAGCAGGCACACACACACACACACACAGCCATGGCTGAAGCTTACCTGGCACTGGTAGTTAAGTTGCCATGTTGTGGCCCTTCTTTCCAGCGAGGTCAGCAACGTGCGTGCGGGCCAACCTTGTGTGTGGGAGGTGGAGCTTCCATTCAGGAGGTGGGGCTTGCGTGCAAAGCCGGGACATGCAGACACAATTAAGGTAAGTAGTGCAGGGAGACTGACAGATCTCCCTCTGGCTGCCAGCGGTCTAATTGCAGCCACACCAGTCCCCAGCTCCTTCCTCATTACTCCCCTTGGACTGACACAGGCTGGCACAGTCCGAAGGGGAAAATCATGTAAATGAGATTAGCCTCATGATTTGGTCTGTCTGTCCGGCCCCAGGTGCAGCGGCCTACCTGTAAATTTACCGGTATCCCGGTGGGCCAGTCCAGCCCTGGTTTCAGTGGGCTTGTCTGTTGGAAGCATGTGTGTGTCTCAATGAGCTTATCTGTGGTGAGAATGTGTGTGACAGTGAGCTTGTCTGTAATGAGCATGTGTGTGACAGTGAGCTTGTCTGTAGTGAGCATGTGTGTGTCAGAGTTTGTCAGTACTAAATTTGTCTGTGTACCAATAAGCTTGTCTGGGTGTGTCAGTGAGCCTATTTGTGTGCATATAACATTGTGAGCGTATGTATATCAATGAGATTGTCTGTCTGTGAGCCTGTGCATCAATGAGCTTGTGTCAGTGAGTTTGTCTGTGTCTGCATGTGGGTATGCTTACTGTATAATTAAATGCTGTCCTCTGAAAGGACCAATATTTTGAATTAGGAAATGAAATATACCAATAATATGTAAGGCTATGTCTTGTTGTCTTGTCTTGCTACATATATACACACACATTCTATAATTATTAATAATAGTAGAATGTGTGTGCACTACAAGTCATGAAGTCTTACCTCAGTCTTAGGCACCTTATTGCACATGTAAGGGATAGTCGCCAGGAGCCTATAAAGTCTGGCTGCAAAAAAGATGGGATCTTGGAGAAGGGAGGGTCAGCTTCAGGTAAGTATTTCTCCCTACCTGCCCCCCACATTTTTAAAAAGTGCATATGTCACTGAAGACACCAGAGTGATCATGTGGCCTTACATGTATTGTTTGTGTTTAATTGGCCCATTCTTGGCCTGCTCTATGGTGTTATATGTCTTACAGCGCTCTTCTATCCAAAGGCAGATTTAGAACTGAGCAGTGTTCCAAAAGGTTATGAAAACATGTCAGTTATGACACAGAACAAAAGACTACCGCAGAAGTGGCAAATTAAGGTCAGTAGTTGTATTTAAAGAAGGTCTGAGTACCCAGTTGAAACATATGTCATTAAGATATTATTTTGCTTAATGGAGAACTGAAGCATATGACTTTGTAGCAAGCTTGCACTAGACTTCCTAAAGAATGTATCATCGTCCACAAAAGAACTAGTGTGGCTTTGAATGGCAGGCTAAATGGACTGGGGGTTACTTTTGTCAGGCTTAAACATTTTCGGAATGCTATGGCAGAAAGAAAAATAATCACAAAGTATGAGACAAGTATTATACAAACTACCGCCATACAAAAGAAGTGCCAAGGGAGTTTAAAACTCTATCGGGGAAAATGTAAGTGAACAACTCGAAAACTCAATGAAATGACTGGTGACTAAACTGACGGGTGTAATGAAAAGAATAGTGGTAGCCTACCTATCAAAGACGGGACAGATGAAAGAATCAAAGTGTTGGTTAAATAAACTTTCTATTGTGCATTAAAATCATTAGTGATGAATGGCCGCGACAGAAGCTAAACTGGTGGAGGAAAACATTCATCTAATTGATGGGAAATGAGACAGACTCTGGTAAATGTAAAAGGTCAGTTTAGCAATTTTTCTTTTTTATTCGAATCGTATTTTCTTAAAATTATGTAAATTCAGCCAACTTGCAGATAATTGTAACTGTAGATCTTTGTGTTACTTGTTTTTGTACATCTATTTTAAATGCGGCAAAGAAAGAAAGAAAGAACGAAAGAAAACCTACAAACTTATTTTTTTTCCCTTATTTTTAATATCAAGGCTGAATGTGTCAAGAAATATCTCTACAGAGATATATTTAATTTCTCTGTTACATTCTGAACATTGACCTCTAGTAAAAAAAAAGCTATATGAAAGTTAAAGCAATAAAGTTTGGTCGGACTGTAATTAAGTAAGAAGTGACATTCTTAGAAAACATAACTCAACTTAACTAGAGAGATGAGAATGTTCAGAAAATAGCAAAAACAGCACACCATGCTTTAAAGGACCACTATAGTCACCCAGACCACTTTAGCTCAATGAAGTGGTCTGGGTGCCAGGTCCCCCAGATTTTAAGTCGGCAGCTGTAAACATAACCGTTTTAGAGAAACTGCTATATTTACATTGCAGGGTTAAATCCAGCCTTTTGGTGGCTGTCTTCCAACACCGAGATTGCACTCACAGGACTTGCCAGAGGACTTCAAACAGCCTCCTGCATGCACCTTGCAGAAGGAAAATGATGCCGGGTATGAGATTTCCGGCAGAAACAAAGGCAGCATTACATTGGCCGAGAAAGTACTCTCTCTCTTACAGCCGCATCTGCATCCCGCCACTGCCAAATGCTTAAAGGCCACATCCCATAGCGGTCCCGGGGTTGTCTGGCACTGCACTCTACCCGGCGCTCCCTGTGTACGGTGCGTGTGGTTCCTTGATGGAGTCGCACACTGCCTGGGGGCGCAGTCTTGCCAACCCCTCGGTACGCCCCTGTCCTTTCCACCACAGATTTCTAAGCGAATACCACCATTACACACATGGAAACAGAAGAACATATTAGGACATAATTTGTATGGATTTGCTTAATTATACAACACATTGTTTTTTGTTTTTTTTTTACACATGCTACCTTTATGACATGAACTCTAACAGGGTTACTCATTAAAGTGATAATTTAATGGGAATCCAAAGAACATTTTCAATGTAAGGTTTGAATTAACAAACTGTAAAGATTATCTCCGTCAGCTATGCTTTCAGTTCCACTATTCTGGCTTTAAGTTTGCAATTCACTTTGCCTTTGGTAAAAAAAAATAAAATAAAAAAAAAAAAAACATGCTAATGTTGAATTGATAAATCAAATCCTGTATTTTACAACCCTTTCTACCCATATTAGCAAGCTAAGTAAAATAAATAATAAAAATAAAAGTTGGAAGAACTATCATAAAATCAACAGGTCACATCAGAACGCATTCCTCCTACTTGTTTGCCTTATGAATTATTCACACTGCTGTCAATACAATGACACAAAAATGTAGACAAACAGAAATTATATTATGGAGGGAACACATATGAAAAGCCATAGGCAATGGAAAGTAGGATATTAGAAGGAAACCATTACAAAATATACAAGGTATTTAAAGTGCTTTTCTATAACATTTGGAAATAATACCAGTGTCTGAGCTTGACAAAGAAAGATCGTGATCCCCTTTCAATAGACATGTGATGTGAATGAGACTTTGTGGCTGCAAACGTTGGCTTAGATTTAGTTACCGTTACTGAGAAAATGTCCAAAACAAAAGATGACTTTTTAAAGAGATTGTATGGCTGTAAAAGGTCTCCTGAAAACACTGAAAGTTTAACTTTGTCTCATAACTGTTCACTTTTGTTTTGACTGGTAAAAGGAAAGCATCACACGTATAATTAACACCAGGTTTTTTGGCGAGTTTGGAAATACACAGAAGAGAATTGAATTTAGTTACTGAATGTCATTACACAAAAAGAGCTGCCCATAAACAGAATATGTACAATGTCGTCAACATTATACCTAAAGAATAAAATTTAAAAAAATTAAAAACACAAATCATGAATCCTTTAACGAATGCTGCCGTCAGCATGGTCACTCAAATTTGTGGCTTATGAGTAAGAACATTGGGTCCATAATGCATTAAGCTCTTTGGAATCTCCCTTTTAAACCATTTTTTTTTTTTTTTTTTTTTTATTCCTGCTAAAATAAATAAGCTGACAATTACATTTATGTAAGAAAAATATGTTGTGGATTTAAATTTTTTTCTTTGGCTATTTTAAAAGTTGCCCATTCACAATTATTAAAGGGACACTATAGTCACCTGAACAACTTGAGCTTAATGAGGTTGTTCAGGTGAGAACTATAGCTCCCCTGCAGCCTCTCTCATGTAAACACTGTATTTTCTCAGAAAATACAGTGTTCACATTGAAAGCTAGGAACACCTCCAGTTGCAGTCACTCAGAGTGAACCAGAGGGACTTCGAAGTTGATGGAGGCATAATATGTCTCCATCCACTCAGATCTGCTGTTAGCAGAGCACAGGGCAGCACTATGCACACCATCCTGTGATTCAGTATCTCCTACCTCTGCATGCAGACACTGAACTTTCCTCATAGAGATTAATTTAATCTCTATGAGGAGATGCTGATTGGCCAGGGCTGTGTTTGAATCATGCTGGCTCTGCCCCTGATCTGCCTCTTTGTCAGTCTCAGCCAATCCTATGGGGAAGCACTGTGATTGGATCAGGCTACCACATGTCAGCAGACTGCTTGTTTTTCTGAGTCTAACAGCATGCAGATTTACAGCTTCAGGCTTGAATACAGTAAGATGTTTACTATATTTATGGAGGCATGAGGGGCCCAGGGGGGCTAGATGGTGGTGTTAACACTATAGGGTCAGGAATACAGGTTTGTGTTCCTGACCCTATAGTGATCCTTTAAACTTTACCTCTTGATTAATAATCTCAGCTTTAAAAAAATATTTACTAACACAATAGGTAGAAATTGGCTCCCACTTAGATAGTATATTAAATAAAAAAATATTTTATACATGCACACAGGCATACACCTATATATGATACATAATAGTGAAATCTGTATTATGATAATGTAATTCAATTAAGGAGTGTCAAGTGGTTCATAAATCTCTCCAGAACCTCAAGATTATATTATTTCTCCATGATAAAATTTCTGTTTTGTATATATTTTTTATATTTCCAGGCTGTAAGCCTGTTGGTGTGAGTGTTGAGATACTTTGGGGGTAAGCGATAGATATTTAGTGTTAGTGTAAAGGGTCACGATAGATAGATAGATAGACCGATCGATCGATAGATAGTCAGATAGATCGATAGATAGATAGATAGATCAATCGATAGTCAGATAGATAGATCCATCGATAGATTGATAGTCCGATAGATTGATAGTCCGATAGATCAATAGATTGATAGATCAATAGATAGACGGACGGACACTTTTCTTTGTGTGTTACGTCATATAAAATCAATTTATAGTAAACAAGATATGAACAAGTTCAGAAAAAAGCTACACTAGCCACCAAGTGCATTTGACTGCTAAGAACAAGGAGACACTACAGTCAAGTTCAAAGACAGGTCTCTAATTACAGTAACAGGCACGTCTTACCTTTGCTAGCATTCTTACCATTGCATGTCTGCGCTCTGGGAATCTCAATGGGGACCAGCTGTTATTACCTACAATAATATCCCTGTGGCACGCATTAAGTTTAGACCCATAAAAAGCAGCTTTGTCACTGCTTAAAGTAATATCCAGTTGTCAGCAGACATCAACACATAGACTAGATATCAAAGTCTGGCTGAAAAGACCTACATTCACCATGGAGAAAATGAAAGCTAAAGAACTTGCTGAAAACTGTAAACAGAAAAGCAGAAATGCTGATCCTTCTTTGGTATAATGTTAGACTTCATAATCTGTTAACATGATCCATTTTCTACATTTGGTATTAATATACACAAGAGAAAAACATGTTGGCCCTCCAACCTCACTATGTAGAATAGCAACATAAATGTGTACCATATGTGCATAGGTCAAATTCTTAAATTGTAGAATTAAATGTGTCTCTTCATTTTAAAGGTGACTGATCGTGAAACTTGGTTTCTAAGAGTGTCAGTGGCTCGCATTCAGCCAATAAGATAAACTATGCACTGCTGGATTTATCGCACACGAGAGCTTCTGGTCTGTCAGAAGTAGTGGAGACAGGGAGCAATGCATGGCGGACCTCAAGTAAGAAATCAAACTATTCTAAAATGATTTGACTACTTACAAAAAGGGAACGGGGTAACTAGGGCACTATAGGCACCATAATCACTGCAGTATGCTTTACACAGCTATTGGGCTAACACCTCTGGGTTTATACTTTGTTCTATTACCACTGGAAATATTAATTTGAGCCCTTTCTAGTTCCTTATTCTAGGAATTTAAAAGGCATTTTTCAGAATATGTTTTCAGTTTAGTGACAATTCTAACCATGAAAGATGGACTAAGGACATGTCACTGCTTCAATTATCAGTACAAGAGTGACAACCCAATTATTTAACTAGTGTTCTAGAAGCATGAATAATATACATATGGCTAATACAACCTCTGTGCCCTCAGGACCTACTCTCTGGCTCAGCGGAGAACCTAGTACACTCTCAACCTCAGCCATTGCTCAAGTAATCCACCTTGAGAAATGCGTTGGACCACAAGGATACCTTCATTTACCAAAAGCACACTGTCAATGGGACCATAAAATTCACCATTATTGCTTGCTTTTTGCCAGGGATATATTATTCAGTATCTCAATAATTCTATATTTGACTGTCAGAATTGGTAAGGAGTCTGTTTCCAGGGCTGAATGAGTTAATTATCTCTGCGCCTACTCCTCCGGATAACGATGGATACTGAGCACACAAAGTAAAATGAATTATCCCTTGAAGAAGCAGGAATAAAAATTAGTGTGCAGTATAGCAAGTTACTACCAAAGAGCATATTAAAGAACTTAATGCAATTTTTGAAGTGCAGAAGAAAAATAATACCAAATTTATTTAGCATGCAGCACAGTATTATTAAAATGATATTATTTTATTATATAATTTATTATGTTATTATTAGCATGGAGGAGAGGGTTTTTAGCAGCACGCTCATTTTTAATCTACTAGTAACAGTTTTCCTGAGCCTGAAATGAATTTAAAGTCGACAGACCATAATAATAAATATATCTGCAAGTTCTTATCCGTGGTTATTCTTGCACTAGAAGAAAATAAAGCTGACAAAAATTGCGATATGTGCTTAGTGTATGGAGCAACATAACTATATTTTAATTAACCTACGATAATTACATTGAGAGATGAAGCAGTGAATTGTAGTTAATATGTTTGTCTCAAACACAAGATTCCGTTTCTTCCGGGACCATTAAGCAGAGTATGTATAACATTCTGCAATTTAACAAGCATTCGCTGTGCTTGAATTTCGGAAGGTCTATAACACCTTGTCGAATGCTTGTTATGTAATGACTGTACAGGAATATTGGAGGGTATATGAAACCATATCAGGCCTCCCAGTTACAGCAGAACAGACCCAAATTAGGACACTGCCCCGACCTGGTGTCCTGTTTTTGGAAACACCAGGGAACTGATCCTAACAAGCACAGCGCTACGGAATTTGATGGTGCTATATAAATAATAAAATAATATTTATATTAATAGCGCAAGCGAATCAGTAGACCTGCTTGTGCTATGTTCGGGGCAAAATTATCATTCAGAAAGCACTGAAACAGTGCTCCAGGCATGTCCTGCCCTCAATGGGCTGGCCTTACATGATTGGCAGGCAGTGTGGATTCACGCCAGGCAGACATGTCAGTAACCTGGGAAGTACCACCCTGTTTGTGTGGGATGATTATATCACTGACCAGCAGTGTTGTACTTATTGGGAGTTTGGAGTTGGGAGGTATGCCATACTGGGGCACTGTTATGCACTGTTCCTGTAGAAGGAATATTGGAAGTACATACTATCATACTGATGAATTGTTATATAAACAATTTATAGGATTATTTGACATGATTTAATTTAAAGTGTGAGCATTGGCTGTACAAGAGCTTTGGAGTGAACATGATACCATACTACTATATTGTGAGTGTTGAGTAAAATGGAACAGTGGAATATTAGTGCTGCATATGATACTACAGGCCGAAGGCAGCCTTCATTAACTTGTTGAAATGGTTAAATGCTAAGACAGGGACATGCTGATAGCGGTTCTGCAATAGATAGAGTGTTTATCTATCCTGTTATATGCTAGATTTTACATACTTGTCAGCAGGGCCTGGTAGAGGGTCAGCAGGGCCTAGGGCGCACTGGCCCAGGGGCGCAAGATTTGAGTGACCCGGCAGGAGGGAAGTGCACAGCGAGGGAGCAGTGGTCTTCCTGCTAAGCTCCCTCGCGCGCTTCTTAGTGATGCGGGAGATACGTCATATTATGTCTCCGGCATCACTGCTGTGCGCGAGACTTTAATTGAGGCGAGCGGTGAGGGAGCACTTTACCCTGTTTACCTCACTCGCCGCCCGCCTCAATTATTTTAGCGGCCATTTTGTTTCCCAAAATTTTGGAGGAACCCCATTTGTGTTCTCGCAGAACCCTGGGGAACACTAATTTAGAAACCCTGCTGTAAGTAATCCCCACTGGATGTGCAGTGTGTATGAGAAGTTATAAGTGGTAGTCACAATGAGATGGTGGGACTTTCTGTGTACCTTCCACTAACAATTGCAATTCAGCCAGTGTGCTGTTCACTGTTATTCAAAAAATATTAGTAGGAAATATATAGGTTAAATGATTTGGTTACTTGAAAGTAACAGGATCAGCTAAATAATTTATGTTACATACTACAATATTAGTACACCAATCTCAGAGAGTTGTACTTTAACATTCTTTACTGCAGCACAGAGGTATAATCTTAAACAAGTATCCAAATTCCATTACCATGACAGCACCCTGCAGTGGTTATAGTGTCAAGAGTCAAACCGTTTTAGAACACTATCTTCTTACCTAGGGTTTGTCAGGGGCCGCTCACCAATTCCGCTATCTCAGCCAGGTAGTCAGAAGGGCCGACGCTCTCAGCTAATTAGCTAGCTCTGCACAGGAGTTGCTGGCTCTCTTGCAAAGGTAACAGAGGCAGGGGGAAGTGCCCAGCAGACTCCAGGTAAGAACCTTTGAAAATGGTTTGACTTCCTACATTGGGGGGACGCAAGGACACTCCTGGCACCATAACTACTACAGCGCTCTGTAGAGGTTATGGTGCCTGGAGTCTTCCTTTAAATCTTAGACATTTTCTATATGACCTTATCTATACATTTAGCAACCATTTGGCTAGCATAATGTACAGGTACCACTGGGTCAACTTTGCATGCACTTTAATAAATACAGACAAATGACAGCATATGGTTAAAATGCATTTATAGGGAATCAAAGAGATCAATGAACCTTCATTCTCAAAATCTGCTGAGGATATAGATTGAGAGGACTTAGGTGCAGCTAATGAATAATAGTCAATGCACATGTTTTAAGTTCTTGAAGAAAAAAAAAAAAGCTTTTTCCTAGTCACTTTCAACTCATCTATTAAAATTATAAAAACCAGGCAATATAAAGTATTCAGCCACTTGCTTTTAAATGCACTGATATATCCCAGCAGGGAGGGCAAAGTGTGCTCTATACCGTAATAAAAATAAAAAAACAGAAAAATAACTTAAGAAAAAACATTAACTTAACCATGTATATTAAAGCATGTCTTTGTCAGTGCTAGATTTGCTTTGCACATAAGAAATAATAATAATAATTTTGTGAGGAATCACACTAACGTTAGCTTAACAGCGCTCCCTCCGCCCAGGTGCCTACAAGTGTGAAGGAAATGAAACAGTCTCAATCAGCATACATGAAGGTCAGCAAACTTTTTGCTCTTAAACGTTGCACTTCTAAATAAAGAAATAAACATTGAGGGATACATATTTGTCTTGCTCTAAGTGATCGCTGTCAGTCTGATGGCCTTGCCAATAGTTTGTGCTTTTTATCATGGTGGAAGCCACGTGCATTAATGAGCTGGGACCTTCCATCACCAGGTCCTTAGTAAACTTGATACAGTTGCTCAGTGTGCAGAATTTCATCTAAGAGCAGCTTAGACAACTGCTTGAAATATTCCTTACCTGACTTGCTTCCACTCAACGAGCTAACGTTGCTTTCATCTGCCACTGAAAAGGAGGAAACAATATTGTTATTCAAGGCTAGTTTCACACATTATTCATTTATTTTAACTAAATTAAAGCTGGCAAAGCATGATGTAAATAGAATTCTACAGCAGCTGGGGTCTGTGGCATCATAACAGACCCAGGGGCTTTACAATTCCTTTCCCAAAACAAAAAGACTTACTTATATGACAATAGCATAGCAGCACGGAGATAACAATGATCAGGAGCATATTCCTACACAATGGCATACAGTCTTTTAGGATCAAATTATATTGATAGAGTTTAAAGGAACACTCCAAGCACCAAATCCTCTGCAGCTCGCTATAGTGGTTATGGTGCCAAGAGTGCACTAACGCCTTCCGCTGAAAGTAATCAAATCGTTTTAGAATGATTTGGCTTCTTACCTGGGGTAAGAATGATAACTTCTTACCTGGGCAACACTCTCAGACTCTTAAAACATAGAAACCTGGAATGTGACGGCAGATTACAACCATTCAGTCCATCAAGTCTGCCATTTTTGAGCAGTTTGACACTGAATGATTCTTCCAGGCCACCCACAGTGCCCTTACTGAAGGTATGAATAAGGAAGAGAATAGACACTTCCTTCATGCCACACCAATTCATGCCGACATTGTCACTGTGATAGGCTGAAAGTGGTCAACTGACTGCTGGTTCCTCATTAGCCCAAGCAACATAGAGGGGATAGGCTGCTGAGGACACTAATTGGAATGGAAAGTACTGCAACAGGGGACTACAGACACTACAACCACTACGATGAGATGAAGAAATGACAGTGTCTACAACTTCCCTTTAACTCATTATCTAAGAGTGATCAGGTGATGCTTAGCTTGGCTCAGGAGAACTAATGGAAGTTCCTTCTTAGGAGTTTCTGGCTCTCGGTTGGTACTAATGAAAATGGGCTCGACACCTGGCAGACCCGAAATAAGACGTCAAACTGTTCTAAGATATTTTGGCTACTTAGAATAGGGAAGATTATACACTCCGGGTACCATAACTAATACAGTGAGTTATGGTGCTTGGAGTTTCTTTTAAAAAGTTTAAGCATACCATGTTATGTTCAACAACGTAAATAATACTTTTTTCTTTCAAAATTAGTAATAATGATAACTCAATTGAGGCTCTTCACGTAGCCACCTGATTAGTGGTTTATAAATAATAAAGATGTGTAAATTGACTTTTTGGGAGTCTCCTGCGGCAGAACAAAAAACTTTTTTTGTGCTTTTCCAGTTGACTGTCTACTGGGAATTCGAGAATATTTTGCTTAGATCCATTTGATTTTCACATAAATCATTGGAAGATATTTTAAAATTTTATGAAAGGGCTGAGGATCTTCCTGAATTGTGAAGGGTTCTAAGCTTTGTCTAAGAGTTCTTAAAGCATGGAAATAAGTCAAGCAAGGCATAGCCATACGTCACAGCCAATGAACCATAATCCCACTGCTTTCAATGAAGACATGCGGTCCCTGCTATTTACAGGCAGCATTAGAACGTTGGCATTGGCGAGCGTGCAACGTTTTGTCTATATAGATATAAATGGAAATAATGACCAGTATATCTTGTGTAATTCATTTCAATGTGAAATCTAAAATCATGACTGCTCCTAATATTAGAGTTGGGATCAAGATGCTGACTTTCAGGGAGGTATAAACCAGTCTAGTTATAGCACATATGGTCCTCTACTCCATCTGTATTGCATACACTCATTAGAATGATCACCTATCAACAGCTTGAAGCTTAATTAATCATCAACTTCTATAACGCAAGGCAATGTGATTTAGTAACAGAAAAGAATTTCATGCATGTATAACTTATTTCCCCTCTTGGGATTCCAAAAGAGCTGTAATTACAGAGAGAAACTCAACGGATCTTATATGGCAAGGACTGCAGAACACAATGGCCTTTATTAAATAAAATCCTCTGTAAGCAGGAATATACACAGACTTCATGTTGGCCTTTTCTTCTTAAAAGACTGCTGAAGAAAGAGCAATAAATATTGATATATGAAGTCCATACTGAAGTTAGCTTATGGAGCAATAAGTGAACATAAGATAGCTGCAATTCAGGTTTAATGATTATTTTGATGCTTTAAGCTAATCTTAAAACATGTTTAAATGAACACTCAAGTGCTTTACTTGCCCAATTTTATATAGTCAAACCTTTTAAAATGTGTTTTTCCTCATACCTGGGGACAGAGTGCCACTCACTGCATACTCTACTGCCCAGTAAGAGACAGAATCTGTCTGAGCCCAGCGGTGCATGTTTTAGCTCATAGGCTGAGAGTGATCAGCTCATAGTCTCAGATAATGAGCTAGCACTGTAGAACTGCTGGGGAGAGCTAATGGAGGTTCCTAAAAAGAAGGTTGTGGCTGTCATGCTTGCCTGCAGGAAGGTTGTGAGCAGCACTCAACGGACCTTGGGTTGGGTAACAAGTTAAACCTTTTTAACCCCTTAAGGACACATGACATGTGTGACATGTCATGATTCCCTTTTATTCCAGAAGTTTGGTCCTTAAGGGGTTAAAACACTTTGACTGCTTACATTAGGTGAGCACCAAGCCACTCCTGGAACCATAAACACCACACAGTGTCCTGTAATGCTTCTTGTGCTTGGAGTGTTTGATTAATCATTTACAAGAACCTAATGCAAGTATCAGAGATTTGCTGCTATGACACTCAAATATTAATCGTTTAACTACCCACAATATCATATCTTCTTATTATAATGTGTCTGGAAATGCAGGTGTTAGTTGGAAAAAGAAGCAAGTAAATTGTGAAGGTATAACATTCCTGAAGCATGTCCTGAGATCAAAGAACAAGATTCTGATCACAGGTGACATATGATGTATCACATTTTGATTACGGGGAACCTGTATAAGTATCATAAAGAGTTGGCTTATCATCTACACCTACAAGCACATGGACAAAGCATAATATGACTGACACCATGATCCACCTGTCAAAAGGGATTTAAACCAGATGAGGACTGTATTTGCAAGTCTAAAATACATCATATAATTCAGGTTGTTGATGGTCTCAGATCAAGGCAGATTGAAGCACAACACTGAGCCCTCACTCTTGAAATTCTGAAAGCATGGAATATACAAAAATAAAGAGGTCTATGGCGATACACCAACTAAAAACGTGGTCTAGACAGTTTTCCACAAACTATTACTTGACTCCAAAATGAACGGATTGTTAAAATATTTCATGCAGGCAAATTCATTTACTGAATGGAGGCGTAATACATGTATACTATGCTGGAATTTTAGGAATCAATATTTCAAACAATACTAGCAGAATCTTTGTAAATTCCAATCAGAAATGTATTTTGTTGAGTTTCTTATTTTGTCACAACTTGTGAATATGACAATCAATCATCTTTGTTCTTCTATACAAAGGCGCAATTTAGCCAAGACATTGTATGGTTTACCATTCATTTACATACTTGCTATGCATGTCATGTTTCAGGTAAATGTTAAGCCTAATTTTGTTTACAAATAGCATTTGGTAGTGAGGTGATTAATTTTTTCAACAGAATATGTTAAACTTGTAAAATCTCAATATATTTGCTCTGGTAAAGCAATTGATTTTTATTAATGCGCACTTTTTGACAGTCAAACAGCAAACTATGCATTATGAATAAATATGTACATATACAAGGTGGGTCAAAATGCAGCGTAAGATTGGACAGTTAAATAACTTGTTAGTAGTTAACTTTTTTTTTTTTCAGGTACATATTATAACGAGTCTTGGGAAATTCATTGTGAGCAATTTCATGAAGGAACAAAGAGTAAAAATAGTGTGAGATATGGGGATATGATCGAAAAGTATTTATGTACTGAAACGAAGTTTCAACAGGATGGGGCTATTACCCAGAGAGTCAGGGCCACAATGGACCTCCTGAGATAACTATTCAGTTAGTGGATAATTAAAAAATAAAAATAAAATAATAATAATAATAATAATAATAATAATAATAATCTCAGATTATTGCCTGATGCATTCGCCCAACCTTTGAGCTCCAGGTTACTTCCTGTGTAGATATCTGAACGAGCAAACAAACCACGAACACTTGAGCAGCTCAAGGAGAATATCTGGGCAGATATCCGAGCGCTAGAGCCTCAAACATTAACTAATGTTATGAACAATGCAATCGAAAAAGCCCAACTTTGTGAGGCAGCAAATAGAGCTCATTTAAAAGAGGTCTTCTTCTTTACCTAGTCAAACAAATCTCCATGCATTAAGTATTCACTGTACGTAATATCTCTGAAATTGGTTCATTCATAAAAAAAAAAAAAAGTTACTGACTCCACAAATCATACTCTGAATTTTTGCCCACCCTGTACTACGGGTTGAATGTATTTATGACTAGAAGGAACAATATAGGCACCTAGGACATGTCACCTTATCGAAGTGGTCTGGGTGCAGTATCCCGGTCACATTTAGTCCTGCAATGTTTATATTGCAGGGTTATCACTGCCTCTAGTGGCTGTCTCTCAGACAGCCACTTTCTGCATTTACACGGAGTTTAATGCTGTAAAATGATGCCTTTAACATCCCCACAGGAAAGCATTGATTCCATGCTTTCCTATGGGTAAGTCCTAATGCTCGTCGTGCATTAACTTCTCCCCCATCATTGCCGACGTTGGAGGAGGTGGAAACAGCACAAACAGACCTTGAGGCTGTAAAGAGGCAAATGGAAAAGGTTTTTTTTTTTTTTTTTAAATCCTTTCCCCACCAGGGAGGTGGGCTATTGCCATTAGAATTATGGCAGAGGGACACTATAGCATAGGAATACATGTTTTGTATTCCTAACTCTATAGTGTTCCGTTAAGTGAATGCTCATATTTTTATTTTACTGTAACTAGAATACCTGAACCGGAAAATAGTTTTTTAAAGATACAATAACTACTATCCCTTGATATGTGGTAGACAGAAACGTAACCATTGGTCACTTTGAAAGCTCTTTGAATTAAAATCTGTTTAAAAAACAAACAGAAAACAAACAAACAAAAAATACTAAATTGCAAACTGCCATAAAGAGCATACGTACAAACAAACATTCACATAAACACAAGAGTATTTTTTATTTTAAACAATCAAAGTCATTTGTATGGTGTATTCTGATACTAGATATATAGACATTAAACTTGATCTTCAATGAACTCTCTATACTAAACCAGTTGCAAAGTAACCACATTTTTTAAAACATGTTTAATGACTCTTAGTCAAGAATTAAATTTGTTACAGCTCTAGACGGCAGTGTTTCTGGGTTAATATTGATACCATTTGTCAATTGAGAAACGGCAGAGATGTGCAAGTCACTTTAAAACGTTTGTTTTATATAACAAGTAAGTCTTGATGGAATTTGATGAGGTTAGCCAGTTTCCTGTATGCTAGAATTCCGAACAAAGACAGAATTAATGTGTGACAGGAAGTACCTAACAATTTCACGGTAAAGTAAAACATTTCACATAACAGGACAGCTGCTAACCTGGCTCCATGAGGTCTGGAGGATATACAGTTAGAACTCATCACCTTGTGCACTCAAAAAAAATACATCCTTTAAATATTCTGATATGTTGACGACAAAAGTTGAAAAAGTCCAATTGTTGCTCCATAAAAAAAAAAAAAAAAAAAAGATCTGAACTTAATGAGCGAGAAACTATTTAATAAAAGAAGAATGAAAAAAGCGCGATATTTTGCAAATTAGTGGATTACAAAATTGTGTGGATCTTCAAAACTTGACTCCCGTGTACAGAATAAGGTAGGCATTGTAAAAGCTGAAAACCCAACAGAATGGAGTGACTCAATTTATTGGGTTTTACTTTATTTTTCTACAGATTTTTGGTTATTTCCAGAATGTTTTATCTCACATACCTCTCCTGATTAAATACTTTGATTCACACATAGTGCCACTCTTGATAGAACTATGCAAATACAAAGTCCTACTTTCCTGAAAGTCACAGCTTGGTACTGTAGTAGAGTTGTTAATGTTAAATCACTCCTATAGCATAATCCACTTGTGCCCTAGACTAAGCAGGGTAAATTGTATCTGGATGTAAGCCATCATTATCAATTTCAGTGAATATCAATTAAAAAATAAGATTTTCCTTGAGGAGTTATAAGAGACATTCAAATAGTTGTTTAATGTTTTTGGCTTGTTAAAATGTTAGTATCCTTGTATGCGTTGCAGGCTGTGATGGATGGCCATTTGCATAATAGACTCATTTTATGTTAAAAGAAGGGTAACTGGCTATGCTATAATTATAATTTCTAAGTCAATTTGTATGTTTACCATTTCATTGTACAACCTACCCTTACTACTGCCAAATAAAAACAAATGAGATCTATATATCATTAGTTAGCACATATGCCAATTCAGGTGGCCACACATTCCCTTATGGGAACTTATAAATTATATGTGTGTAATTCCCCTTTTATATGGAAGATTTGGTGGCAACCCACTTAAATGCTTCCAGAATTACCCCATAGTAATTAAATTTTTATAGAATAGCAGTATCCCTTCTCTTTTTTTAACCCCTAATAGCTCTGTACACCTTTTGTAAGAACAGATAATTGTTAGTGTAAAATATATTGTAGATGCCACTGTGCCTGTCGTTACTTTGTGTAACATAGCTCGGCAATCACAGACAATGAATAGGCAGGATATTAATATTAAGTTAGCATGATGCACTGCCTTTGCATAATTGTAAACTAAATGCAATTACTGTCCATAAAGGCAATATGATACAATATATAGGCTTTACAGCTCGTTTTTAATGATTAAAATGTAAAATTATTCAATTAGTACTTCATCCCCAAAATAATAATAATAAAAAAAATAATAATAATAATAAAGTTGCTGCGAGATTCAATGAAAATGTCACTGCACATTATATATTGATCTCATGATAATTAGAACCAGAAAATATTTGCTGGTTACACTGCTCCCTTTTAGATTCAGTCAAGTATGTCCGCAAAAAAAAAAAGAATAGGGGGGATATAAATGACCTCCTTCAATGCAGAATGACCAAAAATGTTATTTTCTCTTAGCACGTAATGTGTGACAGGAAGAATTTCACTGTAGTGAAAACATAAGTAAAACATTTCACATAACAGGACAACTGCTTAGTAGATACATTTCTACTAAGATCGCTCTCTAACCCGTTACGAATGGAGGCTCGATAACACAGCACGTGGGGGTCTGAGGGAGCTGGACGTGCTCATGAGGAGCTGCTTGGCCTGTCAGGCAGTCTCCATGACGGGGATCGAGGAGGGATGTATGTGTAGCTACAGGTGGGGGAAGGACGACCACTGGGCTTTAACGCCACAGGCTTTTGCAGGACGGCATAGAAAGTCCCGGCGGCATTAAGGGGTTAAGCACAACAACTACCTATCCATGCATAGGATGTTTAACAATTTATAATCCTGCCTGGAGAGGTCATACAATCTCTCATTAAGTGGGACTATTCAGTAAAAATGGTAATTCTATCAAAAACGCTACTGTTTTAGATCAGAGCTGATCCCAATAGGATCTTCTGACATGCTTAAAATGCAAAGGAATAATTTTGCATTCATATGGGACCATAACAGTGAAATTATATGTATATATAGACGGTATATACATATAATCTCATTGTTATGGTCCCATATGGATGCAAAAATATCCCTTTGCATTTTATGTATGTATAAACGAAGAGAGGATGAAATGCTCATAAAGACTGGGTTGGAATTTCACTGTAATTCCAATCATATTGAAAGATATAAGACAAAGGGACTACTTTGTCTTCTGCAT
This sequence comes from Pelobates fuscus, assembly GCF_036172605.1. Lineage (NCBI taxonomy): Eukaryota > Metazoa > Chordata > Amphibia > Anura > Pelobatidae > Pelobates > Pelobates fuscus. The sequence goes on from NC_086324.1 coordinate 51,363,587, forward strand.
TTTTGCTAAGCTTGACAAAAAGGTAGAGCTTCCACTGTCAAGCTTTGTCATGCCCTCATGGCTGAGGGGAACAAAATCTCTGTCTATGGAGGATCCTATATTCTCATTGGATCCTTTGTAGACAATAGTGTTGTATTCTCGCGACTCTTGGCAGACAAAGTGTGAGGAGCTAAAAGGACCTTGTGGAAAAAGACTGTGGTGTCCACAAGGGACAGGTTCATGTTCGTAAAAACTACCTTCCCCTGCAACCCCATGCCACCTTACTGCAAATGGAGCAGTCATCGTCTGAGGTCTTTGAAAAAAATATGCAGAGACTCCAGAAGGAGACAGAGCCGCTTTAAAAGACTTACTATTTTCCATGCCATCACTCTTTGAAACCCATTATTCAAAACAGAAAGAGTAAAGTAAAAAACACGCCATGTGCATGATGGTGGATATAAAGACATAGTATCAGGGGGCAGGGCCTGACCACCATGATGACCGGTCGCATGCCAGTGAGGCTCCTGCTGAATACAACTTAAAACTGCAGAAATTATGGACTTACCGCAGTTAACCGTGAGGAGAAGTCCGCTACTTAGTACAGGAGACAGTGGGCGCCACCATGGACACCAAGATTGGGAGTTTTGGGGCCCCTGCGGTACAAAACTTCGAAGCCTTCGGCCTACTTGGGTTAGATGTGGGGCAGACCGCCGCTGCCCTGCTCACAAGCCTGGCTGTCGTACCACAGCCCTGTGACATACCTTGCATGCCCCAGTTATCCCGGCCCTTGAAGGGAGTCAAGGCTCAGCAAGGCCTGGGCACATGCACCCTACCTACAACATGGCGGTCTCAAGGAGATGACCACAATCACCGCTCACAGGCAGCACTGCAAGCTGAGGCGCCTCACCTCCACCTCTGGGACTATTGCTGCAGAGCTCTTTTAATACTCACCGGAGTAATCCTGGATTACCTTGCCTCCGTATCCAGTGCTTGGGCCTGGTCCCCACGACGGCCTTCCTAGACCTTGAGCCCCTAGAGGATGCTCCGCGAAACCTCAGCCCAACTCCTGGACGGAACACTCTTGCCAGGAATCCCGTTGCCTACCATAATGGAAATGGAACTGAGGGCAAAAGTGGTCTGCTCATGCAGAGCCCGGGGCTGGCAGCGTGGCACCAAATAGACCCATCCTCAAATCGGGACTCTGCTCATTCTAAACTCAGGTCAGAGGCAGGAAAACAGCGAGCTCGGGGGATCCAATAAGCCTGACAACTTACCACTTCCAGAAGATCAGTGGAGCTGGTCCCGGGGGGTAGTGTGACTTTCCAAAGGAGAATGCAGTGGAGTTTATTACCATGCTTTTCAGTTCAACAGTTTGTTTCTATGTTTGACTCACTCAAAGCAATGCCTTACCTATGATTTGCTTATTCTATACCTCTCGAAACCAATGTCCAGATATGCACTGTGTTTTAATGTACTGATTACTTAGCCATTACCTGACATAGCCTGCATATGCATGTTTTATTAATCTTAAAACAGTGCAGTACCCCCCAAGACATGTTCTTGTCTGCGTTAAACTGCTGCCATTCATCTTAGATTGATCACCTCAAACATGTGCAAGTATCCCTGCCACTGTCTAACCTGAATATACCAATGTATGATGTTGCAGAGTTTTATGTCTCTCGAAACTAATATGTCAGAGTAAGTACTATGTCTCCCTGTAATGATTACTCACCCGTTCACGGTCATATCCAGCATAAGCATGTTCTATTAATTTCAAATAGTGCAGTACCATCTCAAGACATGACCTACTCTACGTTAAACTACTGCTATGCGCTTAAGCTTGTTATTATTAAAAAAATGTGCAACTGTTCCTGCCACTGTCTAGCCTGAATACACCAATGTATGCGGTTGTGGTGTTTTGATAATGATCTGTTCCTACCTGCACAATAAAAATAAATTTGGAAAAAAGACAGACTACCATAGAAGATACTGTGTTAAAAACCACATTCCCCACATTGAAGAAACTCATATTGTTATCTAAAACATCTAACTATATGTTAATACGAGTGTTTTTGCAGTCCTATACGGAATGCCATCTGAATCCAAAACTATCAACATTAAAAAGACATTAAAGAAATATAATTATAAAAAAAAAAAAAAAAAAAAATTGTGATCTCCAGAATCGAGTCAATCCTTATAGAATTTAAATCTACAGAAAGCACTCATTTCTAAGCCCTCGGATGAGGAATGGAAGGAGCTATTTGCAGTATCCTTAAAAAATAACAAATTGATGGTAAACGATGGTAAATGTAGTATAAACAAGGCACGCTTTTCCATTTGCTTCAGCACTTTGCACAGGAGGCTGTGGAGACAGACAGCTATGTATTTTCAGATTTGGTGGTGGTGCTGGAATTCAGTCTGGAATGAGATCAGAGCTCCTACCTGCCGCCATAGAGCAAAAATACTTAAGGGAGCTTGCAGACATATACAGCGACTCGCTTCCCTGCTTCATTAAATATTAAGTTGTAAATGTGAGGAATTCTATGCTATTCTTTATGTTTAATCACTCAGAGCATGTTTATGTAGCTATCTCTGCTCAAAATATGTATTTTAAAAGCAAATATATATATATATGCCCTGTTGTACTTTTTAGAGTTTACAAAAAATAAATAAATGAGATCAGTTTGTAATTCCACAAAGTTGCTTTAAAAAAAAAAAAAAAAGGCAACACGTTTAGAAGCATATTTCAGTTGTGACTTTTTAATTTACTAGTGATGTCTCTTTTGGTCACAGGGCTACAGTCCAAAATAAAAGTGGGCCTGTATTAAATCGTATTGTAAGCTTGATGTATTTCTGACACTTTAGTGCTGGAATACAATATCAGGTCCCTGGCCCCCTCCCTGTGGAAACTAAAGGTAGTTTACTTACCTTTCCTCTAATGCAACACTGGACTTGCTGCGGCTGGCCCCGCCTTCATGGCTGAGATCATCCATCTTGATAATCTCAGCCAATCCGATGCTTTCCCACTGGAAAGCAATATGAGGCTATTGTGCATGCAGAGCAAAACGCTGAAATGCGCTAAAATGCATTTTGTCATGGAGATGCATTGAATCACTGCATCTCTATAGGGAGTGTGAAGTGTTTCCATGCAGAGCGTGGAGGCACTGAACGCCAGTACTGCACACTGTCTCAGGAAACACCTCTAGTGACTTTTCTCTGAAAATGCTGTGTTTGCAGTGCAAAACTACAGGGACCGGCAAACACCAGAACCACTATATTAAGCTGTATTGGTTTTGGTGACTAAATGCCCCTTTAATGGTGAAAACGTTATGATTAAATAATTATTTATATTTATGGTTTGGGTTTACAGCATAATATTCTTTGCACCTTATTTAGTTTTAGTTTCAAAAGAGTAAGTGGAAAAGCACATTTAATTAACAGCTTAATTGTGTTGATTTATAAAAAGTCAACTCTAAAACAGCGTTTAAAAAAAATAAAAAAATACAAATTTAAGAGTATGTAAATAAGATTGATAATTTACGTTTCTGAGCAAATGCAGAATACCAAAAGGGAAGCAAATAATATTACAGCAGTAATAGCATTCTAACAGTAATAGTGTACTATATATAAGGCTTGATAGTAGGGCATACTGACCATTAATGTCTTTGTTATAGTTCTACGTTTTGAGCTTTTGGTTCAAGCATGGCATTCTTGAGACTCTGATCATTCACTCCCTTGCATTAACGTCCTATCAAATTAATATTTCATGGGGTACTCGGGGAAAGGGTGACACATTCTTTGCCACACTCTATACTTCACGGTGTGTAGGAAAGAAAGATTTGCAATTTTAATATCTTTATTGCTGGAGGGACCTACTACACATACCATTTGGAATATTTAGAGATCTGGAAGGCAATTATTCATTATTACACTTTACTTATAAATCATTCACAGGTTTTTACGGCACTGTAAAATGGGTGAATAGGAAAAAATGAAAATGTCTTCTCTGATACAAACAATAAAACGGCAACTGAGATTGTGAGAAAATCTAGCTTTTTAGGGTCATCGTGATCCTTTTCCATGCTTGGCACAAGGTATCGTGAAACTTTGGTATTTAAATATTTAACTTCAATATTGTGATTAAACTATTACTTGTGGTAATCCTTTACTATGTAAGACTACATAAAATATTATTAAAGCAAGTATTGATATAGAGCAGCTATAAACAATGCCCTAGGGAAAAAAAAAAAAAGAATACAGACATATCATGTAGCCCCGTGTTATGACAAACATGCCAATTTATAAATATAGATAAAATTGTTTATTTTCTATTATTTGCAAATTAATTGTGTCATGTAAAATATCCAACTATTCGTTGCCAGATTTAGGTGTAATGCCTTACACAATATCCCCTTCTTTCTCATATGAGTACAAAGCTTTGAATTATGACACACTTCTATTTAAAGTCCACTGTTGGGTGTTGAGTTTATGGGGCAGAAGCTTTGAGATAATCTCTTCTAAGAAATGACTGACTGACGCATACAATACATGTACCGTCTGTGCAGGTGATAAAAAGATTAAAAGAAAAAGAAAAAAATGAAAACTGAGATAAACTAAAGTCAATACATAATAAAAAAAAATGAAAAATAACAAAAAAGATAGAAAAGAGGAATGCAATGTCGAAAAATGCCATGATGTTAATCAATAAGCAGAACAATGGCTTGCTGAAATAAAAGGAACTCTGTCAAAAATGGTTTCTAAAGAAACTGTTTAAATTGTTCAATGTATGAAAACTCCCATGGTCTAAATAATACATACCGGTAATAAGCAATATATCTGTGTTAGTATCACATGCTGAGGAACTTGCCTGTTGTAATGTATAGTTACAGCGTGTTCTCTTGTCAAGGAATCATAAAATACAATTCTGTTTGTAATTCTGGCTGTAAAACTGAAGGCAATGCAGCTGCCATATTAACTGGGGGAGGAAAATAAACCTAATGGGCATGAAAAACACTGGACCAAGAATGATTAAAAAATTATTATTATTAAAAAAGAAAAATGTGTTCTTATACACCATAAATTTTAACGTTATTAGGTTTGCCATGGTTTTCCCTTTGATGAGTATTATTTATCTATAAAGAACAATATGGTACATTATTGTACTCGTTAGAAGATTTGGGATTAAGATGTGAGTGGAGACAGTTGAATACAATGAATATCTGAGCCAACAGGCTACTCGAATGTTGTGTGAAGCCCCTGAAGGTAAAAATTACAGAGTGCCCTCTGTCCATCGTTAAATATAACACAACTAACACTATAACCAGAAGTGACTATAGTAACAATACATGGGAGGAGCATTTCAGATACCACAGTCAAAACTAGAGGGGCATTAATGATTTCCACCACTAAATCACATTAGTAGTGGTCACAGAGTTGTAGCAGGTACAGAGGAGGGTAGGGGCTGTAGTGAGTGCAGGCGAGATAGCGGCTATAGGGGGTAATATACACTGTAGTGACTGCAGGGATAGGAGCTATATGGGATAATAGGGACTGAAGTGGGTATAGGGGACAATAAAGGCTGTAATGGATATATGGAGCACTAGGGGGCTTTAGTGGATACATGGGATAATAGGGGCTGTAATGGATATAGAGGGCAATAAGGGATGTAGGGGTGAAAGGGACTGCTGTGGAAACAGGGGGTGTAGCGGTGCAGGTATTACCCCCACCCTGAGTCTGTTCACTCTACATCCTCTCCAGCAGCATGCCAATGTATTTATCACAGAGTGATTTCCTCCTTGAGGCAGCCCTGCACCTCCCCCACAACAGACACACGAGGTAGGAGCCTTTCGGATGTGTGTAGACAAAGCAAGGGATGTGATGTCAATCCCCTTTCTCACATTCTATACACAGCGCCCCCTGTGGGAGATTGACAAAGATATCTGGCAAGGAGAAAACAAGCTGCCAGGTCTCGATCTACATGAGGAAAAGGCAGCTAGCTTAAATTCATAGAAGTTTAGTGGGTGATCACACCTATGACTATAACACAGTTAACGCTGAAAATGTCACCTAATGAAGAGATGTCAATTGTTAAGATGATGTCCCTCCAAAAAGGCATTATTTAGGAGATAAATAATACATTTCCTTACAATTTGCTCTTTCCCTCATACCCTTGGCTGTAGACTAAATAAAAGAATTGAGGTCCATGAAATGTCCTTTAACCAGGCCTGTAGAGGGGTTCATAAATTAAGCAGATAGGCCCACTCAATCCAAGTGCCTACTCACTGGTTTTTCTCAGTGCCAGATTAACATAGGAGCTGATGGAGCTCCAGGCCCATAAAATAGGCCCATTGATTTAAAAAAAAAACAAAAACAAAAAAAACATACAATACTCTTGGAGTTGCAACCTGGCCGGTATTTTCCGGGATTTAAGGCTGCCTAGCTGGTGCCGATATTGCAGTAATACCGGCAATACAAATATCGGTCTCAGTATAAACAGAGATTATTCTGCAATACCAGCACCAGCAAGTAGAGGCACTGTGTGCGTGTGGAGAGAGGCAGGGATAGGAAGTCACAGTATCTCCCTCCCTGCCTCTCTCTACTCCGCAGGGGAGCAGCTCTGTACAGAGTCCAGACAGCAGCTCCGAGCCTGCAGAGACCACCTACAGCTCAGGTAAGTGAGCGATGGGGGGGAAAGGCTGCAGGGAGACATGGGGACACAGACACTAGGAAACACTAAGAGACACTGGTCTATCAATCTCCCCATGTCTCCCAGCCAGTGTCTCAGTGTCCCCAATGTCTCACAGTGTCCCAATGTCTCACAGTGTCCTAGTGACGCCTAGGGACACTGGGAAACATGGGGACACAAAGAATGTAAGGAGACAAGTGCACATGTGAGTGCTAGGGGACAGTCCTTAGAAAGAGTGGAGCAAGTGCATCATTAGACACATTTATGCCAAGCTCAGGGTGCTGTGTGCATATTATGCCCTTAGCTGGCCAGCCTTCATGACTGGCAAGCAGCCAGTCATGAAGGCTGTCCGTCAATTTTTTTGGGCAGACATGCCCCCTTTTTGGGTATGTTTGCCTCTTTTGGCAGTTCTGGGTACGTTATTCACGTCAGTGGCCCACCTTTTTAATCCGTCCATAGACGTCCTGCTTCACTGGACACTGCTGTTAGGGGGTATGGATTTACTTGAAAGGTGAAAGCGTGAGATTAGCACAGGGTATGTGTTTTCACATAGCTGCATCCTATGAGTTTCCCTCCAACATCATCTCCATCAGATACATGACACTTGGAAGGTAGGACTGTTTAAGTGTTTTTGGTCGATAAGATTTTGCCCTGGTTCTTCTAACTCCTTTGATAGGGTCATATCTGGTAAACAAAATTAGCATATCTGGGGGACCTTCTCGATACTTCCTCTGTCACCCCTGGAGAGAAGATTTCAAGAAGATATGGGAGTTTTATTTCACACAATAAAGAGATTGGGACCAGAGACACTATCAACAAGGAAGGAGCTGTAAGTGCAACTAAAAATCAGCTGTTAAAATATTGAGAATACCAACATCCTATAGATGTTTCCTCAAACAGTACTGAAAAGATTTCCACCAAAGCAGGTTTGCTGGTACTGCTAGAACACTTAAAAAAAGGTACATTCTTCACCTGTCATGGTTTTAGCAAGTGTCTATTAGTGTTTGCACCGGATCTGCCAGGAATCATACGTATTTATGCAAATCTACATACACCGTGTGCATAGTTTTAGTGCTGCAATGTACAATGTAAATATATTAAAACAATTTAAGATAGGATGTATTGTGAGATTAAACTGTTCAAATATCTATTTTGCTTTCCACCTGTATTAGAAAGGCGTAATTTTAGATAGCTAAAAGTGGTCATTTTAAAACCTAATGTGGAAACCACATGTTAACTGGCATTTCTTGTCTCCTATTAATCTCAAAAGGAGACAATCAAAATTCACTAGCCACTAATTAGAATTCACTGATAGTGAAATTTTGTAGAATATAAACAGCTGGAATTGTGAACATTAGCAACAGCCATTTTACCAATTATTAGCCTGTTGGCAACTGATGATACATAGAAATGAGCCCCTTGGGTTCAAGTAACAGAGACCCAAGGTGCTTGCTTGTTCCTACATGCTCCATGTGCAGTGGCCTTCCCTGACATACGTTGATCCGTCAGAAATTCCAGGGCGATCTTAAAACAATATTGTCCTATCTCCTTGTACTTCTAAATATAAGTGGGTCACATATCCATTGTAAAGTGCTACGAAATTTGTTGGCGCTATATAAATATAATAATTTATTGTAAAAGAAAACACATTTTAAATTTATTGAATCCAGTGTAGTCTGTTGCACACAAACAGGCATTCTTCAAAATAGATTTTAAAAAATAATAATTCACCCCTTTGTGACAGCTATAAACAGAGTCGGATTAGATGGTCTGTTAATCCCAATCCAACAAGCTTTCTGCTGTGACACTAGAGTACAAATGTACAGCATTGCTGCACCGGGAAATAAATTGTAAACAAATACAAATGAGTTAATGTGAGCTCAGCTTGGTATTTGAAAAAGGTTCAAATTCCTACACATTGTATGGAATTCTGAACTTGTTTTTAGGGACGTGAATCTGAAATTCAATTATGGGACATTTCTCAAAAATTCTCAAAAGTGTTCCTAAATTTTTGCATGTATTTAGAAGCCTACGGAATAACTCCCAAAAACTATGCTTATCATACAACAGTCTTATAAAAGCCACAGCACAAATAGACAGACTTACATGTAATAGAAATGTGTCAACGATGCATATAAATTAAGCAGCGGCTCATGTTTTGGTTTAGAAATCACTTTAGGAACTTAAAGTACTCTGATATGCGTAGATTACTTTTAAAAAAGTCCTTCTTGCATGACTAAAAAAATATACTTAAATAAATGCAGGAACATTATCTGTTTGCGGCACAGAGAGTATGGTTACATATACCAATCATTCTTAATAAAAATAACCATCAATTAAAGGCTGAGTATCAAAAATACTGCCAAGCCAATTTCAAGAAGAGGGGGGGGAAAGGGTATATTGAATTTCAATGGAAATGTTTGCGGTGAAAACAGACTCTTAACTGTGCTCCTTTAATTAGTGTAGGTAATTTTGATATATGTGCTGTCGAGCATACGGGTTATACATTGCAAGGTAGATTACAGGGTCAGCTGTAAAACTTACATATTTGATATAATGATAAGAACCCTGTTAGGGTATATTCATGTTTCACGAATGTCCAGAAATGTGACAAAACTCACAACAGTAAGGCATTGTCCCCTACTGCCACAAAGGATTTGGGGGAAACAGAACAACAAAACCGGACAAGAAACTTTTATATGTGTAAACATATTTTTTACGCAAGAGCAATTTTTTTCTTTATCAGATTTATAATGTTTAAAGTACAATTATACCTGCTTGCAAAAATTGGAACACCTAGGATTCATCTATGCTATGCTTTCCTTCTTTTTGTAACATTCCAAACTATTTTATAACCCTTTACGATGGCTCATTTCTAACAGAACCACATAGAATACGGAAATATTTGGCTCGTGTACACTCCTCAGAATAAGCTGTACATCCATTTAAGCTTCTGTTAATTCTTTTGCCAGTCATTTTACAGGATGATCAACACTTGGGCCTTCTAAAATTACAACTGAAAAAATTCATCATGTGCGCTAATGGAACCACTATATTGGTGTCACCCAACGCACACATCGCTTAATCCTGTTTTGAATGGAATTAGCTATTTGATCATCCTATAAAGATCTTGATTATTCATAGTGCCTCCACTGTAAAAAGGAACAAAATCTGCCAAAACAAAACAGTACACCAAAGAAATTCCTTTCCTTCGCTGCCACTGGCATACATGAGAAGATTAGCGATTCAGTGCCAAATTCTACTTTCCAATATTTTTTTGAAAAAAAGTTGATAGTTGACAGGGAACCTGAAATTTGAGGTCGCATCTACACCACATTTACCTATTACAAACTTTTTGTTTCTTGTAAATCGGTACATTTTTAATCCAGTTAATGCATCTGATCTTACATATACAAGAATTCTTCAATATGTTGGCTTTAAATACTTAACCCTAAATGCATACCTTAATGCATAATTTATATTGGGGAAAGATACTATAGAAAATAGTAACAATTATCCAGGAGCTTACTTAGCAGAATAAATAAAGTGTAGAGAGTGAGAAGATATAGTCGGAGCTTATAAACTATAAGGCATCTATAAGTGTACTTCACATAAACGTCTTAGAATTCTAACATTGGACATTTAATGCAGCTTTTAGATAATTGTGTGGCATAGGTATCCTGAACCCCAGTTAGGGGAAAAATTAACTAGGGTAGGATGTAACTTTTCTGATATTATACTTTTATAAGGATAAAAGATACAGTAACCAAATGGTTAGAAAGTGCTCACAATGTATCCACTGCCATCAGTCAAAATATATTATATATATATATAGAAATCAAGCAGATCCAGTACGTCAAACTGGTTGCTTTAGGCAATATAGATATATCGCTGGAGACAACTGAGAGTATAAAAGTAATTATTTATTATAAATTATAAAATCAAAAAATTAAGTTAAAATTAGATCCACAATATTAGTACCAGTCAATTAAGGGTAAAAACGCAAAACGACCTTTTGTACAGGCTTGGATGGATGCAGATGTTGTTTGTGATCCTGTCACCAGGAATTCTGATCGCCGGTGAGGACGGCGTGCGTTCCACAGTGCGTTCCACCTCGAGCCTCACTTCGGGGGAACAGCACTGCTCGTACGACGGTGTTGGTGATGCGTCTGGGATGCGAGGTGAGTATGCCTTCTGCAGAGATACCCTGACTGGCTGGGGGCTGTGTGGATGCTTCTTCAGCTGTTTCTTTAGCCGTTTATGTCAAGTACACTTATAGATGCCTTATAGTTTATAAGCTCCGACTATATCTTCTCACTCTCTGCACTTTATTTATTCTACTAAGTAAGCTCCTGGATAATTGTTACTATTTTCTATAGTATCTATACCCTATCTACATTGTTTTATAGGTTCTTGGTGAATCCCTATATCCCTCCAGTTTTAGAGCTTTTGTCATATGGTCTGACTCCCTCTTTCTTCTGTATACTATATATACTACTTTATACATAGTTAACAATTTTGTGTTTCTAGTATAATTTATATTATTGCATTAATTTATAGGCTTTCTGTATAATTGACTTTGACAGATCCACCATCACATGAAATGTTCTATCTATTATTATGTATTATTCAAATACCGTTAAAGAGAAACACTTTCTTTGGTTAATTAAGATCCTTTTTGCAACACATGGATGCTACAGACTGCAGGGGAACACTTTTCGTGTCGTGCCAAACAGGGCACATAAAAAGTCATATGTGCCCATGGATGGATGGATCTGGTACCTCTAGGTATAGCAGCCGCCAAAACAAATAATGATAGATCACATAATTATTTCCAATCTACAAAATTAAATAGGGCACCCTTATGAGTATGGTCTGGCTCTTAATTGCTTCTTGTACAAAAACAAGTTCATTTCTATTATCTTAGGAGGTAATCACTGCCTTTTTTCCCCTATTATCTCCTTTAGCTAATTATGTTGCTATTATTAGCCCAAGAACACAGCAAGACATTGAGCATTCCCCTACATCAACAACAGTTTAGAAACATATAAAAAGAGTTTTTGAAAATCCCTTGAAAGATAATTCCAATGATATATTTGAAATTTCAGTACAGGTGTTTGTTTCCCCCTCCCTCCCCCCCCTGTTTTTTTTTAATGTCTGATGCCAGCACAGAGAATGAAATGCTAAAATTGTTAAAAGAGAGGGCCTGATCTACTCGGGTCAGTTAATTGAGGCACACTGATCGTAATCTCTCCTGTCACAAAGGGAATGGTCATTATATTATCCCTGCCACAATATACCATTCATTAGAGTAATTCACTGGTAAATGTGCAAGAAAAACACTGTATTGCTATTCATTGGATGTGAACAATCCCAGAACTTTCATAAGTTAACTGGTTAATCAGACTTCATGTAATCCTGGAGATTTGGAGAACAGGATCTGTAATTACTGAAAGGGCACTTCACGTAGCAATTATCTTCAGTGTGACATCACAAGAGACATGTCAAGAATGTTTCTGTTGGAAGCACCCTAAAACCGCTTGCTACAGTTATAGATTGTGGTGTGGTCAAATATCTATGTATCTGGCACGTGTACGTGTTGTCGTATCATACAAAACATCAGCACAAGGACATCTAGTCTAAGAACCAAAATAGTACCTGCATGTTTTGGCAAGAAAGTTTTTAATAGGCAACTGAATATTTAAAATCAATCAATGAATCCGTCAGTAGCTTGAGTATAACATGTAAATGAATCTGTAGTTTCAGAAAGTAAATCCAAGTGAAAGGAGGTTTAACAGCAATACTTGCTGCCGTTGGTCTTGGGCACTTGCAGCAAAGGGCAAGACGACAGGTGCCTCTCTTTCAAAGAGTATGATTAGCTCCACATAAAAATACCTGATTTTTATTCTGTGGATACCCCCAGCTAGTAAGTAATTGCTTTCGCTTGGTAAAAAAAACTAAACATTTCAAAAGGCAAGGATTGTTTACCCAGGTTGTGTATAAGCTGGTGGTTATTTTGTTTGCTATTCATGCACATTATGGCACATTATAACAATTAAAAGGTTACTCCAAGCACCATGAACACTTCAGGAATACGAAGAAGGCATGGTCCATGGAGTGTGTGCGTGCTGGTGTGACAATTATGTGCAAAGTTCCATGCACAGTGTGTCATTCATTGGTTGAGAGTGGTCACCTGACACTAACAGACAATGAAAGGCAAACGGATCGGCTTCCAGGTTTTACAGAAGCCGAAAGCGTGTCACTCCAATGGGGACCCAGGTAAGCCTGCAAAGCATTACTAAATGGTTTGCCCCATTACCAGGGGAATGGGCTAAGGTACTCCTGGCAACATAACCACCACAGTGGGCTGTTCTGTTTAATATAACAATATTATTGTAGCTTTATTTTGCTTTCTGTGTACCAGGCCAGAAGAGTGCAATGCGTCATAATTGGTAATATAAGTCCACAGTAAACATATTGGTAAGTTGCAAAATTCCATTATGCAAAACCTGCAGTGTCACAGGACAGGACACAACCATTGATATTGAGTTCCAATTTATATTTATTGTCACTTGCTGTTCCTCAAAGATGGAAAGAGGAGGCAAAAAAGAGAACGCATATTGCCCAAGTATACTCAAAAATATTTATACCAAGAGTGCAACTATTGTATTCTGGCATCTTCACTATAAGGCTTTAACTCTATCGCCAACCATCTGTCTATAGATCCTACAATTTATGGAAACGTTAGAACTATGTTGTTTGTTATTCAAATAGTTCCTGTAGAGCTTACAAGGTTTTATATATGCATGCCCAAGTACACTAGCAGCATTTAGGACAACTCTACGTACGCTACTGTAGATAAACAAGTTAAAGGTATTAATGCAATGTCAATCTGCAGTTGCTAAGGCCAGTAAGGTTTTGGTCATGTATAAATAGGGGCATAAATTCTCGGGATGAAAATATAATTTTCCCTCTTTATAAATCGCTGGTAAGACCACACCTTGAATATGCTGTGCAAGTTTGGGCACCTGTTCTAAAAAGGATATCATGGCATTAGAAAAAGTGCAGAGACGAGCTACAAAATTGATAAAAGGAATGGAGCATTTTAGTTACAAAGAAAGGTTAAAACATCTAAATCTCTTTAGTTTGGAAAAACAGCACCTCAGAGGGGATATGATAACATTATACAAATATAGTCATGGCCAGTACAAACCATTATCTGGAAATCTATTCATAAACTGGGCTAAACATAGGACACGAGGTCACACATTTAGGCTGGAAGAAAGGAGATTTCATCTAAGGCAAAGAAAAGTTGTTTTATTTTACAGAGAGCAATAAGGATATGGAATTATTTGCCTAAAGAGATGGTTTTATCAGAGTCCATACAGATGTTTAAACTACAATTGGATAAATACTTGCAAAAACACAACATACAGGGATATAATTTCTAATTAGTGGGGTAATAGTTGCTTAAACCAAGGAGACATCTGACTGCTATTTTGGGGTCAAGAAGGAATTTTTTCCTAGTTTGTTGCAAAATTGGAAGCGCTACAGACTGGATTTTTTGCCTTCTTTTGGATCAACTGCAAAAACATATGTAAGGAAGGCTGAACTTGATGGACACAAGTCTCTTTTCAGCTATGTAACTATGTAATGGAAAAAATATGAAAGGTGTATTTGGTAGGAATGGATAGAAACATTATATAATAAATATTAGCTACTTAAGTTGGTTTGGAGCTGGGGGACAGTGGAGTTAGGAGTATCCTGATTAGTAATATCTGCCACCAGCACACTAACTACTATAAAGCTTAGACAGCCATGATTATTCCGAGTATTATGCAAGCATGCAGGCTGGGGATAATGGAAGTCTAAATCCAGTTACCACAAGTAGATTCTATGTACCATAGGTCGGCAGCAGTGATTTAACTTTCCCTGCTCTGCTGTGGGTACAGATTGATGTTTCCAGTCAAGTGAAAACCTTCTATCTAAAAAGCTTAAACTCTTCGTGCAATGCTGTACTCAATTTTCTAGCCATGGCCCTTCCTCCAATACATAATCAGCATTCAGCAGTGCCGAACAGGTAAACAGATTACTCTAAGGCTTACTTTATTTATACACTGCTGTTAAACTGGGACATGGAGAAAAAAAAGTATTACAGTACAGGGAGTGAAATTGCGGTTATAGATTGATTTCAGGCCAAATAAAACAGATATATTTTCAACCTAATTATTTTTTTTTTTTTTCCTTTTGGCAAAATTTTTACAAAAGGTAAAACAGAATAATAGTTTGATTGAAATATAAATAGAATAAGCGTTTGAGTGAAATAGATGCACAAGTAAAGTAAAAACCAACCCTTAAAAGAACGCAGTTCTAACTGCAAACTAGCAGTGATTTGTCTTTGACTGTCGTACCTTTCCCATGGTTGTCAGACAGCTGAGACCTGCAGAGTGCATGGGCGTTATTTAGAAGGCCAAATTGGAGTAACTTTGGAGATATGTGCTAAATTTGGAGAAAACAGCAGAGAAATGCAAATGGTTTCCAAGGTGACTGCTTTAAATGTATATATTTACAGTGGAGAGACATCTGCTTATTCTGTTTTACATCATCTGCGATAAGTAATCAATTCATTAATTTGAGCAGACACACATAGAACCAGAGAGGAGTCCCGGGATGCCAGGAAGATCTAAAAGAGGATCTAGAGGTACCCATGCTGTTAAAGGAACACCATAGGCACCAAAATAACTATAGTTTAATTAAAGGAACACTATAGTCACCTAAATTACTTTAGCTAAATAAAGCAGTTTTAGTGTATAGGTCATTCCCCTGCAACTTCACTGCTCAATTCCCTGTCATTTAGGAGTTAAATAATTTTGTTTCTGTTTATGCAGCCCTAGCCACACCTCCCCTGGCTATGATTGACAGAGCCTGCATGAAAAAACAAAAACAAAAACAAAAACTGGTTTCACTTTCACACAGATGTAATTTACCTTAACCCCTTCAGGACGGAGTCAATAGTGCACGTTCTGATCAAAACAAAACGTAAACAAAAACTGGAATTTGCGCTATATGTCTGTTCAACCGTAATTCACCTCTTTCATATTAAATGCACCCACACTTATTATATATCATTTTGTTCAGGAGAAACAGGGCTTTCATTTCATATAAAATATTTATATATGAAACAATTTATTATGAATAAAATAAAAAAAACTAAGAAATTAGAATTTTTTTTTTTTAATTTGTAGTTCCGCCTCACATTTTAGCTGTAAAAGTCATAATACTGTTAGGTTTTACTGCAACAAAATGCACATATTTGTAATCAGCGATGTCTCACGAGTACAACAGTACCCCCCATTAACAGGTTTTATGGTGTTTTGGAAAGTTACAGGGTCAAATATAGCACGTTCCATTTTCAAATTGAAATTTGCCAGATTAGTAATGTTACCTTTGAGACGGTGTGGTAGCCCAGGAATGAGAATTACCCCCATAATGGCATACCATTTGAAAAAGTAGACAACCCAAGGTATTGAACGTGGGGTATGTTTAGTCTTTTTTAGTAGCCACTTAGTCACAAACACTGGCCAAAGTTAGAGTTCATATTTGTTTCTGTGTGAAAAAAGCAAAAAACTAATATTTGGCCAGTGTTTGTGACTAAGTGGCTACTAAAAATGACTGGACATACCCCATTTGCAATACCTTGGGTTGTCTACTTTTGCAAATGGTATGCCATCATGGGGGTAATTCTTATTCCTGGGCTACCATACGGTCTCAAAGGCAACATAACCAATCTGGCAAATTTCAATGTCAAAAAAATGAAATGCGAGCCTTATATGTGACTCTCTAACTTTCCAAAACACCATAAAACCTGTACATGGGGGGTACTGTTATTCTTGGGAGACTTCACTAAACACAAATATTAGTGTTTTAAAACAGTAAAACATATTACAACAATAATATAGTCCATAAAAGTGCCGTTTGTTTGTAAAAAATGCAAAAAACTTCACTTTTACTTAAAATATCATCGTTGTAATACAATTTACCAGTTTGAAACACTAATATTTGAGTTCAGCGAAGTCTCCCGAGTAAAACAGTACCCCCTATATACAGATTTTATGGTGTCTTGGAGAGTTACAGGGTCAAATATAGTGCTTGCGAATTAAATTCTCTGCACTTTCTCCCTGTGTTGTCAGGCATGTCAATCAAATATTAATTAAATGACATAATTATGTTAAAAAATTACTTAAATATACACGTAGAATTTTAATATATATGCATTTATAGGTATTTAAATTCTACGTGTATACTAATGTAATCTTTCATGTAATTATATGTATTTATCTATCTATATATATTTGCGGTTATTTGTATTTTATATATAGATAGATATATATAGAATGTCATTCTAAGTGTATTCTGTTTCCAATATATATATATATTAATAACAAAATACAGTTAGAATGAAATTACATATGAATATATAATTTATTTTAAATTTTGTTTCAATATTTTATTTATTTATTTTATTATTTTATTTATTTATTATTGTAATTGTACGTATATATATATACCGTATATACTCGAGTATAAGCAGAGTTTTTCAGCCCATTTTTTGGGCTGAAAAACCCCAACTCGGCTTATACTCGAGTCAGAGTCTGTATTATGGCAATTTGCATTGCCATAATACAGACAGGGGGAGAGGGGGGCTGGCAGAGCTGTACTTACCTTTCCTGCAGCTCCTGTCAGCTCTCTCCTCCTCTGCGCCGTCCGTTCAGCACCTCGGTCAGCTCCCAGTGTAAGTCTCGCGAGAGCCGCGGCTCTCGCGAGACTTACAGTGTGAGCTGATAGAAGGAGCTGCACGGACGGCGCAGAGGAGGAGAGAGCTGACAGGAGCTGCAGGAAAGGTAAGTACAGCTCTGCCAGTCCCCCTCTCCCCCCCCACTGAACTGCCACTGGACCACCAGGGAAGGAGAGCCCCCCTCCCTGCCATGTATCAAGCAGGGAGGGGGGACGAAAAATAAATAAAATAAGAAATAATAAATAAAAAAATAATAATAATAATAAAAAAAATAATAAAAAAAGGGGGTATAAGGACCACTATGGGAGGGAGGGGGTGGGATAAGGACCACTATGGGAGGGAGGGGGGGTATAAGGACCGCTATGGGAGGGAGGGGGGGATAAGGACCACTATTGGAGGGAGGGGGTGGGATAAGGACCACTATGGGAGGGAGGGGGGTATAAGGACCGCTATGGGAGGGAGGGGGGGATAAGCACCACTATGGGAGGGAGGGGGGGGGATAAGGACCACTATGGGAGGGAGGGGGGGATAAGGACCACTAGGGGAGGGAGGGGGGATAAGGACCACTAGGGGAGGGGAGGGGGAAGTAAGGACCACTAGGGGAGGGGAGGGGGAAGTAAGGACCACTAGGGGAGGGGTGAGTCAGGACCACTGGGGGAGGGGGGTGAAGGAACACGGGGGTGGGGAGGTAAGGACCACTGAGGGAGGAGGAGGGGAGGTCAGGACATATGGGGGGGGCAAATATCCTTGCACCGGCCCTGCACACACTGCATTCATACACACACTGCACTCATACACACACACACACTGCACTCACACACACTGCATTCATACACACACACGCTGCACTCATACACACACACGCTGCACTCATACGCACACACTGCATTCATTATACACACACTGTAAATAAATATTCAATTAATATATTTTTTTTAGGATCTAATTTTATTTAGAAATTTACCAGTAGCTGCTGCATTTCCCACCCTAGGCTTATACTCGAGTCAATAAGTTTTCCCAGTTTTTTGGGGAAAAATTAGGGGCCTCGGCTTATATTCGGATCGGCTTATACTCGAGTATATACGGTAATATATATATGTACATCTATTATATATATAATATATATACATATTATATATATGTAACGTCATTCTAAGTGTATTTTAATACTAATATATATACTAATATTAATATTAAAATACATTACGTATGACGTTACATATATATAATATGTATATATATTATATATATAATATATATATACATATATTATATATATATATATATATATATAAAAATACTTTTATTTTATTTTAACATGTGTATTTAATTTTTTTTTTACACTACCTACCAGCAGGGGGACTCTCTAATATTTTAGACAGTCCCCCTGCTGGCAGATCCATAGCCAGCTATAGGGGGCCATGTGATCGCTCTTTGAGAGCGATCACATGGCCCCCGGGGGCCTCATTTGCCGGAGGGGGGCTGCCTGGGCTCTCAGGCAGACCCCCAGAAGAGGATCGCGGCGGAGGTAAGTATAGCTTACCTCCTGGGGGCTTCAGCCGTTACGGCGTTCTATGCCGCCGCAACGGCTTTAAAGCCCTTTAAAGCCGCGACGGCATAGAACGCTGTAACGGCGTTAAGGGGTTAAATAATTGTATCTCAATCTCTAAATTGAACTTTAATCACATACAGGAGGCTCTTGCAGGGTCTAGCAAGCTATTAACATAGCAGGGGATAAGAAAATCTTAATTAAACACAACTTGCAATAAAGAAAGCCTAAATAGGGCTCTCTTTACAGGAAGTGTTTATGGAAGGCTGTGCAAGTCACATGCAGGGAGGTGTGACTAGGGTTCATAAACAAAGGGATTTAACACCTAAATGGCAGAGGATTGAGCAGTGAGGCTGCAGGGGCATGTTCTATACACCAAAACTGCTTAATTAAGATAAAGTTGTTCTGGTGACTATAGTGTCCCTTTAAGCAGGGTTGGTGAATAGATTATGTCCCTGCAGTCTCACTGTTCAATTTTCATCCATGTAGCAGTTAAATCACTTTGTTTATACAGTCCTAGTCACACCTCCCTGCATGTGTCTTGCACGGCCTTCCTAACACTTTCTGGAAAAGAGCCTAGATAGTTTAGGTTCCTGTATTGCACAGTTTATTTAATCTAGGATTTATTATCTCTTGCTCTGTTGACAGCCTCCTAGACCTGCAGTAGCCCTGGTTTGTGATGAAAGTTAAATTTACACAGCAGAATATAAAAACTTCTAAAGCAAGTTAATGTCTGATTGAACCCCCCCCCCCCCACAAAAATAAATAAATAAATAAAAAACATGTTTTTCATGCAGTCTGTCACAGCCAGGAGAGGAGTGGCTAGGGCTGCATGGACAGAAACAAGAGTCATTTAACTCATGAGTTGAGACTGCAGGGGCATGATCAATACATCAAAACTGTTTAATTAAGCCAATGTTGTTTTCATGCCTATAGTATCCCTTTAATAAGTGGTTTAGTCTAGAAACCTGTACCTTTTCTAAATTATGATAACTGTATGAATACTGTGTTACCTCCATGTTAGATGTGATGTGAAGGTATCAACCATTGAAATTTGTACCTGTATCTCCAGAGTACTAGCAGACTTTTGAAAGACCTATCCAAAAACAGTGAAAATCTCAAATAAAATGTCATAGAAAAAACTGGTGTATTCGGAATTAATCTTACAATGTCTAGAACACATCCAATATTTCTATAATATAGCATTAGTTCACTGAAATTGATAAAATGATTGGCCAGTTTTGTGAAAAAAAAAAAAAAATATGTCCTTGGATCTCCAACTTAGACGGGTTTCCAAATGATTCAATACAATTCGCAAAATTATCCAAATGATTTATCAACAGGAGTTATTATTAACATATTTGGGAATTATTGTAGATACATAATTTGGAAAGTGTTCGGCTAACCTTTCTGTGTCCATTTGTTTGGCCTGCTGGGCCTGTGCCCTACTGGCGGGCCTACACTATTGGTACCGAATCCCTTTTTGGCCGCAGGCCTGGGGTAATATCACCCCTGAAGGGCAAGGTTTCTTATGAAGACCCCGGACACATCCGCGGTTTACTCCAAACCGGCGACGGCACATCTCCAAGGAGAACTTCGCACAGGCAAGGACCGGTACTCAGACTCCTACGGGAGAAAGCTGTGTTTTTTCCTTGTCTTTACCAACTACTCCGTATCTACCTCCCGAGATAGAATTGGTGTATTTTCTCTTATCTACGTTTATTGTGGCTTTTTTGTTTTTTCATGACTTCCTTTTCCTTTTCGCTCGGGTCGTCGTGAGGCCTGACTTGACCTCCTCCGACCTCCCGGGCACTCGTGGATCGCGGAGAACGTCTCCAGCTTTCCTCAGACTACCAACGGTCTACCTGGACCCCGCGCGCGCGCACGGGATACGGATAGTCGGTTGATAGTTTACCATCGTTGTTTCCGAAGATTGCCCTCAGCCTTATGCTGACATTAATAATAGGTGCACCCTACAGTTTGGTCACCCTGAATCTCTAGGGACTCTAGTTTGCACCACGGGAGGGTGCAGCCCTCCATCACCTAGATCCGAGTATATTTATTTTCAGGAACAGAGGGCGAACCCTCTCATACAGAACCGGATGCTGACTTGTTAATAGAGGGCGCAGCCCCTCACTCGTCCTCAACCAGATACTGGGCTGGATATAGAGGACAGGTTGGGAGGACCCATTCTCATAAAGAGAACCGGTCACAGATGTAGACTCTGCTGTTGGTTACTAACGGGTGTGGCCCGCTCAGGCTAGCAGCCGGACGCTCTCACGGTATGCGATCACAGTAGTAGAGAGCGCGACTCTCTCATACGTTCGACGCTCTCCAGTACCGGCCATTTGTTCATCACACAGGCTTGTACCTGTGCAAGACATTGATGACTACATAGAGGGGCGTCCCTCCTGCATTCAATTAGAGCTGACATCCACGCTACTGACTTCGTTCTAGAGGACTGCCTGGTCATGCAAGAATTACATGTTTAGACTAGATCCCTCTATTCTATCTCCTGTAATGGATCTACTGGATCCGGACCGCTGTAAAAGATGCAAGAAATACTCAGTGGTATAACGGGGGGAGTCTCCCACTTATTTACACACACTCCTGGAGATGGTACGGCTAACGGATGGCCCTCCGGTATTATGAGAGTGCATGATTTTTTGGCATATTCTGGACCATATAATACAGAGATTGCTTTCTGTTTTGGATATCCAGACCATTTCGAACAAACTGCGCAGACAGTTTCTCCCATGTCAGGATGTCAGGAGATACGGAGACCTTCATGGAGCAAACGGGCACTGCCTTGCTCGGGCAACAAGATTATGGACGGCCTAGTACCCAGTCTGAAGGTAAAACCGTACGTATGGATCACATGGTAAGACCGGAAACCCCGGTTGTCTTGACTTCCCCGGTCATTATGATCTTGGGATAAGATGGCAGGACTGCCCCGTCTCCTCGGAGCGCGTACCTGGTGAACATGGTTCGGAGATAGAGGACCCTCCGTCCATGCTCTATTTATCCCTCACGAGAGCAGTTCTGTTGGTTTTGCGCTAACCTATTTTTCAAGTACCGTCGAGGAGACCTACGAGACTTTATGGAAGTACCTGGTGTGCCCCGACTCCTACACAGAGATCTTTCACCGTTGAACGAGGGCATTTCTGGATGGAAATCTGCGTTCCGGTTTGCTTTTCCCATTCCTTTGAAGATTTCTGGTATTCACTATTCTCAGAGTAGTCGACCACCGTTTCCTCCACACAAGTTCAGTTCAGAACCCTGAATGGACGTCCTTTGGAGTCTTTTCTCTACGGCGATTACACAGTCCATTTGGAATATTGGTATCACTTAGAATACGGCTGGTTTGGCCACACTCTTGCCTGCATTGTGAATTTATCCTCGGATGAGGCATCTCACCGGGTAGGACAGGAAGGACCGGAAGATCCTCCTAGTTTTTCTATTGCGATTTTGGTGGTGGACTTAGGCGCATTCCTTGAGATTGTAGATCTACCTGCAAGGCCGCATCGCCAAATGACCCTGGCACGATCGGAGGAGCCACCTTACGGATCATGAGTTGAGACATGGTGGCAGTTTCTTCTCGCGACCCCAAGTCCGAGATTGACCTTCGATATTATACAACTACAGGAATATGGCTGATAGGTCAGCTTGCCAGCTCATGGACCGACTGCTAGGAAACTGGTCGCAACACCACGTTCAATGGATCTAACAGCGGACGGTGCTTTTATCCGTATTTAAGATGCTTCGTCGGCTGACATCTTCTTTTATCCGTCTGCTGTCATTTATCGTACTTGGAATGTCCAATTAGGATTACTCTGCTATTTCCTGGAATAGATACCAGCGACACAAACAACGTTGGATGGGTGAACTGAGCGTTGAAACAGCAAATACGAAGCCTCCTGTCATGTTATAAAATTGTAGATTATGCTAGCTTTAGTGTACCTATAATCTTAATTGTATTAATGAAAGGAGGCAAGTATTTCCCACCCATTCTTGTCCCTCCCTTGTTTAATGTTTTAGCTTAGATTATCAGGTACGTATACAACTCTGTTTGTTGTCTCTGCTACCTGTCGCTTGTTCCTTATGTCTGTGTTTTTTCATAAGTAGGGTTGGGATATCTACATATTAAGGTTAATTTTGGTTGCTACATTGGGTGCCTACATGTTTATTCAGAGTACATTTCATTGGATAATCAACCTGTTCGATTCTGTTTTTCTCTCGTTTCAGTTTACAGTCCATCTACACTATCTAGTTTGACGGTTACTCTCGGATGGTGGACATCGTTATATTCATCGTATCTAGGACTTTGTTTCTTCCCCATGATGTTCTCTGCCTTTTATTCTGTTTTTGTCGCAGCTTGAAAGAGGAAATGATGCATGGGGAGGGGAGTTTTATAGTATCTAACTTTTTTTCTGATTGGTTGTTTTTCTGTGCTGCTGTGGAGTTCTAGTAAAGAGAGACTTAAAGCAAATACTCGCCTCCTGTCATTAATAAAATTAAGATTATAGGTACACTAAAGCTAGCATAAAGAACAATTATTATATATTAAACCAAAACTTGCAGAACCAACACCTCCACTTCAATTACATTAACAGATTTTCCATGGCATAATCTACAAAGGTGACCCTCTGACAAAAGTGTAAGGAAGATATATTATCTAGTGTTAACAGATTAACATTTGACTACCAGGAAACCCTAGAACCCTAGAGATCCATACAGAAAAATCCATCATTGAGAGGTGCAATGGATAATGTCTGTAAAATATGCCAGGCTTTTCCGGCAGTTGTACCTGTTGTACTCTATTAAAGCTTCCAGCTGTTAAATCTGTAAATATATTTTAAAACATGGGCTTCTCCATCTGATGCTTTAGGCAGTAGAGAAGATATTTGGAATCCAAATTAAAAATGAAAGTTTTGGCCATTACCAAGTACTTAGCTGATTCTCATTCAGCGGTCTTTGAGGGCCCAGTGTGATAAAGAGCATGATCCAAACTTCACCAAACATCTCTGGAAGAACTTGGCAACTAAACATATGATGCCTTTCTAATAAAGCAGAATTTAAAGGGAATTATTAGTGAAAAGGAAAATAAATAATCACATACTTCACTAAATTGATTTTTTTTAAAACATGTACAGTGTCATGAAAAAGTATTTGCCAAATTCATGATTTCTTTTGTTCTAGAATTTTAGACACACAGAATGGTTTTAAATCTTTATGTAAAACGTAAGAAAAGGCAAAAATAATCTCAGCAAGGGTAGAATTCAGTTTATAAAGAACAATTGTATATATTTAAGGAAAATGGTATAGAACACTAAATCAGAAAGGGTCCACGTGCTTTTTAATTACAAAACCTTGTGTGTTTAACTATTTCTTCCTCTTGATTTTGATATTTTAGATTTATCTTAAAATGCATGGAATCTCTAAACAAATATTTCATACTGTCCCTTTAATTGAAACTTGAAATGTATTGCATACTTATAGTATAGTGCTCATGAAAAAAATATAAATAAATAAAATAAAAAATGTGTGCTGGGATAAGAATTAGGATGAAGACTTAATGCCCTTCTTTTCCAGTGCCCCTGTGTTTTACCCATGTATCTGTGGGGTAGTTTAACCATGTTTGGTCTCACCACTAGTGATGTTGCGAACATAAAATTTTCCGTTCGCGAACGGCAAACGCGAACTTCCGCAAATGTTCGCGAATGGGCGAACCGGGCGAACCGCCATAGACTTCAATAGGCACCCCTGAGAGGCTGTCTGGAGCCAATGGACGCACAGAGCACAGCCGCCCAGGCTGACATACTCATCTGCGACTCTCCCAATATGGCGGCAGCCGCGTGTCCTCCTGGTACCAGCAAAGCATGGCAGGATATTGAGTCTAAGCTGGACAGACTCTTTAATCAATTTTGGAAGCAAATACCAAGCAGGAAGCCCCAACAAGCTCCACCACAGCCCCAACAAGCTCCACCACAGCTAAGCGAAGCAGTCCCCATTAAAATCCACCAACGCAAAAGGCGTCGAAGACGGGACCGAGGCACAAACAGAAATGCAGAGCCTGCCCTACGTCAAGCACTTGCCTCCACCTTAAGCCACCACAATCCCGCACCGGACGTGAAGCACCACCGGGACAGACCCGACAAAACAAGCTTCCACCACCTCAAGCCGCGAACCCGGCACTCAGCCAGAGACTTGCCTTTGTTGTTCCAGGTATCAGGGACTCCCAGGGTCTGCACCTGGCGCCCAGTAGGGATCGGATGAGCACAAGCAGTAAACAGCAGCGTGCCAAGCATGTCCCACTATAGCCGATCCTCCACACCATGCCTTTGATCACGTGAACTGCTCTCTGCACATTAACTAATCGTAAAGTAGCAAGCGTTTAAACATGTCATTATTTCACCTCCTAAAGAGTTTATTGTCATAGTTCCTTACATGCCTTTACCTTAACCGTTCATGTATTATGTTATTCACTAGTCTCATCTCATGGGGCGACTCACACTTGATTTATAACTAGTGGTGGAGCTGCTGATATAAATACAGAGTTGATAACGTGCAAGCTACACCCTAAACATGACAGCCATCTTTCACAACAATGTACTGCTATATACTCATACTCTCAGTGCAACTAGCCATGATATACGCACGTTCAGCCTAGCATGCTCAAATATAACACACTTCTGTCTAAAAAAAAAAAAAGAATGCAGCTTCCGAATGAATCTAAAATGGATGCTGTCCAGGAGTGGCTGGAATGTGTCTGCTGACTGTGAGGTACAGGGTCAAAGTTTACTCAATGATGACGAATAGGGGGCGGACCGAACATCGCATATGTTCGCCATCTGTGGCGAACAAGCTATGTTCGCCAGGAACTATTCGGGACATCTCTAGTCAGGATAGATGCCTCTGGAATGGGATGTAAGGGTTGAGATGGTACGCATACCAGTGTCTCAGGGGCCAAATAAGCATTTCTGGACAAAAGATTCTGATGGGCCTGGGCAATCTGGTCCATACGGTGATCCTGTTCTTAAAATCTTGCCTCATAGGAGGCCATTTGCTGTCCTAAACCTGCAGGGCCCATGGTCCTATCATAATGTCATGATGTAATATCCCAACACACAGAGTTTAGGATAGCAAGGGACAAGACTAGGATATAACTTATTACCTGGACTTAGAATGGCCAGACTAAACGTCAGACAGAGATAAAGCGTAATCAGAAACGAGACGAGGTCATGGTAACAGAGAGACTACGAAAACAAGAACAAGCCAGAGTCAGGTAGATGGTAATCAGTCACACGGGCAAACAAGACAGGAAAGGGTTAAAGATAAATTCAGAAAGAAAAAAGTCCAAATGCACAATTTGCCAGGAAGATAACCAAGAGTCTATGGGGAAGAATGTGCTTAAGAGGAGCCGGATAGAGATAACTTGTGGGAATCCGTATGAAGGTATTTTGGCTACTTTTAACAATTTGATTGTGCCATTTTACTTTTTTTTTTTTTTATCATTTATTATATTTTTTTTTACTACTACTGCCTGGGATCCAGATTTTATCATCATTTCCAGTTGAGTATTACTCCAAAGATGTCCAAGGTGGGGATTATACAACTCACGCTTGATTCATTGAGCAATACTCCTGCGCAATTAAATGTGAGCAAAGATTTTGATATTTATACTCCTATTATCCTTTTATACAGTGAGCACTATTTGTTGTCTCTTTTTAACCCTTTTATGGTCTACACACTGCTATGATATTCACACCTCTTCACGTATCCTATAAGTGGGGATTTGTACATCTGTATGCCATTCATTCTAGAGCTGGTTTTAAGCTCTACTACATATGAGTAGGACCACATTAGACCATGCATTTTAATACTAATTTTTATAGGACATATTAGCACTATTATCTTCTCTCTGTTTCCACATACAGATTCCCACAAGGTTTCTCTTTCTGGCTCCTCTTAAGAACATTCTTCCCCATAGACTGATATTTTTTTAAATCATTATTTTCAAAGTTTGTTATTTGGCGCGACCTTTTCTCTATTTATCTTGTCTGTTACATTTGTCGGTAGGGCTTAGAGGGAGCCCCACGTCAGGTTTGCTGCCCCTTATATAACATTATATAGTTTTGGTTTCTTTTGCGCTGTTTCCTCTACTCTGCAATTGGTTTTAGAAAGTAATTTGGATACGACCCAACCAGGTGGTGGACAAACTATCCTTGAAATACCTGGGATGGAATTTAACTGAATGCTAATTTTACACAACAAAAGACACCCCCCCCCCCCCCCAAAAAAAAAAAAAAAAAAAACACACACTAATTCTTGTTTCCCCAAATAATTTAATAAGCAGTATCGTATTTCCTGGGTAGCCAACAAGATAAGCCCTCCAAATC
This sequence comes from Pelobates fuscus, assembly GCF_036172605.1. Taxonomy (NCBI): domain Eukaryota; kingdom Metazoa; phylum Chordata; class Amphibia; order Anura; family Pelobatidae; genus Pelobates; species Pelobates fuscus. The sequence continues at coordinate 51,390,994 of NC_086324.1, forward strand.
TGTGGCCAAACTACAACAGCCACAAGACTTTTCTAGCTAACACTTGTGTTTTGGTTATGACTGATGGGTTACCTGTTGCTTGTCACTGGGCCATGTACTATGCCTTTAACACATCAAATCAATAACAAAGCCACCTACAAGATAAGTCCTTATGCTGTGCTCTGAGCACTGCTATCTGCTCACCTCCCCTTCCGACCCACACCAATGCACTAAGACAGCACAAAATGACTAGCCTACCCATTGAATCTTCATTATACGTTGTACAACTGAGAGAATAGAAACATTAGTGGTCATTGTCTACTTTTTTCATAGATTTCCGTTCAATGTAATAACAGCCCCCTTTGTACAGAAAGAACATAGACCTTAATTAGACTTCACTTTTCCCGACCACCTCTATAAATGGGTGCCTTGCAAATTACTGCTGTACAAATAACACGTATTATCATTAAGAATAAACTGCGGTTGTTAAAATGTCCCATGTGTTCTGTGGAAAAACAGACAAAATTATTCTGTCTCTGTATAAAATGAAAGTGTTGTTTCACTTGAAACAGAAAAAGCCAATTTCCCCTGGAAAAGGTGCTCTCTCGGTGGAAATCTAATTGCCCAAAATTGAAAGGAAAAAACTTGCTACTGGATATTAGAGTTATTGGAGATAGAACTACATTTGAAGAGAAAAGTTAACTAGGTCTATTTTAGATTTTGCAATGGTATTGGTGTGATAAATGTGTTATCTTCATCAAGACCATAGTTGTTCAATAGAAGGCCCATAGGTTGAATCTGGCAATTAAGGTAATTATACTGCCCCCTTTCTGCCTAAAAGCCCCCAATATTCTAAAAGAAAAAGAAAATAGTCTTGTCTGTTCCCAACTTAATGTAAACCACTCGTTCTCATACTTGTGAATACCAATGGTTGTTTCAGGTAAGGTATAACATTTGATATACGCACATAATTAGACTTGCAACACTATAGATTAAAATAAGCACTTACATGAAGTCCCCTGCTGTTTCCCTCAAAAAGGTTACCACGCTGCTTGCAAACGTTTAGATTAAATTTCACATTTACCTGATCTGCATCTCTGGTGCAGGTTGGCATGGATTCCAGGAACCCTTGCAAGCGCAGCAACCTACTGAGTGACACAATGCTCACTAGGGTGAAAAAATGCCATAATTCAGTAGTTCGATTTGCCATGCAAGACATAAAGCTCACAATGCCACCATGTATTATTTTAGAACACCCCAGGGGATGAATGATATGCGACTCTCCATATTAAAAGGTTGGAGAACACAAATCAAAAATAGAACATGTTAAGAATGGTTAAGGGGCATGTTGCCTATTGTGTAAGGTTTGTGAAAACTAAAGAGTGATCACTAAATCCAATTCAAATAATACATTGGTTTTCTTCAAGACAAACATTCACTAAATGCTTGATGTTCTATACATGACTTATATACACTGATGACTGAGCAAAACTCTCAACTTAAGTGTCAGGTGTAGCACACGATAAAATGTGATCAAAAAGATGACAAACACATCATTAGCTCTGCTATGTGCTTTTTACTTGCCAAGATCCATGCTTTTCGAAGACTTTAGGTTCACTGTATCAGACTGGTCGAGATATTCTTCTTCAGAACTGCGTAAAAGAACCCAGACAAAAAGTTAAAATAATTAAAATTCCAGGCATGCTACCTGGAGCATATCACTACTATAATGGTATGAACCCATATATAGTCATATGCAATCACGAAGAACACAGAATATGTTACATATACAGCTTCACATTAACACTGCCAAATATTATCACACACAGCGGCAATTAGATGCAAGACTGATTCTACAACAACAGATATCTTGCAAAAAACTGCATTTAGTGCATGTGGTTCATCGCCAAACTGTAATATCACAGTGCATTAAAAGACACAGGTGTCCAAAAAGTACCTTAGCCCTTACAGACACATGCAGACTTCTAGGGTTACAAATTAAGCTGTTAAATATAATTTTATTTACACAGAAATCATATGGAGAAGAGATGACACACACATCTGTGTGCCTTGAAACAATTTTAGCAAAATTGCAATACCATGACAAGCATTTCTCAAGTCATGTAGTTAGGAACGTCAATTAAAGCACACTGAAAGATGTCAAAATGAAAAGGAAAAAAAAAGAAAAAAATTGCACAAATGTTTTCACAGAGCTGAATATAGTAAAATGAGTTCCTATGCGTAAAAAAAAAAAAAAATAATAATGTTTTTTTAGACCTGGTTAATCCATCATCGTAATACATATACACTTGCTGTAAAATTAGGGGTTGTCAGAAAACACCTAATTTTGTCCAATTGCATGTTATTAGTTTACTTAAGGGCATTTCTTCCTGAAGCAATAAGAGATCTTTTCCGATATGATCATTTATAACAAAATATATGCATATTGAAATAATCTGCCCATAAAAACTTTGTTTCTCTTTTTATAAACCCATTACATTGATTGAAAAAATAATTTCAAAAAAAACCCACACAATTTATAGGTAGTTTGAATAAATACATATAATGATGCTAAAAGCTGCTTCTGTGACAGATCCACTTAAGATATTATTATTTACTTAAAGAACGTGCAATGTCTGTTAAGTACTTAGCAGTATCCTTCATAGTTGTATATGTATTCCTGCTAGTACACTTGAATTAATGAAGGATGTATTGCAAAAAAGGGGGGACAAGCCTATTCTTGGAATTTTGTTTAGCCATTAGCTGAACCCCTGGACCAAGCAGGTCAAACTCAAAGGCTAGCACGGGCCAAATAAACAAACTTCATGTGGACCGCAGAAAAACAAAAACTTCAGTTTTCATAGAAACGTAGTTTTTTTTAGAAAAGTACAGTATATATATATAAAAAAAAAAGTTGCCTAACTTACACTGGATGTCCTCACACTCATAGGGCTTCAAAGTAAAAAAAAAAAAAAAAAAAAAAAAAAAGGTTTGGATTTATTTTAACCCATTAAGGACACATGGCATGTGTGACATGTCATGATTCCCTTTTATTCGAGAAGATTGGTCCTTAAGGGGTTAAGGAGACGTGCATTTGCATATAACCAATTATTTTTAATATTAGCATTATTTATAAAGCGCCAACAAATTCTGCAGCGCTGTACATTGGGTGGCCTAACAGACAGAATCTAATGCACTGCCCCTCCACTCTAATTGAATGCACTGCCCCTCCACTCTAATTGAATGCACTGCCCCTTCCGTCACCCCAATTTAACACACTCCCCATCCTCCCACCACTCTAATACACTTTCCCCCCTATCACTACTCTAATACACTGCCCCTTCCACCCCTAATTTAATACCCTGCCCCGCCCCCTCCCACCACTCTAATACACTGTCCCACTCCCTCCCCCAATTTAATATACTGGCCCCTGCCTTCCCTTAAATACAGTGCCCCCTCCCTCCATCGAATGAATACACTGCCCACTCCCTACCCCAGTTTAATATACTGGCCACTTCCCTCCCCCAAATTAATATACTGCCCCCCCTCCCTCCTCCAAATTAATACACTGTCCTCTTCCCTCCCCCAAATTAATACACTGCCCCCTTCCCAATTTAACACACTACACAGAAAGCTCCTCAAGCCTCTCTTCCCCTACCTTAAGATGAGCCGCCCGTCCTCCAGTTTCAGCCCTGCTCTTCTCAAGCAGGCTCCTCTGGCACTGCGAGCAGAAGGGAAGGAGGAGTGGTTGGCAGTGCGAGCAGGAGTGGTTGGCAGTGTGAGTAGGAGGGAAGGGGGAGTGGTTGGCAGTGTGAGTAGGAGGGAAGGGGGAGTGGCTGGCCTGCTCTGCACAAAGCCAGCCACTCTGCGTTCTTGCAGCCGCAAGAGCACGCAAACAGCCGTGGGAGGGAAGACAAGAATCAGGCAGGCGGGCCGCAAGTTTGAAATTATAAACTGATATGCTGTAAATTCTCGATTGTAGAAGAAAGGTGGTTTAAAAAAACTTCTCAGTGACATAGGGATCCTTTGTAGAGCCAAACTGTTTGCCTTAATAGATGATGAAAGTTCTTTTATTTTATTTCTGTAACTATGCTGGATTGGTGCTTTCCCACTGATCTCCGCTTGTGAATGGTCACCAAAAGTTCTCTATTTTTAAAATACCACTATGGACATTGTACAAGCTGGTTGGGCAGCCCAGGAGAATCCACTTACTCATATTATAAATTAGTCTCACCTACCTAAACTTGGAGTATTCCACGATAATGTGTTCCTTTGGATGAGGAGGTACTGGAGGTGGGACATCTTTTTCATGATTCCCGTCATCGAAAATTGCAGAGTCTGTTAATGGGAAAAAGAGATATCTGATAAAATAGTCTGCTTTCTTTAACCATTTACTTTAAGAAACACTGACAGACACTTCATAGGTACAAGCACATGTTGTATACAGTAACAAGAACCAAAGATACACTTTCATATTTATTACAAGACTTCAGAGTCTCCAAGAGAAATTATATCAAATGAAAAAACAAGTAAATAACTAGAAAAGCTACAATTTCTGAGGAAATTGTGTGAAGTGTTCTTGCCTCCACCAGTAGTCTACAACTGGAGTGGGCGGAGTAACTGTTATTATTTATTTATATAGCACATTTAATTGCAACGTTGTTGCCCAAAGTGCTTCACAGTTACATTAAAACATACATTTATAAAAACATTAGCAGGTGTACAAAAGGCCCTGTCTATGACATCACTTGCTGCGCCAGCCTGGCACAGGTCAGAGTATTTTGGCGGTTGCCATCTTCAAACGGTCGTATTTTACAAACTATACATCCTACAGTGAGGAGCTTTATATTGTGAAATATTAAAAATGAAGTCGCAGTTTAGAAACTGCCCTTCAAGTTTGAGCTGGCTAGAGTGAAGTTTCAATGAATGTCAAGGGACGGCGTGTGTTGCAAACAAATGGTCATATTGTGAAAACTATCAGGACTATGGCTTAGCCGTGGACATTTTTAGTGGCAGCAGGGATAGCTGAACGTTTCGATATAAGATTTGTGTAGGTGGGCTTGAAAATGAGGGAGTGGTGGCAGTTTAGAAATCATGTCCTGAGTTTTTAGCTTTTGCCAGCTACCACTCTAGTTTTGAACATTTTGGCATTCATTCCTATGGGACCAATTTTGCCACAAGAACGACAATAGTCCGTGAACCATTCGGCGAAACGTTCCACAAAGTAATAGCAATCCAATCGGGAACAATCCACACGTTTTGGTATATTTCTGTCTATGTAGTGTAAAAACTGTGGGAGGAGTTAGGGTGGTAAATTTGGCTATAATAATATATATATATATATATATATATATATATATATGTGAGATAACATTAAGTAGTCTTGCTATGCAAGAACACTTAATAATACATCATGAAATGTTATACATCGTAGTTTTAACAGTGTAACATGTATGACGCTATATTCATAAGAACGGGTTTGTTTAGAAGCGCATATAGTTAAAAGATAAAGTTTAATGTACAATTTTGGGTCATAGTTGTTGGCTGAACAGAATGGCATAACTGATTATTTTAGTGTCAGACATATTCTCAACAATCTTGAGTGCTTATCTTGCCTACTCCCTTCCCATCAACATCTTCTCTAAAAGCAAATATGGGACATTTGGGGTTTGGGCTTGTACTATTTGATTACATGGTTGATATTCTCCGTTAATAACAATCATAGGATCCCCCGCCCAAAAAAAGTCTTCCTTCAATGTTTCCTAATGCAGGCAATTCTTTCATAAGACACAGCATTTAAAACGCTTTCAGAGGCGGACTGTTCTGTTTGATTTATCCCAAGCTCACTGCAATACGTGTAAATTGAACACAATTTAAATCAGTAGGCTTGTCACTACAAGCAGCTCAGGAAAGATGATATGTCTAGGAAGGAAAAGATAAGCTGATAAACCACACGGCAAAGCGAATTGATAAATGCAGATGGGAAAGTACAAAAGCCGAATAACTTTCAGTCTATTTCACAACTTAACACAGGAATCGATGGACAGTGATGGGAAGATAACTCTTGCAGTAGAGGAATTTAGATGTATAGACTTATATGTGTTATTGATTTAATGGGGAGAATGGAAATTAACTTTGGGAGAGACAAATAACAGAGTTTAAACAATAAATGGGCACGGGTAATGAGTTTGTGTTTGCAAACAGTGTTCCTTTCTGTTTTAGTGTTACTTTTAAGAATCACGGTTATAGGCACAACAAATCATATTTATAAAGAAGACCCACATTGTAAATGAAAACCCCTTCTTATTTTTAGAATGGTCTCTTGGTTACTTATCATCTTCAGAATAAAAGCCAAAGACATGTCCTACAAAGCCTGCATTACAATTGCACCTACCTATCTCATCTATTGAAATACTCAAAACTGACCTCATAGTTCTGTTTGAAATTTATTAAAGAGTTACTTCTCTCATCACTTCTTTCAACTTCAACTAATCACTAATTCAATGTAAACCACTTTTCGTTGTCAATGAAGCCACATTTTTAAAGCAATGGCCTATAGACTGTAAGCTCGTTTGAGCAGGGTCCTCTTCGACTTATTGTTCCTGTAAGTTTTCTTGTAATTGTCCTATTTGTGCTATGGAATATGTTGGCGCTATATAAATGGCAATAATAATAATAATAATAATAATAATAATAATAATGATAATGTGCTACTTGCTCCATAATAATCTACTATAGACAATGTGCAGCACTGCCATTCAGTGTCTCCACCCTCTGCATGGAGACACTGAACTTTCCTCATAGAGATGCATCAAATCAGTGCATTTCTATGAGGAGAGGCTAGGGACATCCAATCAGAGCTTGCACCTATAACTATGTTTTTTCCAACTATGATCCCCATTTGTCTGGTCACGTCAATATTAGTAACTATTGACTCTGATCAGTATGGAACTCCCTCCCTCTCTTCACTTTTTTAGTGAAAGAGGGAGGGAGATCTGTGTTTTAGGTAGAGAGATTTAGGTAGTTTTAGGTAGGGATTTCTAAAATAGTGAGACCCAAAAGCTCTTTTCAGAGCTATTAACCCCTATCCTGCCAGTGTTTACTGTATAGATAACTGACTTTTGCACAGCAGCACTGACTTTTGCTGTCTGACTGATTATGTCACAGAGGTCATATAGCGCTGAGGAGGCGTATGCCATCCTTGTGTTACAGTGTGATGCGTCTATGTCTGATTCCGCCTCTGATATTGACCCTGCCGGGTGCTCAGATACATCATCACTAGATACAGTGTCTGCTGCTAGTGATATATCTAGTGATGCATCTGTGGCTGCTAGTGCCCCTGCCAGAAGGAGACGTGCTGCCCCAGCTGGCAGAACTGCTGAGGAGTGGGTAGTGCCTCATCGCCAGAGGCCAGACATCCCACCCTTCACTGCAACTCCTGGCATCAATGTGGATGTTGCAGGATTTAGCCCTCAGCAGTTTATGGAGGTGTTTCTGGGCGATGATGTATTGGGGAATATTATTGCCCAAACTAATTTATATGCCCATCAGTTTCGTGCTTCTAAGTCGGAGTCTTTTTGGCAAAGCAGCAATGGGACCCCATCGATGTGCCAGGATTTTAGAAATTCTGGGCATTGACTATGCTGATGGGCATTATAAAGAAGCCCTCCATCCGCTCCTACTGGAGCAGTAGCCCCATCTGTTCTACCCCCATTTACTCCCAGTGTATGTCGAGGAAGAGGTGTGCCCCCCTATAGAGCATCCCCAGTTTGACAGGCTGTATAAAATCCGTCCCCTGATTACCCACTTCGCTATCCGTTTTGCAGAGGCCTATACACCTGGAAGGAATATATGCGTGGATGAATCCCTGATGAAGTATAAGGGAAGGCTGAGATTCAAGCAGTATATTCCTTCCAAGTGCTCCAGGTATGATGTAAAGATGTATAAGCTCTGTGATAGCGAGACTGGGTATACTCAGGCCTTCCGGGTGTACGAGGGAAAGGATAGCCACCTTGACCAGGGGCGGGCTGGGCCGGGGGGCAGGGAGGCAATTGCCCCCCAGGCCGCCCAAAATTATTTTAGGACCGGCCGCGGCGGGCCGGCCCTTTAAATGCTGCAGCCGCCGAGCGCTCTGTAAAGAGCGCTCAGACGGCTGCAGCTACTTTTCCCTCCCTCCCCTCCCCTGTAGGTGGCCGAGCTGCACTCCGGTCCGCGGTCCCGGCCGGAGTGATGGGAAGGTGCACACTGAGTGTGCACCTTCCTGTCAGTCCGGCCGGGTACAGGAAACAGAAACTCCTGTTCCGCGCGGAACAGGAGTTTCTGTTTCCTGTACCCGGCCGGACTGACAGGAAGGTGCACACTGAGCACCTTCCTATCACTCCGGCCGGGACCGCGGACCGGAGTGCAGCTCGGCCACCTACAGGGGAGGGGGTAAGAAGGGGGGGGAGAGAGAGAGAGTAAAAAAAGGGGGGGGGGGAGAGAGAGTAAAAAAGGGGGGGGGGAGAGAGAGTAAAAAAAGGGGGGGGGAGAGAGAGTAAAAAAAAGGGGGGGGAGAGAGAGAGTAAAAAAAGGGGGGGGGAGAGAGAGTAAAAAAGGGGGGGGGGAGAGAGAGTAAAAAGAGGGGAGGGGGGAGAGTAAAAAGAGGGGAGGTGGGGAGAGTAAAAAGAGGGGAGGGGGGAGAGTAAAAAGAGGGGAGGGGGGAGAGTAAAAAGAGGGGAGGGGGAGAGTAAAAAGAGGGGAGGGGGGGAGTAAAAAGAGGGGAGGGGGAGAGTAAAAAGAGGGGAGGGGGAAAGTAAAAAGAGGGGGGGAGAGTAAAAAGAGGGGAGGGGGGAGAGTAAGAAGAGGGGGGGAGAGTAAGAAGAGGGGAGGGGGGACAGTAAGAAGAGGGGAGGGGGGGAGAGTAAGAAGAGGGGAGGGGGGAGAGTAAAAAGAGGGGAGGGGGAGAGTAAAAAGAGGGGAGGGGGGAGAGTAAAAAGAGGGGAGGGGGGAGAGTAAAAAGAGGGGAGGGGGGAGAGTAAAAAGAGGGGAGGGGGAGAGTAAAAAGAGGGGGGGAGAGTAAAAAGAGGGGAGGGGGGAGAGTAAGAAGAGGGGGGGAGAGTAAGAAGAGGGGAGGGGGGACAGTAAGAAGAGGGGAGGGGGGAGAGTAAGAAGAGGGGAGGGGGGAGAGTAAGAAGAGGGGAGGGGGGAGAGTAAGAAGAGGGGAGGGGGGAGAGTAAGAAGAGGGGAGGGGGAGAGTAAGAAGAGGGGAGGGGGAGTAAGAAGAGGGGAGGGGGGAGTAAGAGGGGAGGGGGGAGTAAGAAGAGGGAAGAGAGGGAGTAAGAAGAGGGAAGAGAGGGAGTAAGAAGAGGGGGGAGTAAGAAGAAGGGGGAAGTAAGAAGGAGGGGAGATAAGAAAAAGAGGGGGGTAAGAAGAAGAAGGGGGGAGTAAGAACAAGAGTGGGGAGTAATTAGAAGAAGGGGGTAAGAAGAAGAGGGGGGAGTAAGAAGAAGAGGGGGGAGTAAGAAGAAGAAGGGGGTAAGAAGAAGGGGGTAAGAAGAAGGGGGGTAAGAAGAAGAATGGGGTAAGAAGAAGAAGGAAGGGGTAAGAAGAAGAAGAGGGGGTAAGAAGAAGTAGGAGGGTTAAGAAGAAGAAGGGGGGTAAGAAGAAGGGGGGAGTAATAAGAAGAACAAGGGGGGGAGTAAGAAGAACACAGGGAGGAGGGGGTAAGAAGAACACAGGGGGGGTGAGAACACACAGAGGGAGGAGTGAGAAGAACACAGGGAGGGTGGAGGGGGGATGAGAAGAGCACAGGGAGGGTGGGTGAGTGTGAGAAGAGACCGCTAGGGGATGGTGGGGGAGAGGAGAGACCATTAAGGGTCAGGGGAGAGCTCTAAGGGACAGAAGGGACAGCTCTATAGGACAGGGGGCAAGACAGGGAGCTCTTTAACACTACGCGCACACACACACACACACAATGCATCCCTATACATACACAGAAACACACAATGCACCCCTATACATACACAGAAACACACAATGCATCCCTATACATACACAGAAACAGAACATGCTTCCCTTACACACAGAGAAACACACAATACATCCATTACACACACACACAATGCAACCCTTACACACAAAGACAATGCATCATTTGCACACATACACATACACATACAATGCAAACCCTTACACACACATGCAAACACACACACTGTTTTTCTTACATACACACAGAAACACAATGCATCTCTTACACTCAATGCACACACATACAGACACACACCTTGCATCCCTTATGCATACAAACACAGATTCACACAATGCATCCCTCACACACAACCAGAAACACATAATACATCCCTTATACACACAAACACACTGCATCACCTGCACAAACTGGTATCCCTATACACTACATACCATAAGCACACATATGAGATAACACATAAGACATCCCCTACACACTCCACTCCCTGTGAGCGAGCTCATGGGTGGGTGGAACAAATAAGTGGACTTATGAGTGGGCCTTATGGGCATACTCACCGTCAGGCACTGGGGCCCAGACCTTGAGCTGTGTAAGAGGCCCCCAAAAAATGGAGCTGCTTCCAATTCTCCCAGAACGTTGAATTTTGTGACCACAGTTGCAAACAGCCTCCAGAGGTCCTGTTCTACACCAGACCAGTGGAGCCAAACTGCAGCCCATCATCATCCTCATCTAATTGTAAGTAGGCAATCTAGTATATTATTAGTGACACTAATCTATAATTTACCTCACATTAAAGGGACACTATAGCTTAATGAAGTGGTTCTGGTGTCTATAGCTGGTCCCTGCAGGCTTTTTAATGTAAACACACACTGTGTGCAGCACTGGCGTTAGTTCATATGGCAGATCATATGGGTGGGGCATTGTGATGTCACATGGGGGGGGGGGCAAATTTATATTTTGTCTAGGGCGGCAAAAATCCTTGCACCTCTGATCCTGGGCAGGTGCACCAGTCTACTGGTGACCCACAGGAGGGGAGTGCACTGATTGCACTGCACTCTCCTCCTGCCCAGACCCGTCTTGACCGCAGTGCAAGTGCCCTCTGCCCCTAATTTACAGTGGCTCACACTCACAACAAGCAGTGCCTAGAGCCCTTTGCAGAGACGGAAACAAAGAGGTTCTGCGGCAGCTGGCCGTCCTGCAAGCATTACATTAAACAGCTGTTCCCCATGCAGCCACAGATGGTGTTGTGCTGGGAGACTGTGATTACTCTTCACTTCCTCCCAGCCTACAGAGCAGCGCATGGGGGAGAGAGGAGGAGGCATGATTTAATCTTGAATAAATCCTCTAAGCCAACCTTTATAAATTTGGGGGGATCAGCTCTGTTTCCACAGTTTATTGGTGTTTGCTCTCATCTCTGTATTAATATTGAGGGATGTCTAAGTAGTAACATCAGTGTGTGTCAGCAGGGCCAGCCGTTAGGGTGGGCAAGCTGAGCGGTCACGCAGGGTGCCATGACAACAGAGGCGCCCGGCGGCCAACACAGCTCACAAGTTGGGTACACCAGCATATTTAATTTAAACGATTCGCTGGTGGTCCACTGGTGCGCACCAGCAGTAGGTGCAGTCAGATCATATCCTCTCCCTCGTGGTTCCGGCGCTCAGTTAGTGAGTCAGAGCACAGGCTCAGAGATTCTCAGCCTGTGCTCTGACAACATTGAAAGTCAGAGCCGTGAAGGAGCGGGTATGGCAAAGAGCTACTGATTAGCATAACATCAATATCCGTTATAAAACCAGGAAAAGGTGGGCATGGATGGTGAACTGATTTGGTGGCGCAATGGGCCACTTGACTGGTTTTGCCCCCCAGGCCTAAGGCGGCCAGCCCTCCCCTGACCTTGACCCTCCAGGTTGCCCAGAACATATGGGAACAAGTGGCAAGATTGTATGGGACCTGATATTCCCCCTGATGAACAAAGGGTACCACTTGTATACAGACAATTTTTATACAAGTGTCCCTTTGTTCAAGCTACTGTATTGTTTTGATACATTATCTTGCGGTACAATAAAAAAAGAACCACGCAGGTGAAAAATAACCACTACACACTTTCTCCAATTTTATGGGCTAAAATGGTTGCATTAAAGCCCTCCATATACAATACCTTGGGGTGTCTACGTTTCAAATATATACACTTTCATGGCAATAAATAAAACTGGGGTACATGATAAGCCCGAAACTAAAGATAGGGCTATCAGAAGAAATACACTCAAATTCATCTCAAATTACAAGGAATACAATTGTAACTGAATCTTCCCAAAATCCTGGCAAACCTATGCATGGGGGGCATGGGTGTACTCAGGAGGCCTTGCAGAACCTGCAGTGTTTTCTTGCAATAACCAACAACAGGCTCTCCTAAATCACAGTCAAAAAGCAACGTGTGTGTAGAAATGAAAACCGAAAAATTACCACCACACACTTTCTCCAATTTTTTTTTACTAAAACGATTGCATCAAAGGCATATAAACAATCCATATACAATACTGTGGGGTGTCAACGTTTCAAATATATGCACGGACATGGCAATAAAATAAATTGGGATATCTTAAAAAGGCCCCCAAAAAGAATATAGGCAAAGAAGAAATGTCAAATTTGAAAAACATGTCAGAAGTTTGGCATTGCGCCCCCCAAACAACCCTATGCATAGGTGGTATCACTGTACTCAGGAGATGTTGCTAAACACATATTGGGGTGTTATTTGGCAGTAACACCGAACAGGAGCTGAAAATCCATAAAATACAATGTAAGAGAAAAATAACAAAAAAAATGTCTACTCAAAAGTTTGACATAAACTGGAGGTAGAATTAGTGCATGGAAAGTGTTAAAATACCACCATTTAAAATACACTGGGGTGTCTACTTTTCAAAAATATATGGTTTGATGGGGGTAAATTACATTGGCCAGTTTCAAAAATGTCCCAAATAGGACATGAGTGCTTGATGACCAGCTGTGACAATTCCAAATTGAAAAACTGGAATATGCACCCTCCAAATAAGGTCTTTTAGCCCCCACCTGTACATGGGCCATATCACTGTACTCAGGAGTTCATATTAGGGTGTTCGTTGGCAGTAACCCTTAAAGTTCTCAGTACATGTATTCTTAAATTGTAAGGGGGGGTAAAAAAAAAATCCCATTATATATATATATATATATATATACATATATATATATATATATATATATAATTTTTTTTATTTGGCATATATTGGTGGTAAAATGGTTGCATGAAAAGAGTCAAAATACCCCAATTTTAATACCTCAGGTTGTCTTCTTTTAAGAAATAGATACATGTGAAGAGTTATTCAGGTATTCCTGACAGATATCAGTGTTACAATGTAACGTGCATTAATTTTGAAAATAAAAAATAAACTTGGAGAAAAAAAAAAAAAAAAAGGTAAGAACATTTTAACATTGGATAGTTCTAATATCATGACAGAATTTAGAAACTATGTTTTTTTGGCGGTTGTAGATGTGCAACAGATTTTGGGGGTCAAAGTTCGAAAAAAGTTCATTATTAAAAAAAAATGTCATATTTTATAATTCTTTTTATAGTAAATTATATGATATGATGAATATAATGGTATCTTTAGAAAGACCGTTTAATGGTGAAAAAAAACAGTATATAATGTGTGTGGGTACAGTAAATGAGCAAGAGGAAAATTACAGCTAAACAAAAACACTGCAAAAATGTCCTTAACAGTAAGAAAATTGAAAATTGGTCTGGTCACTAAGGGGTTAAAATATAAATCTCTGGAATGTGAATATAGGGATAACAGTGAAATTATAGAGTCATTTCACTCCTCCACACACACTGACAGTAGGAGTGACATAACCCATTTAAATTTCCTGTGCTGTTTAAAACAAGGTGGGGGGTAGGGGTTATCAGCAAATTTACAAGCATTGTATGAGTGGCAACTGACTTTTAGAATAGAACGTGTGTTTCTTTACAGGCTGGAATTAATGAGAATTAGGCTTTGGACTAGATTTCATTCTGCAAAACATATGAACATAAAACCATTTATACTTTATTTAGGTATTGAAAAGGTTAACTACTAAATAAAAACTTACTAGATGTAAAAAATAAAAGTAGGAAAAAAATATAATAAAATCTTGGAAAAAGAAAATATATCAAAGCGTTCTGTCAGGGTCGGCTCTAAGTTAAGGACATGAAAAAGAATCATGTACTGACAGTGTAGCCCTGAGATACACAACAACATGATTCTATTGCATTAACCTAGACATTACAAGTGAGGCCGTCTCACAAAGTTGAACTCTCTGCAATGTTAGCAGTTGCTAAGAATTTACTAGTGTTCAGTGATAAACATAATAAACTGTAATAAAAGAGAAAACAACAAAACAAAAATGATTTACAAAAATAATAATGACAGGCACAAAAAGGTATGCATAGGCCACATGCACAAGACTTCTAATATTATGGGAAAACCGTTCCCCTACCCAAAAAAAAAAAAAAAAAAAAAAAGGAGGGGGAATCAATCTGCCCAAACTACTGTCAACTTTTTAATAGTTTTAAAGGGATACAGTAAGCACCAAAACAACGTTATACTTCATTACTTGATTGCACATTACATTTAGCTTAGAATTCATTATCTCCTGCTCTGTTAATAGCCTTCTAGACCCTGCAGGAGCCTTCTGTGTGTTCAATTTATGTTGCAGAAGATACAAACTTTTAAAGTAAGTTGTCTGATTGAAAATTAAACCATGTCAGTCACAGCCAGGGGGGGTGTGGCTAGGGCTGCATGAACAGAAACATAAGTTATTTAACTCCTAAATGGAAAATAATTGAGCAGTGAGACTGCAGAGGCATGTTCTATACACCCAAAGTTGTTTTGATGCCAATAGTATCCATGTAAGTGGAGCTGTCACATCTCTGGAAATTGCATAATTAAATAAAACATTGGAAATCATATTTAAAGGGAGACTACAGTCACCTGAACAACTACAGCTTAATATAGTTCTGGTGAGTATAGCATATCACTGCAAACTTTTTGCTGTAAACACCATCTTTTACAGTGGCAGTCACTCAGATGGTCACCAGGGTGCTTCCTGGGTTAGTGCTGCATAACGTCAGCATCTCTGCATGGAGGTGATGAACTTTCCCCATAGAGATGCAATGACTCTATGAGGAGATGCTTATTGGCGTTGTTTTGCCTATAGAAAAGCTTTGAATTGGCCGAGATTGTCAATTCTGATGATCGGAGCGGATCGGGGCTAGGCCAGCGCTGGCTGACCCGTGCAGCGTTGTAATAAAGGTGAGTCATCAACTTATTTAAGTGGGCCGGTAAGCTAAATAGTGTTTAGCCTTCTGGCCCCCATTTGTATTGCTGACCCTATAATGTTTTTTTAGCTTACATTAACCTTATCTTCATCCTATGCTCCATTTTTTAAATATAAGTTATAGATTTAGCAGGTGTTCATTCCTGTTCAGTAGGGCACAGAATGCAAATGCAGATGAGAACAGAAAAGCTGTTTTGGTATCTCATCTTCAACTAACTTATTCAACTGGTAGAAAAGGGCATACTTTATAACAATGATTGACATGGTCTCAAAATTGAGGTACCAGGTTCCAGGATAGTCTTGTGGATTTAATTTCATTTTAGAATCTCAGCCAGGGAGTAAAAACTCACTTGGTCCATGGGAAATGCTCAATCATCCAGCTTATTTTGTAACACAGGATAAAGAAAAACATGCAACATTTCAGGCCATAGGCTTTAATGAAGCACGGGACACAATGTTGCATGTTTTTCGGTATCATGTGTCACCCTATAAACTGGATTAATTGAGAGTTTTCCGTGGAATTGTCATTTGTTCCTGCTTGCATGCTGTAGGGGACCGTGGATCCAACCCACCGTGCTCTGGCCTGTGCACAATTCGCCTTTATAGCTCTAGCATTGAGTGCCACACCTGCCTTAACTAGGGAGGTGTTTCTGATTTCAGTAGGAATGTTATAAACTGTCACAGACATGTACATTATGTGAGTGAAAAGTTAATTTAATCAAAGTATTTCTCCCTAACTGCTCCCCATTCAGCCACCAAACCCAGAAGCTAAAATGTTACTTTGTGGGGTATTTGCAATAAAATTCAAAGACCCCGAAAGTGGCTGTTCTGCTTTAAGAGAATGTTACACATATTTGTATTTTATTTTTTTGTTAGTTTTGGACTGATAACTGCCAGAAAGTGTCTGCACAGCTGCAACAATGTTTTTTTTGTATTTATTTATTTTTCCACTATCCCAACATTTTCATTTATTGAAATTGCTGCCTCACATGTCTGCAAACAGCTCAACTGCCTGGAAAAAACAAAACGTAAACCCTGAGTCAGCTACTGTCTTCCCGTTTACACATTCTCTTGTGTTTAACTCCTTGACTGCCTAAGGGGCCTGCATGTCTTTTGTATGTATAAAAAGATCTCTTCTGAGATCGGCTTGAACCAGCTGCAAGTCTAAATCTATTCTTATTCTATTTTGTTTTTAATAATTATTTATTCCCACAGACAGACATGGGATAAACATTACATTAGACAATAAAGGAGAAACATAAACGAGCCCATATTAGTGCATAAGAGATTATCTGTCTGGACTATATTTTTTGTATTTTTTTTTTTTTTTTTTTTAATGCCTAACACCAACTGTGGACAAACAATTAGAATAGTTCTCTAATAAAATAGATCACTTAGAGTAAACAAAAAAAAAAAAAAACAATAGTAAGCTGAGAGTAAACAAAAAACGGGACACATTTTGTATCTCTTATGTGTTTGATGATTATATGACATAGAAGGCACAGAGTATCAAAAATATATTAAAGGGATAAACAAAGCTTCTGGTTATTTTTAAAGAACGTTAAAACTAAAATAAGTAAAATAAAACTGTAATATAATTTGGATATCCTGGATAAATAGCCTTGTTTAAAGTTGTCTAGTAGAGTGACAATATCACTGTATTGCGACTTTGCAAACCCCCCCTGTAATTATAATTAATTTTATAATTTAATACTTTATAGTACCTTGAGGGTTAACCATGCAACATGTGACATTGGTACCTTTTAGCCTTTCTGACACACCATTCTGTTCTGTAGCAGGTGGGTTCTCCAGTGCACCTTTCATCGCAGTTCCAAAATCTGATCGATCCTAAAAAGACACACACACAGAGCCATCAGATGAGAGTAAAGATATCCTTATCATATAAACAAAGTCACCTTTATGCTCATTCACAGCATCCGGTTATTACCGCAGGATGAAGACTTCATGATATGCAGTAGCTATTTAAAAAGATGGTAGCGGTGCTTTTATTAGGGAGACATAAAGCACGTGGTGCATGGCTTGGATTTATCCAACTGGTCACAGCAATGGTTGTTCCAATTACTAAAGGATGAAATTTAGTTTTCCCCATTGGGTGGCAATGATCCCAAATATTATAGAGTAATCTCAATATCAACTAGTAGTTTCTTCTTTTATTCTGTATCTTTGCTACACTTACACAATTTTCAGTAACAAGGAGGACAGTTTAAAATGTAAAACAGACAACAATTTGTCCTCATCACCCCCTCCCCCATCTCAACTTTTTTTTAAATGTATTATCCATGCCACATTTTTTATAAAGATTAGTACCAATCACAACATGTTTCATTTAACATATTGATATATATCACAGTAATTATGTATTTTATTGTCTCTCATGTAATTTACAAACTTAAAAATGGGAGGTGAAAGGGGAATCACCTAGGGCCTCTTTTCATCTAAATCCGGCCCTGCCTATAGTGATCCTTTAATGTGAATTATCAACAGTAGACCCCTGCTCTTCTTAGTGATTTAAAGTTGTTGTAATACTTTGCCTATATGTGATTGTCTTGTTGCAATATATGATTCTGGAGGCATCATAATATGTGCCTATTATAACATTCTAAATATGGTAGTTACTTAATTTGTGTTCCCAAATCAAATACACATTCTCATCTTCATTAAATACTTCTACATATGATCATTATAGTGCACTAATTAATTTATTGTTCCTTGTACTACCCTGGATTTCCCTCTCAAGTAATACCCCCATTTTCATGCCACTCTGACTTCCAGCAGCTTAATGAAGCTGTAATTTTTTTATTTATTATATATATATACACACACACACACACACACACGTGCGTATGTGTGTGTGTGTGTGCGTGCATATGTGTATGTATTCGCCTTTTCACAGAACATTATCCCACAGCTACAGTTACTGAACCAGTACAAAAATTCAACTCAGGCAAGATTTTCAAACCACTCCAGGTGCCTTATGGACCTGCTCTGTATGCATTGACATACAAGACAAAGGCTGAATTACCATAGCAGCTGGAGAGCTAATGTTTGTCTATAGGTGGTTTGAAACGTTAAATTGGTAAGATATCTTAATTAATACAATTGTTTGATTTTCATGGTCTACACATAGCTTTACTCATAAATTATTGTTTTAGCAAGAGTGCTAAAAATAAACAAAAAACCTTAACATCCACCCGTCTAAGACAAAACCTAAAAAAAAAAAGTATATTCTAAGGTTGAGAGGTTGGAATAATACGTTATGCAGTTAAATCAAATGCAACTATTTCAATTCCATCGCAGGATCTAATTTTTGGAATAGTCTAAGGCTTTTGCAAATCCCAACATTAAAATATGTTGTTTTTGCTCAATTGGGAACGCTAGTTAACTGATGGGAAAGATACGAAAACCTCACATGTATATGCTTACAACCAGTTCTCTCGTGCTCCAGAAATCTCTCTCCATCTGGAATAAGAGCCTGCAGCATGTACTCCAGAACATGACCAATGCCAGTTGCCTTAAGCATCCGAGCCATTCTTTCATAGATATAAATTCAATATGTCGATCTGCCTCGGAGCCTAGGAGAACATCCAATTTTCAGTTCTAATGGCTGGCAGTTTAATGTGCAGATTTTCTCAATTACTATCGCAAGATGGTGTGAATAGATATTAATATGTTCTTTTATATTGCATATTTCTTCAACGAGTTAAGGGTATAATGGATTTTTTTATGTATTTATTTAACCAACATCTGGTACAGGTGAACACAGCAAGACTATGTAAAAATAATTTAAATATAGATACTCTGATGCACTGGAGTATAGTGAGAATTTGTGAATTTACAAAATATACACACAAATGCGGGGGGGGGGAAGGGGGGGGAGAGTGCTTTTCAAGCACTTTGATAAATGTCACAATCGATATCCCAACAACTGATCAGCTACCGGCCTAATTAAAGTATTCAGCTTGTAAAACACAGCTGCCATGGAAGCTTCCATTAGTGTCTAAGCCAATAAAAAGATAATGGATTCTTTAAAGATATTACGTTCATTCCGTGATGCGATGCATTAGAAAGACAGGTTATTTCGGGGGGGGGGGGGGACCCACTCATTTTCAAATGGAATTACAATTGAACATCCAGCACACCATATAAAAATTAATTTCTGTTTAGGATGAGTCTGATTTAATATATGCCTCATTATGTATATGGAAGAGGGAATGCTTTGGACTGGCGTTTGCTTGACGGATCCAGAACTATGATTTATGCAAAAAAAAATATGTTGACTGTTTAAGTGAGGCTCTTCGATTTGGTAGACACTGGTATTTAAATCACTGTGGTTGCTGTGAAATCTAAATGATGTATTATTTTTCTGCCAACTGTGGCATAGCGGCTCCTCCTTCCCTATTAATGTACATATATCTGTTTGTAGCACAGCTAATGTACTCAATGGATGAAGAGAAAATGCCACAGTTTATGCACCAATTGCTTGTCTGTCTTCAAAAGATTTCATTAAATTAAATATATATATATATATATATATATTTGATGGTAATATACAAAGGTTCTTGAATGTTCGGAACTCAAGTTCTTTCTTAGTCCCTAAAGGTGTTGCAGACTCGCAGGGATTTTGAGACATAGGTTAAGGTAATAAAAACCACAGAAAGAGTCAAAAGCTGCATTCCTGCCATATTCAAAGGGTAGTTTATATTGTTAGGAGTCCACGTCTTCAGTGAAGATGTGACCCAGGAGCTAAACTCAGGGGAAGTAGCTGTACATGGGTTGCTCTCAAGTTTAGCTGATCAGGGAGAGGGAACACTATGAGGAACAACCAGCCAGTTTCATACTGTGCATTTCACCCGGATAACAGATAAGCAAAATAACAGATGAGAGCTGAAATTGCTCATAAATCGGTTCTGGAAAGATAAAAAATTCACGTCCCTGTCTAATGAATAAAAGCCTCTTTTTTTTAGTATTGTGATTGCTGTAAGATGCCGCTGTGCCTGTATATCTGGTGGTGTTTGCTTTGAAAGACTAGCTTAGGGCAGCCCAAAATGCATTATTTCAGTGTATACTGAACCACAACACTCCGGATGTTAAAACCTGCAATTCAGCAACAGCTAATAGACTCCACCTGACACTTCAAAGTTCAAACTGCCAAGAAATGTTTTAATTTGTTTTTGAAAATAATACTTTATTTTCCCTTTCTCTTAGTTTTCATCTTAAAGGGACACTATAGTCACCAAAACAATTTTAGCTTAATGAAGCAGTTTTGGTGTATAGATCATGTCCCTGCAGCCTCACTGTTCTTTTCTCTGCCATTTAGGAGTTAAAGGGACACTATAGTCACCAGAACAACAACAGCTTATTAAATTGGTTCTGGTGGGTAGAATCATTACCTTCAGGCTTTTTGCTGTAAACACAGTTTTTCAGAGAAAACATTACAGCCTAGTGATAACTCCACTGGCCACTCCTCAGATGTCTGTTAGAGATCCTTCTTCGGTCATGGCTGCCTAAAATGCATCCAAACATTCAGCGTCTCCTCCCTCTGCATGCAGACACTGAACTTTCCTCTTAGAGATTCATTGATTAAATTTAACTCTATGAGGAGATGCTGATTGGCCAGGGCTGTGTTTGAATCATGCTGGCTCTGCCTGCGATCTGCCTCTTTGTCAGTCTCAGCCAATCCTATGGGGAAGTAATGTGATTGGATCGGGCTACCACTTCCGATGATGTCAGCAGACGGCTTTTTTTTTTTTTTTTTAGGCAAACAACATGCAGGTGTACAGCTTCTGGCTTGAATGCAGTAAGATTTTGCTATATTTAAAGGGGGCATGAGGGGCCCAGGGGGCCTTGATGGTGGTTTTAACACAATAGGATCAGGAATACATGTTTGTGTTCCAGATCCTATAGTGATCCTTTAAATCACTTTGTTTATGAACCCTAGTCACACCTTCCTGCATGTGACTAGCACAGCCTTCCATAAACACTTCCTGTAAAGTCATCTAAAGTGTATCCTTTATTGCAAGTTCTGTTTGATTTAGATGTTCTTATCCCCTGCTATGTTAATAGCTTGCTAGACCCTGCATAAGCCTCCTGTATTTGATTACAGTTCAATTTACAGAGCAAGAGACAACATTGTTTAACCCCTTAAGGACCAAACTTCTGGAATAAAAGGGAATCATGACATGTCACACATGTCATGTGTCCTTAAGGGGTTAAGGACACATGACATGTGTGACATGTCATGATTCCCTTTTATTCCAGAAGTTTGGTCCTTAAGGGGTTAAGGTAAATTACATCTGATTGAAAGTGAAACCATTTTTTTTTTTCATGCAGGCTCTGTCAATCATAGCCAGAGGAGGTGTGGCTACGGCTGCATAAACATAAACAAAGTGATTTAACTCCTAAATGGCAGTGAATTGAGCAGTAAAACATGATCTATACCAGGGATAGGCAACCTTCGGCACTCCAGATGTTGTGGACTACATCCCCCATAATGCTCTTACACTCATAATGCTGGCAAAGGATCATGGGCGGTATAGTCCAAAACATCTGGAGTGCCGAAAGTTGCCTATGCCTGATCTATACACCAAAACTGCTTCATTATGCTAAAGTTGTTTAGGTGACTATAGTGTTCCTTTAAATGTCCTGTTACAAACTGTAAACGAAGATTCCTGCTAATGGAAATGGCACCCTCTTATGCGTCCACTACACTCAATTCCACTTACGGCCACAGAAATTTAATTTTGTTTTGTTTTTGGATCCCATACTAGAGTCAAACGTCTGTGCCCTGGAGCACCTGGCACTTGTAATATTGTGCACAAACAGAACTCATTTTCTTTTGTGTTGCAACTTTGGTTTAGAAATAGAATTTCTGTCACATTGGATTAAGCATGTTTGCTATTGATGTCTCGCTATTAGTACTGTAAAACGCCTTGTATTTAGGAGATCAATCCCATAAGGAGTAAATTCATTGAGGGGTCAATTCACACCGAGTAACATTGGGAAGCTCATAGAACTTGGAAACGGGACAAGTATCATTCACCAGACACCTGTAAGCTTTACTGTATTTCCCTCACTGTCTTCATTAATTCATTCAAATTGAGGCATATCATGGTATGCAAGTCAAGGAGTTTCATAGGGTTAATGAACATCTATGGGAAATCTATGTTTTTAAAAGAAAGAGAGAAGAACCCCAACATGTTTCTCTATAAAGATTGGTGCATTTGGCCTGGTTAGCGAATACAGAGAAGTAAAAAAATAAAAATATTTGAGAATCAAAAAATCCAGCCTCATGCATCGTATGCTTTATTGTAATGCTGCAAGTAGAACATGTTGGATTTGACATACCCGCGAATAATGTTTTAAAGATCCAAATGACCTGGTTAAAGGAACACAATACCCTCAATGTGAGGGTTTAAAAGGTGAATATTTCTCACCTTGCAGTGCTTGCCGCAGGGAAACATTTGAAGACTGCAGTGTTCATGCACCAAAACACTGTGTAGCACCAAACACATGGTCGCTATGAGAAAAGTTTGGCTTGGCAAGTGGGGCCCCGGGCATTAGTGACTTAGTGTAATGCAGACAGCCAGTAGAGGCATGTTAACCCTGCAATGCAAACATTGCCATACCTACAGAACAGAGACATGGGACCCAGACCACTTCATTGAGATAAAAGTGTTCTGGGTGTCTATTGCGTCTCTTTAAAAATATAACAAAAAGCAGCGAAAACACATTTCAACAAAATGAGATAATTTAATTAACAAATTAATCAGTTAGCAACGTTGATTAATTAACTAATTATTTTAAAAGTGCTAATTGTTTTAGCCAGATTACAAGTATTCTTGTGGCATCATAGTTCTGTTCTTTTATTTATTTATTTTTATTTTTAGCTGCACCAAAATATCTTTTAGATTTTATTCAATGATTTTAAAATACACCTGCAGGCAAAATGTATTTGGATGTTCCTCTGTATGCTAAGGATGGAGGAGAGGGGTCGGTCAGGTAGTAAATAAATACCATTGTGGGATTTTGGAGATATCAAATAAAGGGCGATATGATTGATTGCATTATTTTTCCTCATAGAGAACATGTAAACATTATTTTTTGTTTTCTTGTTTATCACACTACTCACCATATATGAATGTTCTGCGGAGACAAACATATACAGAACAAAAACATACCTTTGCACAAAAAAAATCTACATAATGAATTTTTCAATGGGCCACAGGACGTGTATTCATGATCTGTGGTCCCTGCTTCACTGCTCCACTTATGGCTGCAGCCGTCAATGAATGCTCGGGAGATGAATCATTCGTCACTATAAATGGATAGATCTATTCCATCTAGTGCCATTAAATCTATATCTCATATTTATGTATCTCCCATACCTATGTGCGGTTCATAAAGTGTGCATAGGTTTACCGCACCCTATCCATCACATTTGTTGTATATTAATGTAATAGTGTTTCAAGCTTCAAAGTTTGACATTCTGACGGCTCTGAAATGATGTGACTTCTAAGGTAGAAAACACAAAAGGAAAGAGCTTTTACCATGCAGAAATAGCTGAACCCTAACTCACATGAAAACAAGTGATTTGTGTCGTAAAAATGTTTAACTCCTTTCCTCCCAACCCCATGTATACAGGAGTTATTTTGTTTTGCATTAGGGGATGCAATATGACCTTAAATATATACTCTTAATTATTTACTTAGTGCATGGAAAGGCGTTTATGCAATTTGCTGCTTTTTTTGGGGGGGGGGGGGGAGGGAGGTGCGGGATAGGGGGGAGGCTTATAAAATAAGTGGAGGTTTCTGGTTATCAGGTGTTGGACTTTAAATTAAGTAATAGGATCACCGTCCAACCCCTCTTTCCCAAACCATAGCTAGTGGGTAGGAGCTAGTAAAGTTAGAAAAAGGCTGGGTAGGGTAAAGCCCCCATCCATGGGCAATAACTGTGGGCTCTAATTAAAAATAAAAGATGGTATGGACAATAAAACAACCATGCCATTGTCCACCCCCAACATTTATTTTACCTAAGCCTCGTCACCACCCCCTAGTGGCTAAGATTTGAAAACCTACACTACCTACCTACCCACCCCTCCTTACCATAATAATACTGAGGGGGAGCAAAAACACCAATACTTGTAAAAATCTGAACTCTTGGGGGCGGAGCCTGGCTTCCTAGCAGGGTGGACGTGCTACACGATAGCTCCTGCAAACTAGCCGCAAAAACGGGGCATATACCTCGAATTATTGCACACACACCGCTGGGAAGGTGACTACAGAGTGGGGGAGACCCAGGCAAACGTATTGATACCACACATGATCCCGCGATTCACCGGGTCCCCTCGAATCCAGCTTGAGGCCTACCTGCAAACGAGCCAGGGAGAGGCGGCCGCTCTCCTCGTTGGTAACCCTGCAGATGGCAACCTCGACGTACTCACCTCTTATTTCCCCCCCCCCGCCCCTTCTGGACTGGCGGGGGTCATCTCGATCCTCGCTGGGGACGATAACCCCCAAGCCACGACCAGCACAGGAGACAAGACCTCATGCGAGCCGAAGCGACCCTGGCACAAATAAGATGGTGGCACGGACACAGTCCATAAATAACCGCACACTCAGCAAGCCCCCCAAGTGCACGAGAGAATTCTATAACCGGCTATGTGCCAATCTGTGGACCAAGCTTCACGCCCGGGGACAGGCATTCAAGCGGGCGATAAAAATGGTAATGGCATGGATCCGCCCGGTGACACGACGCCAAATAGGCGGGAATCCCCCCCCATACCTCCACAGCAGTCCCTCGACAAAGCAGAACCCACAAACCGGCACGGAGGGCCAGCACCCATACCCTCATGCCCCAGCAGGCGACTTACCGACGAGCAAGTTCTGCTCGCACCTCAGCGACTCCAACAACTCTCAGCATGCAGTGCACGGCTCCACACACGAGCACCCACGGTGCCGACCACGATATTGACCAGGAGACAGCACAGCACCACGCCAGCAGGACACACAGACGGAGATCCCCCACACAGCCCGCAAGAGAGAAAGCATGGAAGATTGGGAGAGAAGTGCCAACAATGAGACCTTCACAGCGGGACTATGTGCTGTTGCACCACCTACCGCAGGGAATACTCACCCAGCCCCGTCAAGGCATCGGCTGACCCCACAGGGACTGAAACTCTAACTCAGGCATAGTATCATCAGACACTTGACTCTCTTTGCCCCTCTGGAACTCACACGAATGTCTGCTGACGTATATCATTTATTTTATGATCCTAACTATGTTCAGTCTTGTTTTCCTACATATCCCATCACTCGCAGCCAAAATGGAGGCTATTAAGCTAAGATTCTAAGAGGTTTTGCTTATAACTTTTACTTTTCAAATCAATGTTTTCAACTCATGCTCCACACAGTTAACACTCTGGCACTGCAATTATCTAGCTTGTATATTTTTCATAAAACGCGCAGATTAAGCCAACAAGTTCAACTATAATTTGTAGTCAATAGACGTCTACGCTTTGTTTGCATTTCTAATTTTAAAAATGTGCACTACTTCCAATGCCATACTTGTAAAATCTATATCTCATGCCCACGCTTACGTATGTCATTGTGGCAGAGTAAGCCGCTATGTTCACTCTTGCACGCAAAAAATAAAGAATTTAAAAAAATTAAAAAATAAATAAATCTGAACTCTTATTTTCTTCAGTCCCAAAACATCAAAAATAAAATCCATAAAAGCACATAGCAACTATTAAAAATAAAAAAGAACAGATTTGCAAAAAACAACAACAAAAAACTGAAAAACAAGTAAAAACTGCAACACAATAAAAATATTTCATGTGTGCCCCACTGGGGTCCACTTCAGAATGATGAGGGTTTTCCCATACTATACAAGCTCAGAGTGCTCCCATTGATTGGTTTCCAAGCCAATCAGAGTGCACTGACTTATACTGCTTAGCATTGGAAAATCCCATACCCTTATTAATACCCTAACCGTAATAATATTAGAGCTCTAACTGCTGCCCATGTGTGAAGGCTGAGGGCATGCATAAGCATCCCTCCCACCTGATATGTTAATAGAGCCCCTACCAACTGACCACAGGTGGGGGCTGGTGCCTTTAAAATATGCTAGGTGCCCTCATTATCAATTATTCTAGAGTCACCACCTGCTGTCCACGTGTGAGGTTTGGGGGATAAACATTAAGCCCTCCGCCAGTTTATCAATAGAGCCGCCCACCTACTGGCCACATGAGTCGGCATTGGGGGGCACTATGCCCACCTTACAGTATTTAGAGACCCACCATGGGGCAGACAGGTGGACTCTGTCCACTACAATTCTTTAAATTGATGCCCCCAAACAATGCTCATGGGTGGATGCAAGAGGAGGGCAATTAACATTATTGCAACTAGCTGCTCAGTTACTAACTTTTTAGAAGACATGCTCAAAATGTATTATACCTCCCACAAGCCCCTGCTATCCATGCCACATGTGAAGGCATGTCTGCAATACAGTGAGCATGCCATGGTTGATTGGTGTAATAACCAGATGAATTTTGTCTATGAGCCATTTGGCCAATAGCGGCTTTGTATTCTTTTCATTACTAAATCACCACTAATCCAAATGTTAACTATTCTTAAGAATATGACTACACATGTCTAATGCAAATGTTATTTTTTTTCTTTGATATCATTGAGCAGCGATATAGATGTAGAATTGCTGTTTTGTTCCTAGCCATTGTGTTATTTATCCCAGCTTTCTGATACATATGTCACTATATTTATTGTAGAACACAATAACATGAAGGGATAAATATATATATATATATATATATATATATATATATATATTTTTTTTTTTTTTTATTTTTTTTTAAACGATCACAAGAAAATAAAACAAATCCTTACTATACACAGCCATTACCGATGACTAAGCGAAGAGTACCAAAAGTGAATGAAATTATAATAATCCTATCTAAACATCTCTCTATGCAAATAAAAAGCACAGACACAATATGTTGACTGCACACAGTTTCAAAAACAAATGTAACCAATTCATGGCCACATTGGTTAGTTGATGCTGTTGTGGTCCATCCGGCAGAGCAGGGAATAAGGTCCATTTTTGGGAAGTCTGGAGAGGAAGAATAAACACATACTCAGCACACTGGGCTGTGAAATATTGTATTTCCTCTGGAGCAGATCAGCTTTGATGACTGGAGGTGTATACATTTACTGATTCCCATTAAATAGTTCAGTATGTTCGCGGTCAGTAGATAAACAGAGATGATATTTCATCCCCCCGAGTATGAATCGTGGCTATGTTTAGCTGTATGACATGAAGATATGATTGTTATGCGTGGCAAATACTGTCTAGAATTCATCAAGTGCTGATGAAGTTTATTTTATACTCGGTAGCAATGGCCGCTATTGGACTTGGAGAGCAGATTTAGCGTGTTTGTGGTGTGATAATCTTAAAGCACCTGATGGAGTCAAGGCCATAACAAACTTTCCAATAAAGGCGATACATTTGCCCAACTGGCATTTTGCCCTTATGGCAAACAGTGCAAGGTCTTATTGAGTTAACATTTCTAAGAAACAAAACAAAACAAAAAATCTTTATTTTGTTCGACGTGCAGACAATTGTGTACAAGTACACACGATAACATTGAAAATTTAAATATGCCACAGATTCAGATATATAAGGTCTAGTACCATGCCAGATGAAAAGATCATGCTTAAAAACACAGTGAAGAAGCATTATTAACTTAACATATTAAGAGAACAGTCTTAACCAAAGTAACGTATAAGACCATGCAGGGACAGTGCCATCTAACCCTCAGAAATGGGCAAGATGCTTTTTGGTAAAAGCAGAACGTTATGAAATAACTTCTGAGCCATATTCTCCTTCGAAATGTGATGAACATCACTAGGTAGGAGAAGTAGCGTACATTTCAATTAACATCAGAATCAAGAGATTAAATAAAAACTTAACGCATTCAAGTAAAACCTATAAAAATGAAAAATATGTCAAACCATGAGAACAAATAAAAAGGTAAAACAAACAACAGAAAACCATTAAGCCGCATCCAGTAACTTCCTTGGCACAAAGATAGCCATATTGATAATGTTAAGTATCTGTAGCCTGATATCTGTGCAAATTTGACTAGGAGATGAAAAGCACTTAGAAGTACATACTGTTGACCACTCTCTGTGGACTCTCTGAGCATCCATGTGACTATAGAAATTTACTGTCGCCATTTCAAAATTAAGCAGCATAAATGCTGAAAAAATAGCAGGTGGCATGATTCAAAAGTTGGCAGATAGTTAATTAAAAACAATTAAAAATGTCTCTGTTGGACGAGGGGCTGTTGGATCGGTCATGTGGAACTCTGGGATAAGTCAAAGACACCATCTAGCTGCAAACTTTGGTGGGAGATTTGTAATCAACATTCTCAAAAATAATGGTAGCAATTACCCTGTGTCTGCTGAATCAAAACATTTATCACATTTATATTGTATTGCTTCTTAACATAATCCACTGCACTAATAGCATAGGAACAGTGCTACCCAACTTGAGTATTGGTTTGGTAAATTGACCCTTGAACTCTTGCTGTCCTCATCAGAGGCCTTTATGTTAGATGTGATGAACTTTAAGAAGGCTGCATCAGTGGAGGAAAACTGCAGAAATACGTCCACCATCACTTGGAGGCCTCTTTTCATGGTGGGGTTAGTTGGATCCCCAGTAAGGATTAAAAAACATGAATGAGTTTTACATTAGTGAATGGAACTTCTTTACAAGAGCTAGTCAGACAACACACACACACACACACACAGTTTTCTTACAAAAAAAAAAAAGTTATATTAGGGTTTTATCAGTGTCCTGATGATTTTTTTTTTAAAGAAAATTAAAACATGCACACATATATAATTTAATTGTATTTAAGGATGCTCGTAGCACATAAAATGTAGACTTGGCTTTATTATTTACCTCCACTTGTCTGTCCAGCCTTCGATGAATAACTAGCTGGATCATCCCACGGATATTTCCCTCCATGGACATGGATCTTCTTAGTGTTTCCATGGCTTCTCGATTAGATTTCCCCAGTAAGCTCTCTCCATTCACTGCAAGAAGCTGGTCATTTACTTTCAGACGGCCATCCTAAAAAGAAAAGAAAAATAGGAAAGTTAGTGTGAGTACAAATTACAAGACAAGTGTACAAAGATCTTCCAGGTGTAATTGTACAGTACTAGAGTACATCATCTTCAACAAAAGACCAAACATTGATAAATACATGCACTGTGTAACACCACTGACTGGCATTGTCTACCAGCAAGAAAAAAAAAAAAAAAAAAAAGAACAATTATCTCAGATGTAGGTTC
Organism: Pelobates fuscus; assembly: GCF_036172605.1. Taxonomy (NCBI): domain Eukaryota; kingdom Metazoa; phylum Chordata; class Amphibia; order Anura; family Pelobatidae; genus Pelobates; species Pelobates fuscus. The sequence goes on from NC_086324.1 coordinate 51,420,679, forward strand.
TTGTCCTTGTAGGAAGAAAATAAATTATTGATGAGGTGTGGTGGTGATAAATGTAGTTTTGTCCATTGAAAAAAGGCAGCACTTTTCATGCCACAGCCTACAGCTGAAACTGGAGTCAAGCATAAACAATGGTCAAAATCCACAATAACTGAATTGCCAGTGGTGGTTTAAAACTAGGTTTCAGTAATTAACGTAATTAGATGTGGGACAAATGGTAATTATTCAGCCAAATATACAATCCAACTACCAATAAAAAAAAAATGGTGAGCGTGTGTATTATTTTTATTTATATGGACAGGCTACCATTCATGTATATTTAAAGATCAACTAATCCCAACATGACGTATAAGAAATATATATTTCTATCATACACATGCTTACAAGACAAACATACCAATACAGTAAGGCTTTAACCACAAGCTTATAGGTTTTATATTTATAAGAGAAATACAATATATGAAGACACAGAGAAAAGGTAAGTAGAAGAAAACAACATTGATCAAGAGAAAGAAAAAATGTCTTGGCTTGATGTAGATAACATGGAAATAGGCTAAGAGAGTGATTTGTAAGAGTCTTAAAAAATGAGCTTTGACGAGGTAGAGATAGAGAGTCAAAGCTCACACACGGGAGTGAGTTCCAACCATATGAAGCAGCTATGGAAAAATCCTACAAATGAGAGTGACGATTTGATTGGAGAGGTGGAAATTTATATATTTATAAAATATTTTACCAGGAGGGATACATTGAGATTCCTCTCTTTTTCAAACACATAGGGGGTCTGGTTTCTCGTAGCATTCATCACCGCTATTTTATCCCTATGAGTAGGGAAGCGAACCAATAGGTCCCTGGGTAAGGTACTTGATGCTTTAGCAGGGCGTGGGAGACGAAACATCCCTTCAGGGATCATCTGTTTGGCATGTTTAGGTGTCAGGAGGGCTGAGAGGAGCCTCCGTACAAGGTGGGGCAGCTCAGTCTCCGGCGTTCCCTCTGCTATGCCCCTTATCTTAATATTCTTGCCTCGCCGTTGGTCTTCCAGTGCCGCCAGCTGATGTTCGAATTTTAAATTTTGCCGCTGCAGCTCAGTAACTTGTTGCTGCAGCTGCTGCGTTTGTTTGGCATTCTGGTTCGCGCCATGTTCCAGGGCGCCCATGCGGCCTGTCAGGCCCTGCAGGTCCGTTCGTATCTGGGCTATGTCGGTCTGAAGTGCGAGCTGGACCCCAGCGAGTAAGTCCTTCAGTACCGTCGCCGTGACAGGTGCTGAGTCAGCTTGTGGGGGCGACTTGTGGTTTTTTTTGGGTGCTGGTGTAGGCTCTACCTCCAGACTTGGTGTAAAGTCGTCTGAGAAGTCGGAGTATTCATCCCGAACGGCGGCCATGTTTGTGCCCATAGCGTCCTGTGCCTGTTTCCAGAGGTCGCCAATACTTGCTTGTTGCCGCGGCTTGTCGGGTTTGGATTTTTTTGTTTTCCGCCCCATCTCTGCTCCAGCTGCCCTGGTACTCGTTGTAAGTCCGGTAGGTCGGGGGTAGCCGGTGTAATCGGGGTAGAGGTGGCCGTTTGGATCGGAGCTTAGACGGCGTGCGGCCATTCAGTTCAGTGGCTTGGCTCCGCCCCCGATTCCTCTCTTTTTCAAGTATGTCCTGGGGCCACTGCATTGATACAATAGGTTACAATAAAATAAAATAAAATAATATTAATACACAATATATACAAAATGTAACATAGAACAGGTAAGAAATATATAATCAACCATGACAGGTGCATTCTGTTTTGAGATATGTAGAGAGGGATCTCAAAGTATTTTAGGCCTGAGGAAAATTTGAAAGTGTGCAGGAGGTCTTTTCATAATTGCGGCAAAATACTAGGAAGAAGGATGGAGTGGCCAGATTGGGTTGGTTTTATTACAAACAAAGGTGTGGAGAACTTCTTAAATCAGATGTCTTATTTATATCTTATTTATAATGAGATGAGAGATCACGGAAGGTTACCTTACTGTGGTTACCTACCCTAGCTGATTTCTAAGGTTTCTTCACTGAAGCTGAATCCATAAAGGCACTACAAACTATGCTCTCCATTTACTTCAGTGCACCCATACTTCTGACTCTAGCCAAGGCCACGGCTTACTACCCATAAAGGAGCCTCAGCTGACGATCTCCCAACAACCCAACAACCCCACTGAGGAGTACATCATTCTTTCTAATTGAGGCATGCCATTTGTATTTCATTTGTATCTGTAAACTACAACAAACGATTCCTACATGCTTCTATACCCTTGACTGTATTTTACCCCAAGTTATATCTATGTTACTTTGTTCTTTTTTTTTTGTTGCTTCTCGTTAATTGTGGAAAAACTCAAAATAAAAATTTTTTTTGAAAAAAAAGAGTAGATTAAACGCAAATGTCATCAAAGCTGGTAAACGAGATGTACAGAAAGAGGTTGTTAATTTAAAGGACCACTCTAGTGCCAGGAAAGCATACTCGTTTTCCTGGCACTAGAGTGCCTTGAGGGTGCCCCCACCCTCAGGGACCCCCTCCCGCCCGGCTCTGGAAAGGGGTAAAAACTTACCTTTTTCCAGCACTGGGCGGGGAGCTCTCCTCCTCCTCTCCGCCTCCGTTCCTCCCCGTCGGCTGAATGCGCACGCGCGGCAAGAGCTGCGCGCGCATTCAGCCGGTCACATAGGAAAGCATTCATAATGCTTTCCTATGGACGCTTGCGTGCTCTCACTGTGATTTTCACAGTGAGAATCACGCAAGCGCCTCTAGCGGCTGTCAGTGAGACAGCCACTAGAGAATTAGGGGGAAGGCTTAACTAATTGATAAACATAGCAGTTTCTCTGAAACTGCTATGTTTATAAAACAATTAGTTAACCCTAGCTGGACCTGGCACCCAGACCACTTCATTAAGCTGAAGTGGTCTGGGTGCCTAGAGTGGTCCTTTAATTGTAACCAAAAGATAAGAAGAACCATGACTATGCAACAGGGTTTTTCTTCTAGAGGTTTATTTTCTGTTCCGACAGGATTTTTCGGGACTCTCTTAGCCTTGCTCAAACTGTAACCAAGCTACAGGGTTACAATACAGTCAGTAGCAGATCATCTAAGAATAGGTGGCGAAATGTAATTGAGACAGGAGAAAAGCCAAAAGACCAGGAGAAGGGAAGTACATGTGGGAATCATTGGTATTCATTGGGTATTAGAATGTTTCTGTCGTAAGATTGTGAAGAGAAGATGTGTACAGGTAGAAGAGTACCAGGTCTGACTTGTGTAGCATGCTGTCAGTTGAAGGGAAGTTGAAGCATTCGCAGTAAAGGAGACTGAGAAAAAGCACTAGATGTGACAGGAGTCAAGTGAGGGCATCATGAATATTATCGGACACGTTGTTTGGAAAACACAGCTACGCATATTGAAGATATTACCTTTGTTAAGACAGTCTAGCAGTGTAGCAGTCAAAAATGTGACTGAAAATGGTCAAGATTGTTTGAGAAGAAACACATAATAAATAACGACAGAAAAAAAAGACTATTCAGTAAGAAAGAATTAATGGATCTAGGAAAGATTTGTTTTTACGAGGTTGCATTTTATAAGGCATATATATAAAAAAAAGATTGGATTGCTTTAGTGGACAGAGAAAGGATGATGAGATTAGCAGTTGGGTTAAAGCTTGTGAGGATAGAGGACGGGCTGGATAATGTCAATTCTGTGCAACTTTAACTGCACAGAATGTCAGTCATTGGCAGAGAGCAGTCAGCTGACACTCACATACAATGAATAGTGACGGCTGTGGCTACCTCATTCTGTAGCTCTGCAGAAGCTGGAAGTGCACCACCACAACACCCGGGACAATCACAGCTCATACAGGACCCAATTAAAAGGGGAAAACACTTATAATGGTTTGCCCCATTACCATGAAACTGGACCAGGGTACAACTGGCATCATAACCACTACAAGCAGTTATGATGATTGGAGTAACTTTAGGGCAATATGTTTCTAAATGTGTCATACTTATTGTTATACTAAAATGTATAGTAAATATGGTTGCCAGTTGGTACATCAGTGCTAGAATTTAGTTACTGTGAGCAATAAAACAATTAGCTCTCACTGTAATGGTAGTCTACTAAGATCTTAAATAATAATTTAAGTACCCACTAAAAGTATAGTATAGGTTTTGATGGTCCTTCAATTTGTGTATTATACGTTTCCAGAATGGCCCACATATCCTACTCGTCTAAATCATAAATGGAATTATTGCTAGGGCTCCCATCTTAATAAGTGACTCACCACATTACAAAACGAGATATCAGTAAATTAACAACTTGGGGAGAAGTTTGAGAGAATGTGAATACACAGAAGCAAATGAGTGAAATAGTGTGTTAACATCGTGCTTGAAAATGGAATGCTAGGTTAAAATAGATCCAACTATCAAGTGAATTGCTAACTTGCAAAATAATAAAACACTGATATACGGTTAGAGATTAAAAGAGTAATCAAATATCTAAAATTAATGCATTTAAAAGCAGATATATATAATCTTATTTTTGCAATAAACCTAAATCATTTTATTTTCCATTCTTTTGCCTTTTTTCCCTTTGCATTTTAGAATATTACTTTGTAGTTTATTTATAAATAAATGAATTGACATTCGGTATGATCATTGCTTTTCACAGAGGAAAATGTACAGTCCATTGTGCTTTTACACTGATCTAATTTGAGTTCTGCTATATTGCATTTTTTAATGAAGTGAAAGGGAGCAGAACGCCATTTGTTTAAACGAGCATCCAAATGCAATCGAAAACATATTCATTCAATGAAATGCATATGAATCTAACTGAAAATTAATGCTTAAATACAAATTTATGTTTTGTCAAGCTGCACAGAAAGTCAATATATAGTCACTGACACCAACTTCATCAAATCAGTCTTCAATCTGCACATGACACGAGTTAATTAAAATGAGTTGAGTACCACAGTACATCATAAACATCTCGATATCCAACCGTAAACCAATTCCGGTTATTAACCAATACAAATGAACTATGGGGTTGGAAAATTATTATAGCCACAACATAAGTTTATAGTGCTGAGTAAAGCAACTGACTAGGGTTGATAACAGAGGACTATCCTCTAGAAAACTAGTTTAAATGTCCTTGGAAAATGACCTTTAAAAACAGTAAAATATCTTCTGTTGTGTCTACAAAAAAAAAAAAAAAAAAATGAATCCACATTTGCATAAGACAAAGCACAATATTCAAACTACTCTAAATCAGACACACCACATCCACTAATTAATATAGCCATCTCCTTTTAGTTCACACAGAACACAAGGACACCCAGTGGATTCCAATAACGGCCAAACCTTTAAAAATGGCCTGATTATATAGTAGTGGACTGCACCAGGAGTACTTCAGGCACCATAAACACTACAACATGCTGTAGTGGTCATGGTGCTAGACTGACCCTTTATTTTGCCATTACACAGTAATCAACAAAGTGTTAGCCAAGACTGAATTTAATTTAACTTTACTATAACCGATGTAACTTCACACGTTGAATGTTTCGTGCGTCCATATATGTTGTGCTTTATTCTGTTGAGATACTGCTACTTTTTCCAGTTAGCTGTGCAGAAACACCTAAACCATCCAGTTTATCTGGTGAATGTTTACTCAAGTTATTCTATGCTAAAAATAGATACAATTATAATAGTTGGTATTCTAATACTATATTGATAGTTGGCCGTAGCGGATAGTAGAATGCGAGATTTGCGGATTTAGTGGACAGTGAAGTGCTACAGATCTTCTCCAAATGTTTAATCCAGTGATATCCAGATAATATACGATACGTTTATACTTGAAATATGGCTGGGGTAAATCTTTGTGATGCCAATGGCTTTTATTCAAGGGAGTCGAATTATGCTTGTTCAGCTTTTAGAGGGATCCCAAAATTTATTTTTTCCATGAACGCAAGATGATCATTGTGAATGGGTCTGCCTTGTGACAAGTAAAAATAGAACATCGCCTTCCTTGAAAATGGCCATCAGCCAATTCTCCTGCAATGTACTAATCTTCTACTGCATTGAAATCCACCGTGTAAGTAATTACCTCTGCTAAAGAGTATCGGAGAAGTACAATGTTTAATGGAAATGTCATTTGTTCAGTAAACAGACACTTTCTTTGGCTCGGTTTGTGATAAAAAGGGTAATTGGGAAAAAGCATAAAGTGATACATTGAATGAAATCTATATTTTCTTCTCTGACAGAAACACAATGTGATAATTTTGGTTTATTTTACTTCGGTAGAAAGGCTTAGTGTGCTTGAGCCATATCTACTTTCAAAGCAGCCCAGGGCTGCTTTAAATTCCGTCCACAACTTAGATATTGTAAATGTATCTTCAGACCAAAAAGGGTTATGAACTAGATGATTTCATTCGTGTCACAGCTGTGCAATGTAAAACCTCAGTTCACTGGAAAGCAATATGTATATTAACCTTAACATCTTTGGTATCAATAACAACTAAGACATACAGTCGACATAATTGAAGAAAGTGTGGAGAAACTGTAGCAATATGACAGATTGTGAATGAATGAAGAATGACATTCTATAGCAGAATCCAGTGATACTGCAGTCCGCGCTGAATTACAGAACAACTCTGTAGGGGAATTTAGTGTATCATTAGCCTGAATTAAGTTTCTTAATATTTTATTGGGAATACATTTTCAGCTGCAGAAAAAGGGAAGTTGCTTTGCTTATAAAAAAAACGGTTTTATTTCTAAGCAATGCACTTTGGCTTAAAAACAGCTATGTAAATTTTATTCTGCTGGTAAGTGTGCCAGCGAGAACATTTGCTACATACTGCTCTAGACAAATCCTAAACCGTATTGCTTTAGATTGGTCATAAATTATTCTGTACGCAGAACATACCGGAAAACAAGCTGTAACTCTGTGTATAAGAACTCTTTATACCTGGTAAAATATGATAAATAAAAATGAGCTTTTTTTTCATGCAGGGTATAAAGAGGGCCCCTACCGGGCAGAGAGGTCACAGGGCTGGCAAATCAAAAGAAAGGCACTTCATTTGGCCCTTTCACCGCATGAAATAGTAATATGTTATTGCTTCCAGCATCTCCTATGTTTATGCTTTAATACTACAGCATAGAAAGTTACCTTCTGAACCACTGTGGTTTAGGAGAATCACAGAACGGAGTAACTGATGCTTTTTTAACCTCCTCACCCACAGTTAGATATAATGTGAATAGGTGGGTGGTTATATGATAAGTTGGACATGACTGGGAAAAGGTAGGCGTAAACATATGTGGTGGAGGCAGTTTTGGGAATGACACTTGTGGGGTTGCTGTGTTGCATTTGTGAGGTTACTTGTGATGTTGCTTGTTTCTGGGGTTGTTGCTTGCAGTGTGTGTTGCTAGCGTGGTTGTGTTTGAAGAGTGAAGGCTGTGTGAAGTGTTGCAGTTGTTGTGGGGTTGAGTGTATTTATGTGGCTGTTTGAGATGTAGCATGTGTGTGCATGCTTGTAGATAGGGGCTGTAGTGTGTGTGTGTGTGTGGGAGGGACTGCTGAAGTAGTTTGTGTGTGTGTGGGAGGGACTGCTGAAGTAGTTTGTGTGTGTGTGGGAGGGACTGCTGAAGTAGTTTGTGTGTGTGTGGGAGGGACTGCTGAAGTAGTTTGTGTGTGTGTGTGTGTGTAGTCAAAGCTTTGCAGCTCTTTAAAAAAAAAAAAAATTGACTCAATTTTCTGAATATACACCTTCAGACATGCTTAGTTTGCTCTAACAATATTTGTGATGTCACTTATTGACTTTGCTTTGGGTTTTTATATCAAGAATGCCATAAAACAGAGGCTTGCATACTGTACGTTCATCTAAGACTTGATTGACAACATCCAACTTCACCAGTCGCCACTGTTCCTAACATTGGGACATATGAAAGTGGGTTGCTCAAAGGAGAATGCCAACCAACTAGACAGGTCTGGAAGTATACATAAACCTATGCACTCTGGAATAGGATGAAATGCCATATAAATGCATTATGCTGCCCAGTAACAGTAAGGCAAAAAAAAAAAAAAAAAACAGGAATGTGAAACAAAGGTCCCAAATTGGGAATGTCTCACTGGATCTGGGATTGGTGGGAAGTGAGTTTTATCTGTCGATTATTTGATAAAAGTATGGTTAGAAAAGTTTAGTGGCTGTGCTATAAAGTTTGTCATATGCATTTATCTATTTTCCTTATCTTGAATGGAATATATATACTTTGTGGGGCATAGTCTCATTTCTACAGTATCTGTTTTGATGTTAAACATATGCAATGTTTATAATTTGAAGTCCAAATTAATATTTTTCATGCAGACATATTGAACATACATTTTGATTTCTCTCAATTTCTCGCAATTGTGAGCCTTCACTTACATTTTCAAGCCTGTGACCGTTTATTTAATTGGATACTCAAGGCCAGACGTGAGGTTCAATTACTGTATAAAAAAGGGAGAATTTGACTCCCACCCAAGTTGATTTATGGAACTCTTGATTAATGTTGATCTATTAATGTCAAACTTTAATTTATAACTACAATTTTTCTTTCTCTATACAGTACTCAAGGCATATTTATTTAATGCCTTCAAACTCCAAAACTTTCTTAGTGACAAACTGTCAAGAGAGTATAATGGTTGAATATTATTTTTAGTATCAGTCCAGCCTAATGTCCATCTGAGAAGCATTTACTATAATAAAAAAGTTCTTTACAAGTTATCCTATCATTTTCAAAGATTTTGCAGCGTAAGCATACAATTTAACCGATCAGCACATACAGAGCTTTAGAAGCACTATGATCTTGTAGCAAATTTGAAGATTTGAATCTTAATTTGAAGAAAGTAATGTTTTTGGTTTTTTTTATTTTGTAATTGGATTTCTTAAAAAAGCTCTGTTCCTTTCCTACATATGTTGTTATGATAACGTTATATATTTAAACTTAGGACGAAATTCCATTGCAGGGTTAAACACAAGACCAGCGCAGCGAGGGAGTAATGGTAAGTAAACCTCACCTTTTTAAAAGTCACAAGTGGTTGGGCAACGAAATAGGTAGATTCAGTTTAAAACATTATGAGTTTTTGTCTGCGTTCTGATGGTATAATGATCCATTAATTAATTTATCAGTCAGAAGATACGCCCTTGGATGAGGAACAGGTCGGGAACATTTTTTGCCCGCTTAGACTTCATTCAGGTAGAGCGCTAGGAAATATGGCGCTGTGTATATACTTAGGTTTTTATATTTTTATTTATTTATTTTTTTTATTTTTTATTTTATTTTATTTTATTTTTTTTTTATTTTTTTTTTATTTGTTATCAAAAAATATATATATTTTTTTTTCCACCCTGCCCTTCCCTGGGTCACTACATTGCCTGGAGAACCAACAAAATATTACGTATCTGTATCTGTATAAGGATATAATGGATAATGGAATAATTGAATTAGGAATATGCCCAATTATTTAACTATACTTACTCTAAACGTTAAAGGCCTAAACAGCCCTCATAAACGCAGAATGTTAGAGCATGAAATGGTGAAATCAAAAGCTGCAGTGGTATGTCTTCAAGAGACACATTTGTGTGTTAAGAATCCACCTAAATTTAAAATTAAAGACTACCCCCAAAGTTTTCACTCTATGTTTACGACCAAAAGTAAAGGGGTATCAATTTATTTTCATTGCGATTGGTGTTTTATTCCTGATAAACAATATATTAGGAATGATGGGAGACTGTTGATTTTGGTTGGATTACTAAACGGATTACAAGTAACTATAGTGTCACTATATGCACCAAATGATAAGCAAAAATAGTTTCTCACTATGACCTTTCGAAAGATAGAGCAATATAGGGTGGGACATATATTTATCTGTGGGGATTTTAATTGTGTTCCAGACCCCTCTTTCGATATCAAAAGAGTAGAGGATAAACCACCGAAACAGTCATCAGTTTACCTCGGTAAATACTTAAGGAATTTTTTGCTTGATTTTGATTACTATGACCTTTGGCGTAATCTTTACCCAAGTGAGAGGGACTTTACTTACTATTCAATTGCACACAAAACTTTTACTAGAATAGACCTCTGTCTGTTGGACATTAAAACCTTGCCCTTTGCAATTAGCGCACAAATAGGTTCAATAACGTGGTCAGACCATGCGCCTCTAAGCATTAAGATAAAAGTGCCATTTTCTGTAAGGGGGAAGAGTTATTGGCGCCTAAATGATAGCTTATTAGATAGTGAAGAATATCTCCCAAAGTTGCAATCTCAGGTAGAAATGTTTTTTTAGAAATCACGTTAACTGCCAGACTAATGTCACTACTCAATGGTTAGCCCATAAGAGGCATGTTAATACAGCAAGGAGCAAGGGTAAAGAGATTATTACGGTCACAGGAAATGAGCAAATTAGAACTAGAGTTGACAAAGATGGAGGCCACTCATAAAGCTGCCCCTACTTCACGTTCACATTCACAACTGATGGTGATAAAGTCAGCCTTACAAGATTTACAACTATTAGAGACAGGGAAGCATATGAGACTATTAAACCAATCACATTATGCTATGGGGAATAAAGCGGGTAGACTTTTAGCTAATAAAGTTAAACAAAAAAATGACAAGTTAAAATCCCTTATATAGTCTCAAAAAGGAATGATAAATTATATAATCCTCAAGATATAGCAAATGAACTGGCAAATTACTATTCAGAGCTCTATCAATTAGAGAGAGATACTAATACATATCAGCCAAAGGAGGAGGAGATCAAAATTTTTTTGGAGAAGGCAAATTTGCCTAGGTTAACACCACTTCAATGTACCTCCCTTGATAAACCATTTGAGGAAGAAGAGGTAGCAGTAGCAATAAATTCCCTCACTAAACATAAGGCTCCCGGGCCTGATGGGTTTTCAAATTATTATTATATAAAATTAGCAAAACAACTGATCCCTACTCTTACGAAAATTTTTAATTTTATAAAAGTTACTGGTGCCATTCCCCAAGAAATGTTGGAAGCAAATATCGTGGCTTTACCGAAACCTAATAAACCGCCTACACAGAGTGAAAATTGAAAAGACCGATATCCCTACTTAATACGGATATTAAGATCTACGCTAAATTGATAGCTTCACGAATTAAACACCTCCTCCCGGATCTTATCTCGGAGGAACAAGCAGGGTTTATACCTGGAAAACAGATCGGGGATAATACTAGACATTTTGTGAACTTGGTGGAATGGGCAAACACTTCATCACAACAAGGATTAATTTTAGCATTAGATGCTGAAAAAGCATTCGATCATTTACATTGGGGGTATATGTCACTTACGCTTATTAAAATGGGTTTCCCATTAAATTTTTTAGCAAGTATATTAGCACTATATCAAAATCCTAGTGCAAGAGTGCTTAATACTGGCTTTTTTTCTGACAAAATAAAAATAAGTAACGGCTCTCGTCAAGGTTGTCCCCTTTCCCCTCTCATTTTTATTATATGTATGGAACCTGTAGTAAGGATGATTAAACAAGATAATAATATCAAAGGGTTGATTACACCAGGGGGTATTAAAAAAATAGCGTTGTTTGCGGACAATATTCTGCTCTTTATTAAAGATCCAGAGTCTTCTTTACCAGCACTGATTAAACGACTAATAGAATATGGGCAGGTATCGTATTATAAAAATAACATAGCTAAAACACAGGCACTACCTATTAAATTACAACAAACAGTTATAGATAAACTGAAGCTACAATATAAATTTGATTGGCGTACTTCATTTATAAAATATTTGGGAATTAAACTTACTAAAGCAGCTAAAACATTAATTAAAGTAAACCATTATCCAATGCTTCAACAAATTAAAAATACAATGGCAAAGTGGGAAGGTTTGGAGATTTCATGGGGACGCATAAATCTTATTAAAATGATGATTCTACCTCAGATACTATATCTCTTTAGAACATTACCCATAGCACTCTCTAACAAATTACTTAAACAGATTCAGAGCACTATAAATGCTCACATTTGGAAGAGAAAACCCCCAAGAGTGGCACGAGGGAGTTCAGGTCTTTCATATGTAAAAGGGGGTCTGGGAATGCCAGACATTAAAATATATTATAGAGCATTCTTTTTAGCAGAAGGGTTTAGATTACTTAGAATGAGAAAAAACTTTCAATACCCAATTTGGCTAACATTTGAAAATGCATGCTTAGATGCAAATAACATAACATACTACTTATGGACATGCTCGGTTCCCCAGTCTCCTTTAAAACCCATGTTACAAAGCACAGAACTCTTACTAAGATTATGGAAAAAATGGTGTCCATGTGTAATAAATCTTAATTTGATGTTTAAAGCTGCAACAATAATGGCGTTAGCAGCCCTTTCTTTGGACCTTCAGATGAGAAGGTGGCAAGAGAAGGGGGTAAGACAAATAGGCAATTTAATGATCGGGCCACAAGTAAAATTATTTCCTAATCTTCAAAAATAATTTAACTTAGATGCTAAAGAGATGTTCGTATACTTAAGGATTAAGAATATAATAAAGGCATATGCTATGGATAATCCAGATAATGAGGCAAATATCTTACCCTCACCAGAATTTATTTTGTCACGTAAGTCTATTAAACCATTTTCTTGGTGTTATAATGCACTGATTGAAAGCGAGGCACCAGAAAAATTAAAATATATGATTAAATGGGAGAATGAAATTGGGAAGCAATTTTCAAGGAGAGATTGGCACTTAGCTATGTTTAGCACCAAGCAAGCCTCACGTAGCTTATCGTTATGGGAGGCGTACTGTAAGGTGACAATGAGGTGGTACTTGGTACCGCAAAGATTAGCACATATGTATGCTGACTCATCAAGGCTGTGTTGGAGGTGTGAGAAAGAAGTTGGTTCTATGCTGCATATTTTTTGGGAGTGTCCATATTTAAGAGAGTTTTGGAAGCGAATTCAGAATTTAATATATGAAAAAACAAAGCTTATGATTCCATTGCATGCGGAGAAACTCGTACTTCATATTATTCCTGGGATTAATACACATGTTCACAGAAAGGTAATTTTAAATATCCTTACGGCAGCAAAAATAGCCCTAGCAGGCAACTGGAAGCAGAAAGCTATTCCTTCAGATGAGGCAGTATATGCTAAATTGAACAAGATTAGCTCATATGAAAAAATGGCCAGTGAAGTTAATGGATGTCTCGACAAGTATAAAAAAGAATGGTACAGTTGGATAAAAAACGACTGAACTATGCTCTTTATATAGATATAGAGGGATTAAATAGAGTACATAAAGGTAATGGGTGACTAACCAGGGTTCGGCGGGGGGAATGGTGGTGAGGGTTTTTTTTTTGGTTTTTTTTTGTGTTTGTTTGTTTGTTTGTTTTGTTTTGTTTTCTTGGATGTTGTTTAGTTAAGGAAATTTAAAAAATTTAAATTAATTGATACTGCAACAAATTAAAGGGAGTATATTACAATGGTAAGATAGATGAGAAAAAGATAAACCAGAAAAGAAGGCATTCATTTTTCTTTTCTTTTTTTTATATAATAGAAATATAATATGAATATAAATGATTACAATGTTAATGAACAATACTAAGGCAATGTTATAATGTAATGATTACAATATTAATGAATGATATAAAAGGCAGTGTTATAATACAATGGGGAAAATGTGCTATTCAACTGTGTTGTACTGCGTGTTAATACTCTTTTTGGAACTAATAAAAACTATAATTGAAAAAATAATAATTTATGATGCAGATGCATTTTAGAGGTGATTGCCATTTTACCCTGAACAGAAATGTCCATGCTGCATTAGTGGCCCCGGTAATATTTTAATTCCCGATAAAATTGAGAATGCTCCATCTTGATAAAAACAATAAGCGATACATGCCTCTTTCCTGCCTGGTAAAAGTCAAAATCATCGCAGAGAACCTTGTTCTGCTTTTACAACATACCTATGCAAGGACTCATCTGCAAATCTTTATCATGACAACTCTATGTAAATAAACACCATTTTGGATTCTATTCACTTAGGAAAGTGTTACCATAATTTAAAAAAAAAAAAAAAACTACTACCTGCATAACATATTACCATCTGGTTAAAAGACCATTTGTAATGGAGGGAGGACAGAAAAACAAATAGATCACAGAATGAAGAAAGACAAATAATCAGTTTATATATAAATTAATCTACAAAAATTTACAAAAATCCCATAAAATGTATCACATGTCTTAACAGCTTAATGCTAGACATTACCCTAAATCTCTCACCCTATTCAACATAGTTAGGGGCCAAGGTGCTCGGGGTAAGTCAAGCCTGCTAAAGCTTTTATCACACGTAAAATCAAGGGATCTGTGAAGGTGTAGTAATGGCCCAAACATAAACCAGAGCAAGTTACAAATAAATAAACCCAAAGCCAATTACAGAAAAAGTCAGATATATTTCCTAAAAATAAAGAAAAATAAAGAATAACTACTGATTGTAAATGCCATCAAAATAGTAAATGTAACACCATGACCATGTAAGCTTTCATATTATATAATACAAATGAATCATTATGCAAGTCGCCCTTGCATTTTTTTTCTGTGTAATAATGCAAGTTGTCATTTTTAGTTTCTCCTTTTACCTGTTCCAATAATCCAATAAAATGTTTTAGCAATAGTTGCTTGGTAAACGGGGTAGTTATAACCATTGTAGCGCACACGGCTGCCTATTTCAAATGCTCCCAGAATTCAATCTGTTTCGCCTATTGCTTATTGTGTACCGACGGAACTCTGGGAAAGGTGAACTAATGCTAAATGTGAATATTCTAGTTGGGAATTCATATACTTATGTTTACACAAGGATATGCTCTGTATCCATATCCAGAGTTCGATCTTTTAATTCTACAAATTATTTCTGACTGCCAAATGGGCTGCTGGAGGTAAACTCTTTAGACCACTACCTGAGTAGAGGTCTCCCAAAAATTAGATCTTATATAGGATTGTAAGGTATGTCCCCATAGTTTTAAAAAATCAGTAGTTAATAAATTGGGTTGTTCAAAGCTATAGCGGCTGGTAACTAGTGTCTTAAAAGGGTGGGGAAGAATATATACAACACTGGATACTTTTATTTTAACATATAAAGGATTGCACAAGTATTTTTACCTTTGAAAAGAGATGCCAATAACAGATGTATTTGCATTATGTTGACTGATCTTGAAGATACAACAGCAGTGATATATGATGAATTTAGAAACTTCAAAGAGTTTTTTTTTAGATGTAAGACTCTTCGGTAAATCTCAAAATGAGGTTAAGGCAAAATAAATATTCCATTCACATGGTTAATGGAAATGCCAAAAGGCTAATTCTCAGACATCCTTCAAGCAATGAATATCCAAGCTGTTGGCTGAACTAACCCTACCTTCATTTTGCATGGCAGTTACAGAGAAGACCAGAAAATGCCTGGGGGTACCAATATGGCTACAGATTGTACACATCGTAAAATTAGCCTCATTAAAAGTCCAGTAGAGATATCAGACACTTTCAAAAGTTCCTTCAACTTGGAAAAACTATCATACAATAATAGCAGTACTGGTTTTATTTTAAGTATACTTTGTTCTTCCACTTTTTTTATAATTCTTTAAAGCAGGCATCTGACTTTTTATATTTTTCACATTTAAACATATTTGTATTTTATTTTATTTTACAACTAGTACAAGATGTAGAATTGCAAAGGCGATAATTAAATGAACGCAGTACCAAATCATATCAAAACAGGTAAGTGGAACTTATTCTTAGGAATCGTTTTTTTTTTACGTTTCCTGAGGTTTATACGCAGGGTTTGCGCAACCATAAGTCAACCACCAAGGGGGCACAATCTCAGGGTGGCAAGAGGGGAGCCCACAGCACACAGAGTTTCCTTCCAGCTAACCACTTCATGTAGCATAGCTGAACAGACCGCGGTAAAGGATACTATGTATCCTCTACATGGTCTGACAGGAAGTGGTAATTGGGAGCAAATAACAACTTCCTGTCAGAATGGGTAAAGGACACAGAAGATCCTCTACTATGATCAGCTAAGCCATGCTACATAGAGGGAGGACATCGGGTACAGAGGGGTTGTGTTTCAATCAGCCCCATTGTGTTTCAATCAGCCCCATTGTGTTTCAATCAGACCTATTGTCACAGTTGTATAAAATCAAGGACCTCTTTCAGGAAGTGTTCCAGAGGATTGGAGGAAGGCAGATGTGGTTCCTATATTCAAAAAGGGTTCAAAATCCTTGCCTGGAAATTATAGACCTGTGAGCTTAACTTCTGTGGCTGGTAAAATATTTGAAAGATTATTAAGGGATTATATTCAAGAATTCCTTGAGAAGAACATGGTTATCAGCAAAAATCAGCACGGTTTTATGAAGCACAGGTCGTGTCAAACTAACTTGATTGCATTCTACGAAGAAGTAAGTAGAAGTATAGATCAGGGTGTTGCAGTGGATGTGATCTATTTGGACTTTGCCAAGGCATTTGATACAGTTCCACACAGAAGATTAGTGTTCAAATTCGAGGAAATCGGTCTAGATGAAAATGCTTGTTCTTGGGTAGAACATTGGCTTAAAAACAGAGTACAAAGAGTTGTCGTTAATGGTACATTTTCAAGCTGGACAGAGGTGGCAAGTGGTGTCCCTCAGGGGTCTGTTCTGGGAGCCCTTCTATTTAACATGTTTATAAATGATCTTGAAGACAGCATTGAAAGTCATGTTTCAGTGTTTGCAGATGACACAAACCTTTGTAAAATAATACAATGTGAGCAAGATATTACTTTGCTGCAGAGGAATTTAGATAGACTGGAGGACTGGGCACTCAAATGGCAGATGAAATTTAATGTTGAAAAATGCAAATGGACTCCGGAGCAGTGGAAACATGTTCTGTGGAGTGATGAATCATACTTCTCTGTTTGGCAGTCTGATGTGTTAGTCTGGATCTGGTGGATGCCAGGAGAACGTAACCTGCCTGACTGCACTGTGCCAACTCTAAAGTTTGGTTGAGGAGGGATAATGGTATGGGGCTGCTTTCCAGGGGCTGTGCTAGGCCCCTTACTCCCAGTGAATGGAAATCATAATGCTTCAGCATACCAAGATGTTTTGGACAAGTCTATGCTTCCAACTTTGTGGGACCGGTTTGGGAAAGGCCCTTTTCTAATCCAGCATGACTGTGCCTCAGTGCAAAAACCAAGGTTCATAAAGACATGGTTGGATGAGCTTGGTGTGGAAGAACTTGACTGGCCTGCAGAGAGCCCTGACATCAACCCCTTTGAACACCTTGGGATGAACTGGAACAGAGATTGCGAGCCAGGCCTGTTTGTCAGTGCCTGGCTCTACTGGATGAATGAGTAAAAAATTCCCACTGAAACACTCCAAAATCTTGTGAAAACCTTCCCAGAATAGTGGAAGCTGTTATAGCTGCAAAAAGGGGGGCCATCTACATGTCTATGTATTTATAATGTGATGTTATAAAAGTATGTGCTGGTGTAATGGTCAAGTGTTCCAATACTTCTGTCTATAGAGTGTATTTGTACTCCATCCTGGTGTGTCCCCTTTAATTAATTAGATTGTCAAGGATATTATATTAGTAACAGTGAATTCTTTGCATTACTGTTTTACATTAGCAGCTACTGAACTTTTGACTTTGATGAAACAAAATGTAATAGGTTTATTTGTATTTACATTGTATGTATACCAGGCTATGAGGCACAGCCAGGGCATATAATGTAAATGAATACAACAACTTAAAGCGGCACTGTCATGCCGAATTCCGTTTTTTTTTTAACCCCCCTCCCGCCTCAACTACATCCAATCGACCCCCTAGTCACCCCCAAATGCCCCTATGCCCCCCACATTACCTATTTTTTATTCTTTATTTTCTGCCCCGATCTATATTCAGGGCGCCGCCATCTTTGTGTGGGTAGGTGAAGTCCGTGTGGGACACGTCATCTACCCACACTAGATAGCCCTGAGATTCCCGCACATGCCCAGTGAAACATCTGGACATGCGAACGGGAATTTCACCTATTCATTCATTCATCAGACAGACGAATGAATGAATAGAAAAAATCAGACGAACAAACTAACACTGTGTATCAGTGTTCGTTTGTTTGTTCGGTTTATTACAAGGAGGGAGCTACCGGCGTACAGCTCCCTCCTTGCAATATGTAAAGACAGAAGCGGCAGGGAGCAGTGCTCCCCACCACTTCATAAGCCCCCCAGGTCCCCTCCTCACTCTATGGGGGTCAATATGACCCCCATAATAGCACAAGGGAGATTAAAATCTCCCCAATGCCCCTACTCGCTATACCGCGAGTAGGGGCATGTCCACTAAACAGTGAGCAGCCTGTGGCTGCTCACTGTGAAAAAAAAAAAAAAAAAAGGGTAATAAGGGGGGGACGGGGGACCTACTGTCCTCCCCCGCCGGCCCCCACCCCTGGACGGCGGGTGGGGGCCATAATGGGAATGAGGGGGGACCTACTGTCCTCCCCTCAGGCCCCCACCCCTGGGTGGCGGGTGGGGGCCATAATAGTAATAAGGGGGGGACCTACTGTCCTCCACCCCCCGGCCCCCACCCCTGGGCGGCGGGTGGGGGCCATAACAGTAATAAGGGGGGGGGACCTACTGTCCTCCAGCCCCCGGCCCCCACCCCTGGGCGGCGGGTGGGGGCCCTAATAGTAATAAGGGGGGGGACCTACTGTCCTCCAGCCCCCGGCCCCCACCCCTGGGCGGCGGGTGGGGGCCCTAATCCCAGGGATGTGGGGCCGGGGGGGGGCAGTAGGCCCCCCCCTCCTTATTACTATGATGTCCCCCACCCGCCGCCCAGGGATGGGGGCCGGGGGGGAGGACAGTAGGTCCCCCCCTACTACTATTATGGCCCCCACCCGCCCCCCAGGGGTGGGGGCCGGGGGGGGAGGACAGTAGGTCCCCCCCCTCTTGTTACCATTATGGCCCCCACCCGCCGGCCAGGGGTGGGGGCCAGGGGGGAGGACAGTAGGTCCCCCCCCCCTCTTGTTACCATTATGGCCCCCACCCGCCGGCCAGGGGTGGGGGCCGGGGGGGAGGACAGTAGGTCCCCCCCCTACTACTATTATGGCCCCCACCCGCCGCCCAGGGGTGGGGGGAGGACAGTAGGTCCCCCCCCTACTACTATTATGGCCCCCACCCGCCGCCCAGGGGTGGGGGCCGGACAGTAGGTCCCCCCCCCTCTTATTACCATTATGGCCCCCACCCGCCGGCCAGGGGTGGGGGCCGGGGGGGGGAGGACAGTAGGTCCCCCCCCTCTTATTACCATTTTGGCCCCCACCCGCTGCCCAGGGGTGGGGGCCGGGGGGAGGACAGTAGGTCCCCCCCCCTTTATTACCATTATGGCCCCCACCCGCCGCCCAGGGGTGGGGGCCGGGGGGGAGGACAGTAGGTCCCCCCCCCTCATTATCTTCATGGCCCCCACCCACCGCTCAGGGTGGGGGGCCGGGGGGGGGGACAACAGGTCTCCCTCCCTTATTTTACTTTACAGCCCCCACCCGTCGTTTAGGGGTGGGGGCAATATTTTTTTTTTTTTACAGTGAGCAGCCACAGGCTGCTCACTGCTTACTAGACATGCCCCTACTCGCGGTATAGCGAGTAGGGGCATATTATTTACTAATACCAAGTCATTTTTACTTAGTGTTAGTAAATTTGGCTGAAAGACCAATTTAGGTCTTTCAGCCTTTTAGTAGATAGCTCCCTGATACCGTGGGAATTAGGGAGTTATCTACTAAGCGGCTGCAAGATGCAGCCACAGCAATGAATAGGATCGGAGTTTCATTCATTTGAATGAAATTCCGATCCGAACAAAGTACCGAATTGCATCCTAACACCAATGGAGAAACAGTGCTCATTCTGTTAGGATGCAATTCGGCAGTTTTGCCGGCGTTCTGTCTAAGTGACAGGACGTTCGGCAATACTGACAGGAAGCATTGTGGGAACTGGGAGGAAAGCTAGGGATCATGGGAAAATTGGTCTGACCAGCGGAAATGAAGCACACTTTGCTCCTCCGCTGGTCAGAGCTGGTCAAGCGGAGGAATCCTCCATAAGACAGAGTCCCTACTTTGTCTTATGATTTTAAAGAAAACTAAAGAAGACAGGAAGAAAAGAATAACAGATCCCGAGAGAGGGGGAGAAGAGGAAGAGATTGAGGAAAGGTAAGTTCGGCATGACAGTGCCGCTTTAAGTTCTATTACAAGAACATCAGAGGGCATGGTCATCCATATGCAGAAAAACTGCAGAGAGAAGGGTTTTTTTTTTCTGTTGTTTTATACTTACCTCCACTACACTACACCCAGATAAGTCCATCTATAGAGTCTATTAGGGTGGAGAAATTGGAAACTCTTACTTAGAAAAGTGATAGTTTGTCTTTAACCCTGAACCTAAAAATCCAGGGATAGTTTTTGACACAGAAACCATGCTGAATATAAACAAACAATTACACCCGTAAGAAAAATGGAGCCAGCAACAGATGTCCAGAACACTACTATACATGCAAGCATTTAATTACTTTTTTTTTCTATTATTATTATTATTATTTTTTTTTTTTTCTGTATTTCTGTGGTCACCGTTTTGCTGAATAAATGTTTATTTTACAACAGTTTATTTTTTCTTTCCTTATAACCACAAATCTCCTGGTTCAAGAGAACGAACAATAACAAAGTCTGCAGCCTGCAGGACAGAGAAAAACTCCCACCCACCTCCATTGGAACATGAGGGATTTAACGATCATTGTGGGAAAAATACATTAGAAAAGCAATTAGTGGTGCGTGGACCTCAAATGGTACTGTGCAGTCTAGTGTTAATTACAGTGACAGTTTTATTGTTTTGTTTGTTTTTTATATCTAGTGGAATTTACTTAATTTAGGGTAGTAATGGAAACAATCACAGAAATTGTGCCCCATCCACCTTTTAATCCAGATGTGATAGTGCCCCCCAACACCAAAGTCAACACAACACAAAGTGTTTAACAACCCAAGATTTACTTTTGCAATGTTGCCAGGTAGTATAATGTTACCAATACTGTTTGTTTTAGAAGTTATGTTGTTTTATTACAATCATACTTGCGGTTTACGGGGCTTTTAAATAACAGCCTGGAACTGCTTACCACTGTGGAGCCAACAGTCCAATTCTTTTGTTATAAAACCTTATGAAACTCAAGAACTTCAGATAAAGATTAAATAAAAGAAGTGAACATCTCTGTCTGCGTATAGCTGATGTTCTGTGATCGTCAAGTGTTTCAAAGTGGTTGATGTAGAAACTTTCAACTCTAGGGTGGCAGGTTGTAAAATTATAGACATATTTCTATTAATATTTACTACATAACCTTATATCACTTTTGCCTTCCTCTATCTAGACTGCTCTAAATGGCTCACAAACCTCATACTGACTGATGTCTGATTCTAAATAGAGAATATCACAGTCATTTGTACAGTGAGAGAAAAAAGTATTTGATCCCCTGCTGATTTTGAACGTTTGTCCACTGACAAAGTAATTAACAGCCTATAATTTTTAATGGTAGGTGTATTTTAACAGTGAGAGACAGAACAACAAAAAACAAAAAAAACAAATGCATGTCAAAAAAGTTATACATTGATTTGCATGACAATTAGTGAAATAATAATTATTTGTTCCACCATCAATCAGCAAGATTTCTGCCTGCCAGGTATCATTTATACAGGTATTGAGCTGAGGGAGTGCTCCTAATCTCAGCCTGTTACCTGTATAAGAGACACATGTCCACAGAATCAATCAGATTCCAAACTCTCCACCATGGCCAAGACCAAAGAGCTGTCCAAGGATGTCAGGGACAAGATTGTAGATCTACACAAGGCTGGAATGGGCTACAAGACCATCGTCAAGCTGCTTGGTGAGAAGGTGGCAACAGTTGGTGTGATTATTCGCAAATGGAAGAAACACAAAATAACTAACTGTCCGTCTTCCTCGGTCTGGTGCTCCATGCAAGATCTCACCTCGTGGAGTTTTAATGAATATTAGAATGGTGAGGAATCAGCCCAGAACTACAAGGAAGGATCTTGTTAATTATCTCAAGGCAGCTGGGACCATAGTCACCAAGAAAACAATTGGTAACACACTACGCAGTGAAGGACTGAAATCCTGCAGCACCCGCAAGGTCTCCCTGCTCAAGAAAGCACATGTACAGGTCCGTCAGAAGTTTGCCAATAAACATCTGAATGATTCAGAGGAAAACTAGGTCAAAGTGTTGTGGTCAGATGAGACCAAAATGGGGCTCTTTGGCATCAACTTAACTCGCCGTGTTTGGAGGAGGCGGAATGCTGCCTATGACCCCAAGAACACCATCCCCACCGTCAAACATATAGGGGGAAAATTATGCTTTACTGGTGTTTTTCTGCTTAGGGGACAGGACAACTGCACTGCATCAAATGGACAATGGACAGGGCCATGTACCGTCAAATCTTGGGTGATAACCTCTTTCCCTCAGCCAGGGCATTGAAAATGAGTCGTGGATGGGTATTCCAGCATAACAGTGACCCAAAACACACAGCCAAGGCAACAAAAGAGTGGCTCAAGAAGAAGCACATTAGGGTCCTGCAGTGGCCTACCTAGTCTCCAGACCATTATCCCATAGAAAATCTGTGAAGGGGTATGAAGGTTCAAGTTGCCAAACGTCAGCCTCGAAACCTTAATGACTTGGATAGGATCTGCAAAGAGGAGTGGGACAAAATCCCTCCGGAGATGTGTGCAAACCTGGTGGCCAACTACAAGAAATGTCTGACCTCTGATTGCCAATAAGGGTTTTGCCACTAAGTACTAAGTCGAAGGGGTCAAATACTTATTTCACTCATTGACATGCAAACCAATTTATACATGCCTCGACCCATCCACCCCCTCTAACTACCGTCCCATATCCCTGCTCCCTTTTTCCTCAAAGCTTCTGGAAAGACTT
Source organism: Pelobates fuscus (assembly GCF_036172605.1). Classification (NCBI taxonomy): domain Eukaryota; kingdom Metazoa; phylum Chordata; class Amphibia; order Anura; family Pelobatidae; genus Pelobates; species Pelobates fuscus. The sequence goes on from NC_086324.1 coordinate 51,443,667, forward strand.
GTCTTTACCCGTGTGTCTCATTTCCTCAATTCCAACTCTCTCCTTGACCCTCTTCAATCTGGCTTCCGCCCTCTCCACTCTACAGAGACTGCCCTTATCAAAGTTACTAACGACCTAATCGCAGCTAAATCCAAAGGCCACTACTCCATACTAATTCTTCTTGACCTCTCAGCGGCCTTTGACACCGTTGATCATGCTCTCCTTCAAACTCTTCAATCGCTTGGTCTCTGTGACTCTGTCCTCTCGTGGTTTTCCTCCTATCTCTCCCAACGCTCATTCAGTGTCTCCTTTTCTAATGATACCTCCTCCCCTTGCCCTGTCTCGGTTGGAGTTCCCCAAGGCTCCGTCCTTGGTCCCCTTCTATTTTCTCTTTATACTGCCTCTCTTGGCAAACTTATTACCTCTTTTGGATTTCACTACCACCTGTACACTGATGACACCCAGCTATATCTCTCCTCCCCGGACCTCTCCCCTGCCGTCCTGCAACGTGTCACTGCTTGCCTTTCTTCCATCTCTGACTGGATGTCCTCCCGCTTTCTGAAACTCAATCTCTCAAAAACTGAGCTCCTTGTCTTTCCTCCTCCTAATACTGATCCTCCTCTTTCGCTCTCCCTCCAAGTTTGTGGTACCAACATCAGTCCATCCTTGCAAGCGCGCTGTCTTGGCGTCATACTTGACTCTGGTCTCACCTTTGAGCCCCACATCCAGCATGTTGCCAAATCCTGTAGATTCCATCTTAAAAACATAGCCCGCATCCGCCCCTTTCTTGCACCAGATACTACCAAGGAGCTTGTCCATGCTCTAGTAATTTCCCGCATGGATTATTGTAACCCTCTCCTGATTGGTCTCCCCAATAGCCGTACTGCACCCTTACAGTCCGTAATGAATGCTGCTGCTAGATTGATTTTCCTCTCTAGTCGTTTCTCTCACACCTCACCCCTCTGCCAGTCCTTACATTGGCTTCCTGTATGCTATAGGAGTCAATTCAAGGTACTAACTCACACCTATAAAGCACTGAACAACTCTAGCCCCTCTTATATCTCCTCACAGATCCATAGGTATGTCCCTTCTCGGTCTCTCCGTTCTGCCCGTGACCACCTCCTGTCCGTTGTCCGCACTCGTACGGCCAACTCGCGCTTGCAGGACTTCTCGCGGGCGGCTCCCTTCCTATGGAATAGCCTGCCTACCGCCATCAGACTCTCCCCTAGTCTTGCATCTTTTAAGAAGTGCCTTAAAACCCATCTCTTTAGGAAAGCTTATGGCCTCCAAGACTAACCCTTACCTCACATACCTGTCTCTTGCCCTCTCCTGAAGGGCAGCCCACCTTATTTGATTGTAAATTCCTGTCCTAATGTGTTTTACACCCCACCTCCTATAGAATGTAAGCTCGTTTGAGCAGGG